>NC_057800.1:665609999-665930923 GCF_018294505.1 Triticum aestivum
AACCCTAACCCTATCTGGTGTCTATATAAACCGGAGGGTTGTAGTCCGTAGGCAATCAACTCCATATACAACAATCATACCATAGGCTAGCTTCTAGGGTTTAGCCTCCTTGATCTTGTGGTAGATCTACTCTTGTACTACCCATATCATCAATATTAATCAAGCAGGAGTAGGGTATTACCTCCATCAAGAGGGCCCGAACCTGGGTAAAAACATCGTGTCCCTTGTCTCCTGTTACCATCCGGCCTTGACGCACAGTTCGGGACCCCCTACCCGAGATCCGCCAGTTTTGACACCGACATTGGTGCTTTCATTGAGAGTTCCTCTGTGTCATCGCCTTTAGGCCCGATGGCTCCTTTGATCATCAACAACGATGCGGTCCAGGGTGAGACTTTTCTCCCTGGACAGATCTTCGTCTTCGGCGGCTTCGCTCTGCGGGCCAATTCGCTTGGCCACCTAGAGCAGATCGAAAGCTACGCCCCTGGCCATCAAGTCAGGTTTGGAAGCTTAAACTACACGGCTGGCATCCGCGGAGACTTGATCTTCAACGGGCTCGAGCCACGGCCAAGCGCGCCGCACTATCTCGAGGGGCATGATCTAGCTCTGCACCCGGACAGTGTCCTGGAGGCCGCATACGCATCGGTTCCGACCCCTATCTCGGAGCCTATTGCGCCAATCGAGGATGAGCGGTTGGACGTCACCTCGGGGGTTGCGATCCCAAAAGCGATCGAGCCGAACGCTAGCCCCGCACTCTGCACGACCCGTGACTCCGAGGATCCGGACTCCTCCCCGGACTCCGAACCCCCCGCGCCCCTGCCAATCGAATCCGATTGTGCGCTGATAATGGAGTTCACCACCGCAGACATCTTTCAGCATTCGCCTTTTGGTGACATCCTGAATTCTCTTAAGTCTCTCTCTTTATCAGGAGAGCCCTGGCCGGACTACGGTCAGCGAGGGTGGGATAAGGATGATGAGGACATTCAAAACCCACCCACCATCCACTTTGTAGCCACTGTCGACGATCTAACCAACATGCTTGACTTCGGCTCCGAAGACATCGACGGCATGGACGACGATGTAGGAGACGAACAGGAACCAGCACCTGTAGGGCGCTGGAAGGCCACCTTGTCATATGACATATATATGGTGGATACTCCAAAAGATGGAGATGTGATGGAAAAGTGGGGGATGACACCCCCAAGAAATAGCCAAAGCGCCGGCGTCAGCGGCGCCGCTCTAAATCCCGCCAAAGCAAAAACGGTGATTCCGGCACGGGAGATAATACTACCCCGGATAGCACCGAAGAACACCCACCTCAGCAAGATTCGGCACAGGAAGATGGAGAAGCCAGCCCTCATGAGAGAGCGGCAGACCAAGAGGTTGAGAATGATAACTATATGCCTCTCTCCGAACACGAGGCAAGCCTCGATGACGACGAATTCATCATACCATCAGACCCCGCCGAACAAGAGCGTTTTAAACGCAGGCTTTTAGCCACGGCAAGCAGCCTCAAGAAAAAGCAGTAACAGCTTAGAGCTGCCCAAGATTTGCTAGCTGACAGATGGACTAAAGTCCTTGCGGCCGAAGAGTATGAACTCGAACGCCCCTCCAAGAGTTACCTGAAGCGCAGGCCGCTACCCCAATCAGAGGAGGAAGCACCTACATCACCAGCACATGACATGGCAGACCGGCCACCTCGCGGCCGTGACAGAGAGGCCTCTCGGCCCTCCACCCAAGCCATGCCCCGACGCCGCTCAACTAAGGCACCGAAAAATGTGCCCGACCTGCGAGACATACTGGAGGACAAGGCAAGACAAACAAGATCGATCTACGGATCGCGCAGGCGCCCTACGGCATGTGACAATGATCTTCACTCCAGATACAACAAATCCGGCTGGGCCGAACACAACAAACATAGCTCTTCCGAGCTGCGTCGTGATATAGCCCAGTACAGACGCGCCGCACACCCGCTATGCTTCACGAATGAAGTAATGGATCATAAAATCCCAGAGGGTTTCAAACCCGTAAACATCGAATCATACGATGGCACAACAGATCCGGCGGTATGGATCGAGGATTATCTCCTTCACATCCACATGGCACGCGGTGATGATCTACACGCCATCAAATACCTCCCGCTCAAACTTAAAGGACTGGCCCGGCATTGGCTTAACAGCTTGCCAGCAGACTCAATCGGTTCTTGGGAGGACCTGGAAGCCGCATTCCTCGACAACTTCCAGGGCACTTACGTGCGACCACCGGATGCCGACGACTTAAGCCACATAATTCAGCAGCCAGAGGAATCGGCCAGGCAATTCTGGACACGGTTCCTAACAAAGAAAAACCAGATAGTCGACTGTCCGGACGCTGAGGCCCAAGCAGCCTTCAAGCATAACATCCGCGACGAGTGGCTTTCCCGGCACCTGGGACAGGAAAAGCCGAAATCCATGGCAGCCCTCACGACACTCATGACCCGCTTTTGCGCGGGAGAAGACCGCTGGCTAGCTCGCAGTATCAACTTATCAAAGAACCCTGGTAATTCGGATACCAAGGACAAAGGTGGCAGGACACGTCGGAATAAGCAAAAACACCACGTTAGTAGCGACAGCAATGAAGACACGGCAGTCAATGACGGATTCAAAGGCTATAAATCCGGTCAGCGGAAAAAGCCATTCAAAAAGAATACTCAGGGCCCGTATAGTTTGGATCGAATACTCGATCGCTTGTGCCAGATACATGGCACCCCAAAAAGGCCAGCCAATCACACTAACAGGGATTGTTGGGTGTTCAAGCAGGCAGGCAAGTTAAGGGCAGAAAACAGAGACAAGGGGCTGCACAGCGACAACGAGGAGCCCAAGCCGCCGAACAACAATGGACAGAAGGGCCTTCCCCCACAAGTGCGGACAGTGAACATGATATACGCAACCCACATTCCCAAGCGGGAGCGGAAGCGTGCGCTACGGGACGTATACGCGATGGAGCCAGTCGCCCCAAAGTTCAACCCATGGTCCTCCTGCCCGATCACTTTTGATCGAAGGGACCATCCCACTAGCATCCGTCATGGTGGCTTTGCCGCATTGGTTCTTGACCCAATCATTGACGGATTTCATCTCACAAGAGTCCTCATGGACGGCGGCAGTAGCCTGAACCTGCTTTATCAGGATACAGTGCGGAAAATGGGCATAGATCCCTCAAGGATTAAGCCCACAAGAACGACCTTTAAAGGCATTATACCAGGTGTAGAAGCCAACTGTACAGGCTCAGTAACACTTGACGTGGTCTTCGGATCCTCGGACAATTTCCGAAGCGAAGAGTTAATCTTCGATATAGTCCCGTTTCGCAGTGGCTATCACGCCCTGCTCGGACGAACCGCATTCGCAAAGTTCAATGCGGTGCCGCACTATGCATATCTCAAGCTCAAGATGCCAGGCCCTCGAGGAGTAATTATGGTCAACGGAAACACTAAACGCTCCCTCCGTACGGAGGAGCATACGGCGGCTCTCGCAGCGGAGGTACAAAGTAGCCTTCTCAGGCAATTCTCAAGTCCGGCCATTAAAAAGCCAGACACTGCCATGCGCGCCCGGAGTAACCCACAACAGGAATGCCTGGCACACTCTGAGAAAGCGTAGCAATGCGGCCACAACCCCAGCTTTCGTGACATAGCGAAACCAGTACCTCGCATACATAACTACGCCCTTGAAATACCATGGGCACAGGGGAGTGGGCACAATAACGGCACGCCCAAAATACGGCTTAAAACGTACTAGGGGCTGCCGGATTCTTTTTTTAATTTTTCTTACTTTCAGGACTCGATACTTCGGACGACCTGTTCGGCAATTCGACTGCCGCACAAACGATGCAAGATCCAGGGAGGCAGACAAGCCATGCCGCAGTATGGAACTCCCAGGTGGTCTCTGTTACGAGCGGTATACCTGTTTTAAATATAATTCCGCGGCCTGCCCCTGGTCAAGACATACTAAATAGTCCAATATCTTTTGCTTACCGCACTATTTGTATCGTTCGGCTTTGATAAATAGCCTCTCTATAAACTATGCGTAGCTTTCTGTCTATTTTTCGTATTATCATCTTTTCATATATATGTTTATGACATGTTGCACCCGTACACTGTGGTACGGCAAAATACGTCAGGGGCTTTAGTACCCATAAATATGGCGTGAGAAGTCCGTACACTTTCACAAGTGCGGCACCCCGAACTTATAGCACTATATGCATCGGCTCCGAATCATGATTTGGGTCAATAGTTGGGTTTGCCCGGTTCCTATGTTTTGGTGCCTTACGTTCCGCTATATCGGCTAAGGTAGCACTAGGAGAACCACTGCGATTGTGCCCCGATTGAGCTGGGTTAAGCACCTCAGTGGAGAAAGCCAAAACTGACTGTCATGATGTGGCGAGAGACCGGTCACTGTTCGAGAGGTTTTTCGAGTCCCTAAAGGCTTATGCCGCTTCAAGCGAGGAGCTGGCTTTGTCCAGCCAAGGCGTGGATAGCGCCCCAAACTCGGTCTTCCGAACTAGGGGCTTTGTCAAAATTTAAAATTATAGAGTTCTATGGCTAAGTGAGAGTGTTCAAGCATTATAGTCTGATTGCCTGGTTCGTTGTGCTGAGCGCCTCCCTCGAAGGACCCAACTATGGGAAAAAGAGCGCTCAGGTTTATCCCGAACACCCCGGCACTAGTGGCAAGGGGACAGAAGCCGATGACTGGCCATCTCTCAATTTTTCGATAAACGGCCGCATAGAAAGTAATATTTTAAATTCAACAAGCATTGCTTGGCGCATATGAACAAGTTTTCAGCGCACAGGATAAACACGAGCGAGTTCATTCAAAAATTACATCCTTGGTACATTCATCCGCCACAAGGCGGGCACCCGCAAGAACATCCTTATAGTAGTTCTCGGGCTTGCGATGCTCCTTCCCCGGCGGCGGCCCGTCCCTCACAAGCTTCTCACCGTCCATCTTACCCCAGTGCACCTTTGTACGGGCAAGGGCCCTACGGGCACCTTCGATGCAGATGGAGCGCTTGATGACCTCGAGCCTTGGACAGGCCTCCACCAGTCGCCGCACCAGCCCGAAGTAGCTCCCAGGCAGGGCCTCTCCGGGCCACAGCCGAACTACGAAGCCCTTCAGGGCCTGTTCGGCCGCCTTGTGGAGCTCGACCAGCTGTTTCAGCTGGTCGCTCAAGGGCATAGGGTGTCCGGCCTCAGCATACTAAGACCAAAACACCTTCTCTGTCGAGCTGCCCTCTTCGGCTTGGTAGAATGCGGCAGCGTCGGATATGCTGCGGGGAAGATCTGCGAATGCCCCTGGAGAGCTCCGGATTCGGGTAAGTAACAAGTACTTTACTTTTATACTTCTGATTTGCATAAAGAGTGCCTTACCCGCCGCTATCTTTTTCATCTCCTCCAACTCTTGGAGGGCCTTTTGGGCTTCGGCCTTGGTAGACTTGGCAGTCTCAAGGGCCACCACGAGCTCGGACGCTTGCATCTTGGACTCAAGCTCCAAACTCTCATGTTTTTTCATGAGAGCCTGAAGCTCCTGCTCCACCTCGCCGACCTGGACCTCAAGTTGCTCTCGCTCGGTGCACTCCGCGGCCGTTTTCTTTTCAGCCTCGGACAGCGCCTGCTTGAGGGTCGCCACCTCAGTCGTGGCCCCTACAATAAGTAGTACAATCCTGTTAATTTTTGCAATCATGTCTTTTTATAGGCACTTTTTTTGTAAGGTATTTCTTACCTTCTTTCTCCTCGAGCTGCCATTTGGCAAGGCCGAGTTCTTGCTCGGTCCACCCGAGGCCCTGTTTTAGGGCACCCACCACCGCAGTCAGTGCGGCGGTGGCTAGCAGCGAAGCCTGCATACGCATATTGACTCTTTGTTGTTAGACTCCTGCGAAATTTAATAGATCCTCTATTCGGCTTTTCTTTCCGAACGCCAAACAGAGCATCAGGGGCTAATGCCTATGCGGTTATATTTTTACATATTTTTTACTTACCTCGAAGCCTGTTAGAAGGCTAGCGCAAGCTTCACTCAGTCCGCTCTTGGCAGACTGAACCTTCCGGATCACCGTACTCATAATAGTACGGTGCTCCTCGTCGATGGAGGCGCCGTGAAGCACCTCCAGCCACTAGTAGAAAACAGGGCTATGGTCCAGGTCGGCTGAGCCCATTAGTCCAGGTTCAGTCTAGAACCAGGACTAATGTGAGCATTGGTCCCGATTCGTGCGGCTATGGCATTAGTCCCGGTTCACTCGGGCCCTTTAGTCCCGGTTTAAGACATGAACCGGGACTAAAGGGTGCGATGACCTTTAGTCCCAGTTCGTGCCTCAAATCGGGACTAAAGATTAGACCTTTAGTCCTGGTTTGAAGCACGAACCGGGAATAATGGGGTTGATACCTTTAGTCCCGATTCGTGCCACGAACCGGTACAAAAGGTCCCATTTTCAAACTCTACCCCCCCATGTGGATCGCCTTTTCAGTTTTTAAAAAAATAAAAGAAAATAATGGAAATGTCAAAAAAATAAAAGAAAATAAGTTTCCCATGTGATATGTGGTCTAGTTGTTGGGAAAATTTGCAAATGTGAATTTTGACTTTATTTGCAAAATCTCTCTGAAATTTGTAAAAATGGGCATAACTTTTGCATACTAACTCGGATGAAAAAGTTTTTTATATGAAAAATCATCTACTCGAAAAGTTACATCCAAATTTAACGGGGAATCCCGTTAAACATTTTCAAAATCCTCAAAAACCTAATAGAAAAAAGTTACGGGGCTTTTAAGATCTAGAGTGGAAAAAATTGAAAAATATTCAAACAGTGGGCAAACTGTGGTCAAACAATGGTCAAACTAATTATTCTAGAATATAAGTGTTACTAAATAATTATTTTAGTTATTTCAATTTTGGTCAAATCTGGTCAAACTGTGGTCAAACTGTGGTCAAACAATGGTCAAACTAATTATTCAAGAAATATTAGTGTTACTAAATAATTATTGTTTTTTAAAACTATAGTTTCAAACTCAAACAGTGAAATGTGTCACTTCATGCTCAAGCAAAATTCCTGAAGGTTAATAGGATTGACATCGTACTATTGTCAGGAAAACAACAAGTGCAGACTTGGAGCGAGGAAGAATAGAACCCGGAAGTTAAGCGTGCTCAGGCTGGGGGAGTGGGAGGATGGGTGACCGTTCGGGAAGTTAGATGATTTGGAATGATGAGGGGTGATTAGAGGATAAATTGAGAAGTGATGAGGGGTGGTGATTACAGACTAGAGGTTAAAATAATTCAGAAGTTTGAAAATAAAAAAATCAAAAAAAAATTCAAAAAAAAATCATAAAATTTCCTTTAGTCCCGGTTGGTGTTACCAACCGGGACTAAAGGTGGAGCTCCACGTGGCCACGCCCTTTAGTCCCGGTTCTGGATTGAACCGGGACTAAAGGGTCAGGGCATTAGTACCGACACTTTAGTCCCGGTTTAGGAACCGGGACTGTAGGCCCTTTTTCTACCAGTGAGCAGATTGTCCGGCACCTCCGGTTGGACGGAGGCTGCCGGCTCAGAAGGCTTACTCCTCTTGGAAGGAGTTCGCCTACCGCGGCCCGGAACTGTGCAAGATTCCGGCGCGGTGTCCGGCACAAAGCCGGACTGGGAGCCCTGGGGGGCCTTATCCCCTTCACTCCTGGACTCCAGGAGGTTGCCTTGCGGCTCCTCCGGGACCACCTCCTCCTGCCCTGGAGCTTGACGCGACGCCACTTCGGCGTTGTCTGCAGTGCGGGGGGAGACAGCGGGCGGAACTGAGTTTCACGTCCAATGAGTCCAGGGAGCCGCCCGACGATTCATCGAGTCCGGCCCGGGGTGGACTGCATAATTACATTCGACATTAGGGAAAGCTGTGCAACAAAGGAACATCATGAGTTACTCTGATATCTGAACTTACGATTTCGCCGGACGCTTGGCTCTATCAGGCCACTCCTCTTCGCCCTCTTCGGCGTCAGGGGCGTAGTCCGGCGGAGGGGTCTTCCTTTTCCTAGACCCCTCGGCCTCCCCCGTTGGGGCAGCCTTCCTCTTCTGTCCTCCCTCCGCTAGGGGGGAGAGTTTTCTTCTTCCTCCTCCTCGTTTTCGTGGGAGGAGGGCATCTCGGACTCGTCAGATGACGAGTCCGACACCACCACGTTGCGGGCACTCTTTCGAGTCCCCGTGGTCTTCTTCTTCTGGGCCTTCTTCTCCGGCACCACATAAGGCGCCGGAACCAGCAGCTTCACTAGTAGAGCTGGGGTTGGGTCTTCGGGCAGCGGAGCCAGACAGTTAATCGGTCCGGATATCACCCGCCAAGCCTGTCAAAGGTAAGGGAGTTTAGATCCCGCATAGAGTCAAACTATGAAAAAAGCTTAACATCCTGTAAAAGGTGTAGATGGCTTACCTCGCTAGCGTGATGCTGCGAGCTGTATCCACGGTCCTCGGAAGCGGATGTGGGAGCCTCGGCGCCCTTGAATAGCATCTTCCAGGCATCTTCGTACGTCGTGTCGAAGAGCCTGCTGAGGGTTTGATGCTGCGCCGGGTCGAACTCCCATAGATTAAAATCCCGTTGTTGGCACAGGAGGATCCGATGGACGAGCATAACCTGGATTATATTAACAAGCCGGACTGGCTTGTTCACTAGGGACTGGATGCATGTTTGCAATCCGGTCACCTCTTTTTCATCACCCCACGATAGGCCCATCTCTTTCCAGGACATAAGTCGCATGAGGGGTCAGGATCGGAACTCGGGGGCTGCGGTCCATTTCGGATCGCGCGGCTCGGTGATATAAAACCACCCGGATTGCCATCCCTTTAGGTTCTCCACGAAAGAGCCCTCGAACCATAGGACATTAGCCATCTTGCCTGCCATGGCTCCTCCGCACTCCGCCTGGCTGCCGCGCACCACCTTGGGCTTGACGTTGAAGGTCTTGAGCCAGAGGCCGAAATGGGGGCGGACGCGGAGAAAAGCCTTGCACACAACGATAAACGCCGAGATGTTGAGGATGAAGTTTGGAGCCAGATCATGGAAATCCAGGCCGTAGTAGAACATGAGCCCCCGGAAAAATGGGTGGAGTGGAAAACCCAGTCCGTGGAGGAAGTGGGGGAGAAATACTACCCTCTCATGGGGCCTTGGGGTGGGGAGAAGCTGCCCCTCTTCAGGAAGCTGGTGCGCAATGTCCTTGGACAGGTATCCGGCCTTCCTTAGCATCTTGACTTTACCCTCCGTGACGGAGGAGACCATCCACTTGCCTCCTGCTCCGGACATTGTTGGAGGGGGTTGAGGTAGGAAGTGCGGGCTTGGGCGCTGGAGCTCGGGTGCACAGGAGATGGATAGGCAAGGGAGGAAGAAGGCGTAGGTAAAAAGGTGGATCCTTGTCCCCTTATATGGGCAGATGCGGTTGTGCGTCCCCACCTGCCTAGTAAAACTCGCTTGCCTCCCAAGCGCTGTGATAAGTGGCGCAGTTGGGTTACCCACATCCGTATTGATGAGAATCCCATAAAAGGGGGGGTACACGATCTTTGCTTTGACAAGACGTGCCAAGGAAACCGCCTCGCAAAACATGCTGAGGTGGAAAAGTAAAAACGATTCGAGTAGAGGACTTGGCCGTAGTGTGATGACGCACTGCGGAATACGTCAACAGATTTGATTTGTGTTAATATTATTCTCTCTATCGCAATATGTGGAAGCTTATTTTGCAGAGCCGGACACTACTCTTGGTGTTTACAATCTTCTATGAAGGACTTGGAGGAGGAACCCGCCTTGCAATGCAGAAAACAATTTGCGCGCCGGACTCGTCATCATTGAAGCCTGGTTCAGGGGCTACTGAGGGATTCCTGGATTAGGGGTGTTCGGGTAGCCGGACTATACTTTCAGCCGGACTCCTGGACTATGAAGATATAAGATTGAAGACTTCGTCCCGTGTCCGGATGGGACTTTCCTTGGCGTGGAAGGCAAGCTTGGCGATGCGGATATTCAAGATCTCCTACCATTGTAACCGACTCTATGTAACCCTAACCCTATCCGGTGTCTATATAAACCGGAGGGTTGTAGTCCGTAGGCAATCAACTCCATATACAACAATCATACCATAGGCTAGCTTCTAGGGTTTAGCCTACTTGATCTCGTGGTAGATCTACTCTTGTACTACCCATATCATCAATATTAATCAAGCAGGAGTAGGGTATTACCTCCATCGAGAGGGCCCGAACCTGGGTAAAAACATCGTGTCCCTTGTCTCCTGTTACCATCCATCCTTGACGCACAGTTCGGGACCCCCTACCCGAGATCCGCCGGTTTTGACACCGACAGTCCTAGAGGACGCATGGTGGCCACAGGTCCCGAGTGGATGTCGTTGAGGATCGCTATACCTTCTTCTGGGGTTATGCAGTAAAGGCTTTGGATCGATGGACGATCTATTGAGCCTCTCCTTCATCCTCTGGGAGTTCCTTCCTAAGGACATACGCAATGTACGGTACTGTCCAGTCGGGAGTAATAACCAAAATATCCATGATTAGGTCGACCAGGGCTGGAATCTCGACTTCAGTCAGATCGGTGGCACTCTGGCTGTGGGGCCTCTTCAGTGAAGGGATATAAGATGGAGCTCTAACCCCTCAAACTTCTTTTCCAACTTCCTTACCGCGTTAGAGTAGCCAGTCATGGCTGGGCTTCTGACGTCCCACTCCTTCATCACTTGATTGACTACCAAATCTGAGTCACCATAGACCATGAGGCGACGGACGCCGAGTGAGATGGCCATACGTAACCCATACAAGAGTGATTCATATACTGCTTCGTTATTGGAGGAATCAAAGTGAATCTGGAGGACATATCTGAGCTTGTCTCCTCGGGGGGATACCAGTACCACCCCAGCACCGGAACCATTCAGCATCTTGGAACCATCGAAGAACATGGTCCAGTGCTCTGAGTGAACTTGAGTTAGCAGTTGTTGTTCGATCCACTCAGCGAGGAAATCCTCTATTGCTTGGGACTTGATAGCTTTCTTTGCCTCAAACTTGATATCTAAGGGAATGAGTTCAATCGCCCACTTTGCCACTCGACCAGTTGCATCTCTGTTGTTCAGAATCTCTGATAATGGAGCATCGCTGACGACTATAATGGAGTGGTCAGAGAAGAAATGTGAAATCTTCTTCGTGGTCATATAAATCCCATAAACAAGCTTCTGATAATGTGGATATCTTTGCTTTGATGGAGTCAAAACTTCAGAGACATAGTATACTGGGCGCTGAACTTTGTAAGCTTTTCCTTCTTCTTCTTGCTCGACCGTAAGTACTGTACTGACGACTTGTCCAGTGGCTGCAATGTAAAGCAGTAAAGGCTCTTTGATGATTGGAGCAGCAAGCACCGGCTGGGTGGAAAGCAGGGCTTTAATCTCTGCAAATGCTGCATCAGCTTCAGGAGTCCACTCGAACTTATCTGACTTCTTCATTAGTCGGTAAAGAGGCAGTTCCTTTTCACTGAGGCAAGAAATGAATCTACTTAGGGCGGCCAAACAACCAGTAAGCTTCTGGACATCATGCACATGCAAAGGGCGTTTAATCCAGAGTATGGCACCCACTTTCTCTGGGTTAGCATAGATCCCTCGTTTGGAAACGAGAAAACCGAGTAATTTTCTGCCTGGAACTCCAAACGTGCACTTTGATGGATTAAGCTTGATATCATACCTTTTGAGGTTGGCAAAGGTTTCAGCAAGGTCAGCCAGTAGGTCGAAACCTTTATGTGACTTGACCACAATGTCATCCATGTATGCTTCCACATTCTGACTGATGTGAGTGAGTAAACACTTCTGAATCATCCGCATGAATGTGGCTCCAGCGTTCTTCAAGATGAATGGCATAGTGACATAACAGAAGCACCCAAATGGGGTGATGAAAGCTGTTTTTATCTCATCGGGTCCATACAGTCGGATCTGATGATACCCAGAATAAGCATCCAAAAAGGACAAACGCTCACACCCCGCAGTCGAGTCGACTATTTGGTCAATGCGAGGGAGAGGAAAGTGATCTTTCGAGCATGCCCAATTGATATGTTCGAAGTCAATGCACACATGAAGTGAGTCGTCCTTCTTTGAGACCATGACAACATTAGCTAACCACTCGGAGTGATAAATCTCTCGGATAAACTCAGCTGCTAAAAGCCGAGCCACTTCTTCACCGATTGCCTTTCTCTTCTGTATGGCGGACCGTCGAAGATGTTCTTTGACTGGTTTCACTTTTGGGTCGACTCGCAAACGATGCTCAGCCAGTCCCCTAGGAACACCTGGCATGTCAGAAGGTTTCCATGCAAAGATGTCCCAGTTCTCACGGAGGAACTGGATGAGCGCTTCTTCCTATTTGGAGTCGAGTGTTGTTGAAATGTGAGTCGGAGCAGCATTGGGATCCGTTGGGTGAATATGAATCGGCTTCATTTCACTAGACGACTGGAATGCTGAATCCGTGGCAGGCTTCTTAGCACGCAACAAATCACTCGGATCTGCAATTTTTTGATACTCCTGCAATTCAACTACTGCCATTTGTGCATCGGCGATCTTTGAGCCCTTCTGGAAGCACTCTTCTGCCTTCTTTCGATTGCGAGGGATAGTGATCACCCCTTTAGGACCAGGCATCTTCAATTTGAGGTACACGTAACATGGCCGAGCCATATAACATGCATAGGCTGGCCTGCCCAGAATAGCATGATAAGCACTCTGGAAATCCACAACTTCAAATCTCAACTATTCTTTGCGGTAATTCTTGGAATCACCGAAAACTACATTAAGGGCGATCTGGCCGAGTGACGCAGCCTTCTTGCCAGGAATAACTCCATGGAAACACATATTGCTTTCACTTAGTCTGGACATCGGAATGCCCTTTCCTTTCAAAGTCTCCGCATAAAGTATATTCAGACCACTGCCACTGTCCATCAGAAACTAAGTCAATCGAGTGCCATCGACTACTGGGTCGACCACCAGCGCTTGCCTCCCAGGGGTGGCTATGTGCACTCGGTGATCGGACTGGTCGAATGTAATGGCAGTCTGAGACCATTTCAAATAAATTGGTGTCACCGGAGCGACCATGTTCACTTCTCTGTTGATGACTTTCAGTCGACTCTTAGTCTCGACATCAGCGAAAATCATCAGAGTGCAATTGACGTGGGGGTAACCATCATTGCCCTCTTCCCCATCCTCAACTTTGTCTGTTTCCTTCTCCTTTTCCTTGGGTTGTTTCTCTCGGAATTGCTGGATTAGGAGTCGACACTGTCGAGTGGTATGCTTCGGGTAAATGAAATTACCCTCTTCATCTTTCTTGGTGTGAATGTGGCATGGTAAATCTAGCACATCATTTCCATCTTGATCTTTTACTTTCTTGGGGTTCCACGGTCCTTTGGGTTTCCCCTTGAACTTTCCTTGAGTCACGGCTAGGGCTTCGCCAGGAGCAGCTAGCTCGGCTTTGCACTTCTGCTTCCGACTGGAGTTCCCTCCTCCGGTTTCGTGGGCGACTGTTTTGTGCTTGCCACTCCGGAGTCGGTCTTCCTCTTCACCATTGGCGTATTTGGTGGCAATCTCCATCATCCGAGTCAGAGTCATATCTCCTGTCCGACCGAATTTCAGATTCAATTCCCTATACTTAACGCCTTCTTTGAAGGCACAAAATGCTTGGTGATCCGAAACATTCTCCACTGTATGGTGTAATGTGATCCATCTTTGGATATAATCTCTCAGAGTTTCATTCGGTTTCTGAACGTAACACTGTAATTCTGTCAGCCCTGCTGGCCGTTTGCAAGTACCTTCAAATGTTCTGACAAACACTGGGGCAAGATCTTCCCAAGTATAAATACTACCAGGCGCTAACTGATTCAGCCATGCTCTGGCCGAGCCCTCTAACATCAAAGGGAGATGCTTCATGGCAACTTCATCGTTGCCATCACCAATCTGTACAGCCACTCGGTAATCCTCAAGCCAAGTATCAGGCTTGGACTCCCCAGTGAACTTACTGACTCCAGTTGCCAACCTGAAGTTGGGAGGAATCACCGCAGCCCTAATGGCTCTGCTGAAGCACTCTGGACCTGAGACATGCACTCTACTGCTGGTTGGAAAATCTCTGTCATGGCCTTCTCTGTGAGCTCTGTTTCTGTCGACCAGACCCTGAGCGAGAATAGATCTCGCATCAAATCCCGGTTCCTTGGGGTCGACTGGAATCCTTCGCCCACCACTATGAGGACGTCTGTCATCATGCTGCCGAGGCACGTATGACCCACTCCTTGGGGGAGGCGTGGGCACTCCACGACGACCATCATGATCGAGTCAGTGATCAAACTGCTCGCGGTTTCTGTAATGATCTCACTGATCCCCGCGTCCCTCATGCCTCAGGGGCGATCTCGGGCTGTGAGCCAACTGGACTGTGTCTGCAACCACGAATCTGCTATGGATCCTATTCCGCGACTAAGATACTGTTGTATTCTGCTCTCCCGCTGCTCGGAGCAAAGCTCGGATCTGCACCAAACCTCATCCAGCTTAAGACTGGGAAGGTTGAATTGACTCTGCTATTTGGGCCGCAGTTGCACGATTCTGGATTGGAGTTCGGTATACCTGAGTCGGAGGCGGAAAAAGTTGGCGTCGACTGGACTCGGGGATACGCTGCCGAGCATGCTCGTCGAGTGCGCACTGGAGGGTCTCCAGTTGAGTGCGCTCAGCCAAGTTGTCCAGGCGCGCCTCCTCCAAGGCCTGGGCCTTAGGGGTTTCTCCAACGATAGGAGTGTGAAGCGCATCCATGTTCCGGCAGCGAAGTTCTTCCCTCCGCTGCGAAGAGAGGGGTCCGGGGCGGTACTCTTCATGAACATGCGACGGATCGCCGTGTCACACCCTAGCTAGTTCAAGCATTAGAGTGTGCATCATGTTTAAATTCCTCTTAAATTTGAAATGGGGAAGGCAGAAACCCCCAACACCCCCCTGGAAACAACTAGGGTTTACTAAAATTATTTTCAATGAACCTGAAATGCCGTTCTAAAAAGTTCACCCTCTTTGTCTTGGGTTAGAACCTCTGGCAAAATTGGTGCACAATTTTCTAGGTCAACAGAAGGTCATTGAATTAAATCATAAGTATTTGAATTTGGGCATTTAAATGCTATAAAATAATTTAAATGCTCAAATAATTCTGGAAATAAATGTTTGCTGTCGGATATATTCTAAATAGAGCCCACAATTATTTTCAGGATTTTTGGAAACGTTTTAGTATTTTTAATAAAGCCCAACAGTTGCAGTTAAATAGAAAAACAGAAACAAATCAAAAAAAAGGAGAGACATGGAAGCCACCTGGGCCTTACCTGTGCTGGCCAGCCCACCTGGCTCGGCCCAGCCGACTGGCCTTGCCAGTCGTCGTCCTCCTCCCGCCAGAAAGACGAGGAGCGCGTGGCCGGCGCCCGCGGCCACACGCCGGCCACCTCCTGCTTTTGCTGACGCCCTGGAGACGTCCAGGGATGCCACGCCGACCCCCACGTCCCCCTCTCATCCTCCCTCACTCTCCCCCTCGTCTCCCTCACCCTCTCCCGTGATGGCCGAGCGCGGTCCTCGCCGCCGTTCGTCGTAGACGTCACCAGAGCCACCCCCTCGCCCCTCCGACAAGCCCAATAGCTCCGCCTCATTGCCCTGGACCTCTCCGCTGACCCATGCGGCTCCAAACGCCGCCGAATGCCATCTTCGCCCTCGTCTTCAACCTCGGGCACCCGAGCCGTCTCCGGTCGATTCGCCGCCGCCAGGACCTCCCCGAGGTCGCTGACCCCCTCTCCGACCCTGCTGTGAGCTCTTCTTCCTCTTCCCCTAGCTCCCGTGCTCGTTTGGCCTCTGTAGTTGCCACTTCCACCGCACCGGAAAGCTCCCCGCCGCCGGCCATGGCGCCGTCGTGGCTAGAGCCACAGTGGCTCGAAGCCAAGCTCACCGTTGTGCTCAGCGCAGCACCAGGAGCCCGTAGCCACCACCAGCTCCTTCTCCCGTGCACCGTAGCGTCGAACCCAACCCCGTCCGAACTTCGGCCGCCGCCACGAGCTCGATTCCGGTGAGCTCGCTCCGCCCCAGCTCCTCCAACTTGCCGCACTAGATGCGCGCGAGCCCTAGCTACGCGTAGGACCAAACTGCGGTCGATTTGGTCGCCTGTGGGCGATTCCCTAAGCCCTCCACTGTCTCGGCCTCGCCGGCGACTCAACGCCGGTGGGATTAGCCCTGCTGACCAGGGGTTTGACCCCAGGTTGACTCCCCTGAGTCAATGACAAGTGGGCCCCCTTCTACTAACTAAGTCAAATTAGTTTTAACTAAAATAATTAGTTTAATTAACTACTGACATGCGGGACCCACCAGTCAGGTTTGACCTGGACGTCCCTGTTGACCACTGACATCACCCTGACATAATGCTGACGCAGTAATTTAATTACTGGAATTATTCTTATATAGGAAATTCTAGAAAATAGTCAAAACTTCTAAAAATCATAGAAAATCAACCATAGCTCCAAATGTAAAGATTTATATATGAAAAATGATCAAAAAAATTCAATATATCCATATGTAATGGTTTCATGCATGAGAAAACAAGTTAACCTTGCTGTTTAACCAGAATAAGGTAATACACTAATGTGGCTATGTTAAATGAACTAACATTTGAACCTTTGGTTCAAATAAGCACATTCCTTTCTGTTATAGCTTGCATTAGGCCAAGACACATTCATATTGCCATGTCATAGCATGCATCATATTGTTGCATATCGTCATGTGTTGATTGTGTTCCGATGTGTTCTTCGTGGTAGGTTCTGCCTCCAAGGATATTCACGAGTATCCAACTGAAGGGCAGTATCCCACTACCACACCATCAGGCAAGCAACCCATTGATCATTCCGATACAACCCATGTTCTCGCTTCTTCTCTTGTTTACTGCATTAAGACAACGCGATTCAAACTATTGAGTGCTACGGTAGTTGAACCCTTATCCTCTGCATGACCTGTCATTGCCACAGTAACTAGATGAAACCCACTAGCATGTGTAGGAGTTGATTGAGCCATGTATGTGATTCCTACCTTGCTATGCCTGCTATGCTTAGAGTTGTTTTAGGTCTAGTTCATCTGGGTGATGGGCTAGAGTGAAATGCTTATGTCGGTAATATGAGGGATGTGTTGAACATGTTTTGGTAAAGGTATCGATGAGAGGCCATGTAGGAGTACATGGTGGGTTGTTTCATTGAGGCCGTCCCTAAGAACTGAGATCTGTATGTGTGATTTAAGATTCAGCTACTACCATGCATTGGGATCCTTAATTGACCCTCTCGGCTTCTTAATCACCCTAGTACTCTGTCTAGGAGTTGCAAATAGTTTCTGGTGTTTGTAGGTTATGTGTTGGCGGCCGTGCGTAGCGCTAACCCTAGGGGTGGGCTATGTTGCGGTAGATACACCGTGGCCGGGTATGTCGGGCGCCCGTTTGGCGTCTCGGGACCCTGTTCACATTGTTCGGGGCCGTATGTGGAAACCTTGGCTGGACACCCTGCGGATGGAATTTGGATAGGCGATAAAACTGGACTAGAGACTTAAGTGTTTAGGTAGGCCGTGGCCGACACCCTCGCTAGGCTTCCGCTTGGAGGTTGCCGAGTACATGTCGTGTAAATGGCGGTAAGTGGTGAAAGCGTGTATGAAGAAGTACACCCCTGCAGGGTATAAAACTATTCGAATAGCCGCGTCTGCGGTAAAGGACTACTTGGTTGCCTATACAGTTCATAGACAAGTTAATGGATACTACTAAAAGACTCAAGATAAGTGTGAGTACCGAGGATGGCCCTCTCGTAGGATGACGAGAGAGGATTCCCGGTGGAGTATTGTGTTGGTGAGTAGTGGACTCATGTGCGAAAACTATTTTACTAGTGAAGTTCCATAGGATAGCTTAGCCAAGAGTCAAAGCTGGCTTGCTGCAATAACTCCACCACATTCTTGAGAATGAGCATGTATATTAGGTTCTGATGTAAGACTTGCTGAGTACCTTTGTACTCATGTTTGCTTAATTACTGTTTTCAGACGACAACACTGCCCCCTCCGATGGGTTCTACGTAGACCTTGACGTCGACGAGTGACTAGCCACCCAGGTGGTGATCCTGGCCATGGAGGGCCCTATGTGGATAGACAGGCTTCGAGAAGCCTTCTTTCTTTCTAGAGTCTGTACTCAGACTAGTTGCTTCCGCATGTGCTTGTATGATTGTATGACTTGAGTGTCGGGTCATGTGACCCCTATCTGTATGAACATGTTATGTATGGCTCCCTGGAGCCTTTAAATAAAGTACTTGAGTTGTAGAGTTTTGTTGTGATGCCATGTTGTATGTAGTCATATCGGGCATATTGTGTGTATGATTGAAATGCTTGGTATGAGTGGGATCCGACAATCTAGTTGTTTATCCTTGGCAGCCTTTCTTATGGGGAAATGTAGTCTAGTGTTCCTCGAGCCATAGTAGTCCGCTACAGCCCAGTTCACCGGAGTCCTGCTAGCCCAGCACTACTTCTCAGGACACTTGACTGGCCGGCATGTGTTTCACTTCGTTCCTATGTCTGTCCCTTCGGGGAAATGTCACGCGGTGACATTCGGAGTCCTGCCTAGCCTGCTATAGCCCTGGTTCCCCGGAGTCCTGTTAGCCTAGTGCTACAGCCCGGAATCACTCGCTGATGACCGACATGCTCGATGTGATTCATGTATGCCTGTCTCCATAGGTCTGTGCCGCTTTGGGTTCACGACTAGCCATGTCGGCCCAGGTTCTCTATCATATGGATGCTAGTGACACTATCATATACGTGAGCCAAAAGGCGCAAACGGTCCCGGGCCATGGTAAGGCGACACCCGTGGGATACCGTGCGTGAGGCCACAAAGTTATATGAGGTGTTACTGGCTAGATCAATGTGACGTGGAATCGGGGTCCTGACAACATTGGTATCAGAGTCGGACTGCCTGTAGGTTCGTTGAGCCAAACTGGTCGATGTTGAGTCTAGAAATGCTTTAGTTATATATAGGGGAATTGATTGTGGGAGGGAACGTAAGGCTCTTTTACTCCTTTACCCTATGCCTCTGATCTGAGTCATTCCCTTCTCATTCAACGTGGGTTAAGGACTAGGCTCTCTTCTTCAATCAGGTTCACGTGTTACTAATCCGTAGTAGCTTATAGGATTGTTGTTACAAGTCCCAGTTCAGTTTCTACAATTCTTAGTATGATGCTAATTAGATCAGAACCTTGATATGATGTTGTTGAGTGGTATTGCGAACTGTTGTGGATGTCTCAAATCTTTTTCTGAGCATTTACAGCTATTATGCTGTCCAATTTTCCCTAGAAATTCTGATGTCCTCGCATTGTGGTTGTGCTTTCAGAATGGCCAACCGTGCTCACAACCAAGTGGTTCGCCTGACCCGGTGCCTCGACGTGCCCGGTCATACTGCTATGTTAGTTCGGGTAATGATCATGACAGGTTACCGTTGGTATCCCGAATACACCGTCGAAGAGCAATTCCGAGACTTTAATCAAAGCCAATATTTCTGCACCGTCAGGATATTTCCTTCTTATCCTGGATCTACCGAGCCCCTTCACTGTTCCTATGGACTCGGGGTTACTGTTGAGATGATTGTGCAGGATGCTGCTTATTCCATGATGACCATCATGCGAGTCCGGACTAGCCTGCTTCGGAACACCGACTTCCGTTACATGCCAGCTTCACTTCCGGGAGCGCAAGGGTATCTTCAGGCTATCTATGCTGACTCCACTCAGGAGGACTCATTAACTTGTACCACAGCCGAGATGCTCGAAGATAAGGACCGAGAGAATCGGGCCTTGAGGCTGGAGCTTTTCAATACCCGTGCTGATCATTGGGCTACATTGACTCGGTTTGCACCTGCGGTGCAAGCTGGATGTATGGATACAAGGGATCTGTATCTTGTGAGATCTGCTCTGCCAAACATGGTGGATTGGCATGATGTGGGAGGCATCACACCACCACGTGGTCCCCGCAGGCCACCGTTTGTTGGTCCAAGACCTCATCCTAGCCCCTATGGTCCACAGGCTCCTCAGGACCGTCTGTTCCCAGATGGTCACGTTGAACTTCCAGGCTATGGAGGTGACTTCTATGAGGACTACTACGGAGCTGTCTGAGTTAGTAGTAGTACCACTAGTATTGTAGTAGTTGTATCTCCCCTATCCTGCGTGACTTGTGGAATATGACTTTGTGTGTAATCAATTCCGGAGGTGTAGAAAAATAATGTATAGGAGCTTGGAATGCCTCCGATGAGATGTAACATCCTTCATCATAGTTGTACTATAGCCTGGGCTTGTACTAAACTATGTATGATGTGTATGACCGTTGGTATATATATGGCAGTTTTATATTACCATGACATACGGATGAACATCTCTGCATTCCGTGTTATCCATTACATTATGCACTTCCTTTCTAAGTTTGAGCTATCATTGTCTAAACCATTGTCTTGTTTTCCCCTAGGATGGTCAACACCGCAGCAACCCTGCTGCCTCGGAGCAGGGGGAAGCCAGTGCAGCTAGGGGTGAAAATCTGCCTCACCCGCCTTCTCTGGCCGAAATGATGCTGGAGGCGGAAATAAACAAGCGTGAGACTAACTGCCTGCTGGAGCGGATTGAGCAGAACATTGCACGCCACCCACGGAATGACTTGGTGTCAATCAATTACTTTATCAAGCTGTACCCACCAAAGTTTAACCATTCCGTCGAGCCCCTCGACGCGGATGACTGGCTTTGCAGCATCACCCACAAGCTACGTTCTACCAACGTAGCCGAATCCGACAAGGTTACTTACGCTGCCTACCACCTCGAAGGCCCTGCTAGCCACTGGTGGGAGAATTTTGAAGCTATGCACCCGGTCGGCCAAATTACTACTTGGGTTGAATTCAGTGAGACTTTCCGTGAGCATCACATTCCTGAAGGTCTCATGGATCGCAAGAGGGAGGAGTTCTGCAACTTCACCCAAGGAAGACTGACTATGGATGCTTATAGTCGTGAATTTGGGAATCTGGCACGCTATGCCCCTCAAGAGGTATCTACTAACGCTAAGAAGCAGGCAAGGTTCCGCAAGGGACTTAGCCCTGAGCTTCGCCGCGATCTTCGTCTGCACGAGTGCACCTCCTTTCAGAAGTTGGTCAATAAAGCCATCAGTGCTGAGACAGGCCAGACTGATTATGACGCTTCACGCAAGCACTCCCGTGATTTTGGCTCTTAATCCGGCTCTGGAGCTCAGAAGCGCCGGGTGTGGATTCCAAGCACGGCACTGCCACCCAGGTTCATCCCGAGGCCATCCTTTGAGGCGCCTCGTCCCAACCAGCAATTTGCACCGCCCAAGCCGGTGGCCCCGCTGCTAATGCTGCTCCACACCCCAATGTGGTGACATGCTTTAAGTGTGGAGAGCCGAGTCACTATAGTCGAGAGTGTCCCCAGAACAACAACCCCACTCAAACTGGAAAGTCCGTTGGCCATGGTAAGCCCGCGGGAAAGACATTCTACGCCAAGCCAGTCACCACTGCCCATGGCCATGTCAACTATGTTTCAGCCGAGGAGGCTCATGAGGATCCCAACATCGTCCTTGGTACGCTCCTTGTTAACTGCCATCCGGCATCTGTTCTTTTCGATACTGGAGCATCTCATTCATTCATATCCGAGAACTATGCTCGATTGCACAACACGACATTCTGTGACATGCCCTCTACCATGGAAATTCAAACCCCTGGCTCTAGATAGCAAACTTCTAGAGTAAGCCATGGGAACGAAATTCTTGTTGATAGACTTGTCTTCCTTGCATCCTTAATAGCTCTCAAGTCCTCGGACATAAACATCATCTTGGGTATGGACTGGATGTCAGCTCATTATGCTAAGATTGATTGTGCCACTAGAACCGTTCAACTTACTCACCCATCGGGCAAGACAGTCAATGTCTTAACTCGAGTGGCCAAGCGCCAGCTTTACTCCTTAAATGCCAACCCCCTTCTAGACCTTGAGGATGTTCCGGTAGTCCGAGACTTTCCGGATGTCTTTCCAGAAGAACTACCAGGTGTTCCACCTGACAGGGATGTCGAGTTTGTGATAGACCTTGTTCCAGGAACCGTTCCAATTTCTAGAAGACCCTACAAGATGGCACCCTTAGAACTAGCCGAGCTTAAAAACCACATCTGTCCTAGTTCCTCTCCTTGGGCTTGCCCCGTCCTCTTCGTCAAGAAGAGGGATGGAACGGATCGAATGGTTGTAGATTATCGACCTGTCAATTTGGTCACCATCAAGGACAAATACCCGCTTCCCAGGATCAACGATCTGTATGATCAGCTTGCTGGATCCTCTATCTTCTCCATGATGGATTTGAGGTTGGGCTACCATCAAATCAAAATCAGAAACGGGGACATTCCCAAAACGGCCTTTGTTACTCGTTATGGCCAATACGAGTACACCGTTATGTCCTTCGGTTTAACCAATGCCCCAGCCACCTTCTCCCGGTTAATGAACTCGGTTTTCATGGAGTATTTGGATAAATTCGTCGTAGTATACCTTGATGACATACTCATCTACTCCAAGAACGAAGAGGAACATGCCGAACATCTAAGGCTGGTATTGATGAAACTTCGAGAGCATCGCCTTTATGCCAAATTCTCCAAGTGTGAATTTTGGTTGCCAGAAGTGACCTATCTAGGCCATGTAATCTCTGGTAAGGGTATTGCTGTCAATCCCGAGCGAGTTCAAGCCGTCCTTGATTGGACTCCACCTGAGACGGTCAAGAAAGTTTGGAGTTTCCTTGGCTTAGCGAGCTATTGCCGCCGCTTCGTTGAGAATTTCTCCAAGGTTGCTAAACCTCTAACTGAACTCCTCAAGAAAGATAAAAAGTTGAGTGGACTCTACAGTGCGAGTTCAGCTTTCAGGAACTGAAAAGACGCCTGACATCTGCTCCCGTACTGGTACCACCAGATTTCTCCAAGGACTTTATTATCTATTGTGACGCCTCGCGACAAGGACTAGGTTGCATACTCATGCAAGATCGTCAGGTAATTGCCTATGCTTCACGGCAATTACACCCACATGAGGAAAATTATCCCACACATGATCTAGAGCTTGCAGCTGTAGTCCATGCACTTAAAACTTGGCAACATTACCTTCTCGGTAATCGTTGCGAGATCTTCATCGATCACCAAAGTTTGAAATATATCTTCACCCAACCAGATTTGAATCTCAGGCAAAGACGTTGGGTCGAGTTGATCTCGGATTACGACTTAGGAATAACTTACACCCCGGGCAAAGCCAATGTCATGGCTGGTGCGCTAAGTCGTAAATCCTATTGTAACAACCTGATGTTACAACAAAGTCAACCACTTCTCCACGAGGAATTTCGTAAGATTAATCTTCACATTGTTCCTCGAGGTTTTCTATCCACCTTGGTAGCGAAACCTAACCTTATGGATCAAATCATAACCGCCCAGCGGTATGATAAGGGCATATCCCGAATTAAGGAAAACATTGCTAGCGGAGTTGCTAAATGTTTTTCCATAGATAAGCGGGGTGCTGTCTTCTTGGAGAACCGTTTGGTGGTTCCCAAGAAACAACATCTACGCCAGTTGATCCTTAAGGAAGCTCATGAATCGCCTCTCACCATTCATCCCGGTAGTACAAAAATGTATCAAGACCTATGCCAGAGGTTTTGGTGGACTAGGATGAAGAGAGAAATCGCTCAATACATTGCTAATTGCGATGTTTGTCGTCGTGTTAAAGCAGAGCACCAATGGCCTGCTGGCACCCTTCAACCTTTGGCTATTCCCGAGTGGAAATGGGATAAAATCAGTATGGATTTCATCACTGGGTTTCCCAGGACCAAGAGAGGGAATAATGCCATCTTCGTCGTGATCGACCGTCTTTCCAAAGTAGCCCACTTTCTACCTATTCGTGAGAGTATCACCGCTAGCCAGCTAGCCGATTTATACATCTCCCGAATAGTGTCTCTTCATGGTGTTCCATTAGAAATTAACTCAGACCGTGGGAGTCTCTTCACCTCTCGATTTTGGGAAAGTTTCCAAAATGCTATAGGAACTCGTCTATCTTTTAGTACCGCCTTCCATCCTCAATCAAGTGGTCAAGTAGAGCGAGTAAATCAAATTCTGGAAGATATGCTCCGAGCTTCTGTCATCTCGTTCGGAATGAGTTGGGAGAAATGGCTTCCATTCGTGGAGTTTTCTTATAACAATAGTTATCAAGCTAGCTTAGGCAAGGCTCCTTTCGAAGTTCTCTATGGACGAATATGTCGAACGCCTCTTAACTGGTCAGAAACCGGGGAAAGATAACTCTTTGGCCCGGATATGATTCAGGAAGCAGAAGAGCAGGTTCGCGTTATTCGTAAGAAATTGAAAACAGCCCAATCTCGTCAAAAGAGTCAACATGATCGTAAACATAAGCTTATGACTTATGAAGTCGACGAGAAGGCTTACCTTCGGGTTACTCCGTTAAAGGGAACACATCGTGTTGGTATCAAAGGCATATTGCCTCCTCGTTACATTGGACCCTTCCGCATTCTTGCCAAACGAGGAGAAGTTGCCTACCAATTGGAACTACCTTTGCATCTATCCAGAGTTCACGATGTCTTCCACGTTTCTCAACTCAGGCGTTGCTTCGCGGATCCTATCCGTGGAGTTCACGATATTTTCGACAGCCTCTCCTACCCACACTCACTTTCTCCCGACTTCATTCTCTCCACCTCCTCCTTGTCTTGGGTGCCTCCTCTTTTTCACCTCATTTCCACCATAGATTCACTCAATTTAAGTGGTTAAATTACCTTGTTTTGATATGTAAGTAAGGGGGGAAGCTATATTTATGTTGTTCTCCCTACAACAATGTGCACATGCACTTTTTATGGCCTAGCTAGATCTATGTATGTTCGTGGTGTTGCATATGTTTGTGGTGTTGCATATGTGTTTGTGTTTGGAGGTGTACCGGTATTTAAAATTCGATAGTTGCCAATATTTAGCCGGAATGTTGATTCATTTCCGTTTCGGCGAGAATTTTGGCATTAAGCATTCTTTTTGGTCCTATTTTTAGGGAAAGTCATGCCAAATTTTTTCTTGGTTCTAAAATATCGTTTTGCTCTACCCCATAGGCGACCATGGTCCGCATGATGACCAAAGGCATCGTGAATAGGTTTTTGAGGTCCGCGAAGGCCGAGATGCTTCAAAAGAACGAGACAAAGATAAGATGTCCGTGTCGAAGATGCAAGCTGAAGAGCCTTATTGCGGATCCAGAATCCGGGCAGGTGCGGGACCACCTGCTCTTGCGTGGTTTCATGGATGGCTATCGGTGGCAAGGTGATGAAGATGACTACGAAGTCATCCATGGGGGGCGGGCAAGAAATGAGGAAGGGCAGCAAGACAACCACCGCGGCTCGGGCGGGCGAGAAGACGAAGAATCCCCAGGAGATGATCACGACGGTGATGCTGTACACAGTCATCATGTAGAAGATGCAGGACATGATGATGAGGAAGATGCCGGAGCAGTCCACGGGCATGATCATGAAGATGATGATGCCGGCGGAGCAGACGACGCTGGACCATCGATGGGCTGGGTGCAGGACCCTCATATTCAAGAGCTGCTTCTCAAGCAGACGGATAACGCAAGAGCTGCCGCCCGAGAGAAAGCCAAGATGGATCAACTTGAGTTAGACGCGGTTACTCCATTGTAAGAAGGTTGCAGGCCCGAGGATACCCGCCTGAAAGTAACGCTCATGGCTCTGAGATGAAGGTAAAACACAAAATGACCGACGCATGCTTCAACGGGAACATGTCATTCTGGCACGAACGTCTTCCCGAGGGGAACAAGTGCCCGACCAGTTTGGAGGAGGCGAAGAAAATCGTGTGTCCTCTGGATTTACCGCACGTGAAATACCATGTGTGCATGAACAATTGCATCATTTATCAGGACGAGCACGCGGAGTCTACCATATGTCCGGTGTGCGGCATCACTCGATACAAGAAGAGGAAGAAAGCTCCTCGAAAAGTGGTGTGGTACTTTCCGATCACTCCTCGTCTGCAGCGGTATTTCGCGGACCCTAAGGTAGCAAAGCTCCTGCGTTGGCACGCAGATAGGGAGGAGAAGAAGCGAGAAGATGACGCAAATGATCCGGAGATAGATAAAAAAGACAAGATGTTGAGTCACCCTAAGGATGCGAGCCAGTGGCAAGCATTGAACTTTGAAGACCCAGAATTTGGGAACGATCCAAGGAACATCGTGCTGGGCGCGAGCACCGATGGAGTCAATCTGTTTGGCAGCCAGAGAAGCACACAGAGCACCTGGCCTGTGTTTGTGTGGATGTACAACCTTCCCCCCTGGTTGTGCATGAAGAGGAAGTACATTCACATGAGTATGCTAATTGAAGGACCGAAACAACCAGGGAACGACATCAATCTGTATCTGGGGCTGCTGAAAGAGGAGCTTGACACGATGTGGAAAATGCCAGCAAATACGTGGGACGCCGCAGAAAAAGAATATTTCCCTATGAGAGCCGCGCTGCTCACGACGGTGCACGACTATCTCGGTTACGGATATGTCGCGGGGCAGGTGGTCCACGGATTTTCTGGATGCGTTAGGTGCATGGATGACACAACGTATCGCCAGCTAGATAGAGATCCTGGGTCTCCGAAAACCGTGTCCATGGGACATCGAAGGTGGCTTCACGATGATGACCCGTGGAGAAAACGCAAGGATCTGTTCGATGGTGAAACCGAACCCCGAGGACGCCCGCGTACGAGGAGCGGCGAGGAAATAGACGAGCTGTTGAAAAATTGGAAAGACTGCCCACTGTCGGGAAAGAAGCAAAAGGCTCCAGAGCCGGGAAAGAAGCGAAAGGCGCCAGAGCCGCTGCCGAAGGTATGGAAAACGAGGTCTGTTTTCTGGGACTTGCCGTACTGGAAGATCCACCGTGTGCCTCACAGCCTTGATGTCATGCATATCACGAAGAACGTGTGCGAGAGTCTGCTTGGTACCCTGCTCAACATGCCAGAGAGGACCAAAGATGGGCCGAAAGCAAGGGCAGACTTGAAATCAATGGGCATCAAGCAGGAGCTTCACGCTATATATGATGATCATGATGATGATGATGATGATGAGGCGAAGCAGGACACAGAAAGTCGTCGCAAAGGCAAGAAGGCCAAGAAGACCGGAAATGACTACCCTCCCGCGTGCTTCACTCTAAGTCAGGAGGAGATCGAGCAGTTTTTCACCTGCCTCATAGGAGTAAAACTTCCTTACGGTTACACGGGGAAGATAAGCAGATACCTAGACCCAGCAAAGCTGAAGTTCAGCGGGATGAAGTCTCACGACTGTCACATGCTGATGACGCAGATACTTCCAGTTGCAATCCGTGGGATCATGGACGCGCACGTCCGTGAAACCCTATTTGGCCTATGCAACTTTTTCGACGTCATCTCTCGGAAGTCTGTTGGCGTGAGGCAACTCAGAAGGCTACAGGAAGAGATCGTGGTGATACTATGCGAGCTTGAGATGTACTTCCCGCCCGCATTCTTCGACGTTATGGTGCATCTGCTGGTCCATATCGTGGACGATATCATCCAACTCGGGCTGACGTTCCTACACAGCATGACGCCGTTTGAAAGGATGAATGGTGTCATCAAAGGATACGTTCGCAACATGTCACGTCCAGAGGGAAGCATAGCCAGGGGCTTTCTGACCGAAGAGTGCATCTCCTACTGCACGAATTATCTAGGCATCGAGAACCCCGTTGGTCTGCCCGTCAACAGGCACCTAGGCAGGCTCGCTGGATGGGGTCACCATGAGGGTCGTCGCGAAATGCATGTCAACTTCGAGGGTCGACTCGCCGACTTTGAAAGAGCAAACCTAGTCGTGCTACAACACATAGACGTGGTCGATCCTTGGGTGGTACAGCACAAAACCTTTATTAAGAAGACGTACAATGACCGAGGCCAACAGAGGACAGACGGAGATATACTCAAAGAGCACAACTCATGTTTCACGCGTTGGTTCAAGCAGAAGCTTCTGTCGTACCCTTTACATGAGGATTCTTCCGCGGAAGAACAACTCATATTCGCCTTGTCACAGGGCGCCGAGCACAACCTGATGACCTATGAGGCGTACGATATCAATGGCTACACATTCTACACCGAGGCCAAGGACATGAAGAGTGATGGTTATCAGAACTCCGGGGTAACGATGGAATCCTACACCGGTAACGACAAGGACAGATACTACGGAAGGATCGAGGAGATCTGGGAGCTGAGCTACGCTGGAGAGAAGGTCCCGATGTTCCGTGTCAGATGGGCCAAGAGCGTCCTAAAAGAAGACCGGTATTTCACCACCATGGTTATACCCGAAGCCAAATCCAAAACCGCGGGCGTAAACGTCACCGCAAAAAATGAGCCATGGGTAGTGGCTTCCCAAGTGGACCAATGCTTCTTCATTACCAACCCATCAAAGCCCAGTCGTGTTGTCGTGAGGAGAGGCAAAAGGAAGATCATCGGAATGGATGGAGTAGCCAATGAGCAAGACTTCGACAAGTACGGCGACCCGAGGATCGAACATGACGACGATGATGAAGTAGCAGCATACACCACAAGAAGAAGCAGGACCACCCTACCTAAAGGACGTCCGTTCCATAGAAGAACTCCATTTGCGAAAAAGAAGGGCAAGAAGATTGTGAACATATAGCTAGCTAAGATCGATTGTATTTAAATCGTAGCCTTCATTTCTCGATTGTATTTCATGGGCACATTTTGAACTATCATGAATATTTTTAAATTTCATGGACACTCGATCTCGATCCCACTCCATCTCGATCGCTATCCACCTCGCCAGATTCGGTCCCCCTCGCCGCCGAGCACCCCCCGGTCCACCGGCCGCCGCCGCCGACCCCCCGCACCCTCGATTCCCCTACTCAACCGCCGCCGCCGACCCCCCGTACCCCTCCCCTACTCAACCGCCGCCGCCGACCCCCCGCACCCCGCGCACCCTCCCCCGCTCCACCGGCATTACTGTTTGATGATATTTTTAAAAAAATTATTACTGTCTTATAAAAAAATATTACTTATGGCGCACCACGGTGAGGTGCGCCATTAGTATGGATGTACTTATGGCACACCGAAGGGTGGTGCGCCATTAGTGTTGTGCCATTGCTATAAGAAAAAAAATACTAGTGGCGCACCAGGGTGAGGTGCGCCATTAGTATGGATGTACTTATGGCGCACCGAGGGGTGGTGCGCCATTAGTATTGTGCCGTGCCCCATCCATATTCCCTCCCCGGCCCCTCCCTATCCCCTCTCTCTCCCTCACCCTCGCCCTCGATCCCCTTCCCCTCTCCTCTCCCGACGCCGCTGCCCTGCCGCCTCGACGCTGCCCCGCTGCCCCGACGCCGCCCCGACGACGCCTCAACCCCGCCTCGACGCTGCCCCGCCGCCTCGACGCGACCCCGCCGCCCGGACGCCGCCCCGTCCATACCACCATCGCCGGAGCCACAGATCCCTCGCCGGCCGCCTCCCCCCACTCCAATCAAGATCTCGAGGTCAGCGCTACGCTGTCCACTTCTGCTGCTCCTCTCCTCTCTGTATTGGGCTTGATTCTTGCTGCTGTTGATCCCAAGTTTGATGCATAACAATTGTTGTATGAGTTCTCCAAATGAACAGGAGTACTCCTCTATTTTGATATGAAATCACCATGATAGGTCCACATGCTATTGTTGTCAACATGATAAATAGTTTCAGTTAGTTACCTCTAAAACTATTCCTAATTAACTGAAGAAGAGAAGAGAGGAGGAGTAGTTTATTTCATAGAGTAAACATTAGCACTATTTGACAGTAAAAGGTTTTAGCTAATTTGAATTAACTGAAAGCAGCAGTACATCATTTTTATTGACAGTAAAATGTTCAAAGAAACAGAA
This sequence comes from Triticum aestivum, assembly GCF_018294505.1. Taxonomy (NCBI): domain Eukaryota; kingdom Viridiplantae; phylum Streptophyta; class Magnoliopsida; order Poales; family Poaceae; genus Triticum; species Triticum aestivum. Next base: position 665,639,968 of record NC_057800.1, read on the forward strand.
ATATCAGTACAATAGCTAGATTACACTATCAGTACACTACCAGTAAAATGTTCATTTAGTTTCAGTAAACAAATATTGCCAAGCATGACATGGCCTTTGTGATCTCGTACTCCTGAATATTCATGTCACTTGTGCTATTAGTAGTTTTTTGACAGTAAAAGGGATGAAGAGGTCGGTGACCTCCAAATTCCAAATTTAGTAAAAGTTTGGGTATTCGAAACTACTAGTCTGAAAAACAGTTTATGTGGTCTGAAACTTTTCCTAATGTGTTTCAGACTTTCAGTAAAAGTTGTTGAATCAAATCAGTTCTTTGATGCTATTATGGACAGATTTAAAATCCACACTAAACCTTGATATGGGAACTATTCGTTTTGATGCTACTGTGCTTTAATACGATATGCTGCTAGTGGAAGACTTTGGAATTTGAAAACCCAAACCAGTTCAGTCTGCCTACTGTAATTGTTCCGAACTTTTGATAATCTTTTTCAGACTTTCGGTTAGGAGTTAAGACTAGGAAATAGTATGAACTGCTGTTGGATTAAATCAGTACGTGGTTAATAGGCACAACATTGTGCCTGTTGGGTTTATGGACAGATGCTAGAAGGTTGTCTGAAGATAGTTGTTTGCTAGGGGTGGGGAATCATTTCATAAGTAAAAAGTCCATACTGAACCTTGATACGTAAACCAATGGTTTTGATGGTACTTTGGAACTTGAAAATCAAAATCAGTTCAGTCTGCCTAGTTTAGCTTCATATAGAAGATAATGATTCCTGTTTTTTAGTCTACTGTAATTGTTTTTTAGCCCACAGCACTTTGCATTGTTTTGAGGTTTTGTACATCGGCTTTCTTTTTTATCTTCTTATTTAAAACTGTAGCAGTACCTGTGACACATAATGCCTAACAGTTTAACTATTTTCTGTTTCTTTCCTCATTTAGTGCTAGGTATGTCTCCTGTTCTGGGTCTTGGACTTTGTGCCATGCCCACATTGGTTTTCTGTTTGGCCTCAATTTGGCCTGACAAATGATGGTCTACTAGCTGGTCTACTAGCTGGCAAGATGCTTGGTATATATATGTTGTGTTCAGTTTTGGCAGGAGTTGAGAACTGTTAGGCAAAGGTCATGTCTCCGACCATCGTGTCCTTTTTTGCCTTGTCCACCCGAGAGGCCCTTGAGTTTGCTGGAATGTCGATTAACTTCCGTTCCGGCAAATTCGGGTATTCCATATGTCCTATTTTCAGCAAAGGTCATGCTGAAATTTTCCGTGAATTTTAGCATGACTTCGCTAAAAATAGGACATATGGGGTACTTGTGACTAATGCATGGGCCGGGGTATCTTAGTAGTTAATTAAGTAGGATCAAGTGCCCCGGCGTACTTGTGACTAATGCATGGCTTTTAGGGTGCCTTGGTGTCGATAAAAACCGAAATGATGAAAGCTTAGGCTTTTAGGGTGCCTCGGCGTCGAAAAACCCTCAATGATAAAAGCTTAGCTTTTAGGATGCCTCAGTGTCGACAAACCCTAAATGATGAGACCATGATCTTGTTCCTTGACAATAACCAACTTTTTGACCAAACTTTGTTCCTATTTATAGAGAAACATGGCCAACAACGATGAGGCCGGGGGTTCGGGCGGCAAGAAATTCTGGGAGCTGTCCCAGCAGATGGAGGAACAACCTCAGTTGTATGAGGACGCCGCCTTCCCCACCGATCCTGAGACCACTGATGGTACCGCCGAGGATGACCCCACTGATGCCACCACTGATGGTGCCGCCGAGGATGCCACCACTGATGATGGCAGCGCACGCACAGATGGCAGCCAACCAAAGAGGCAACGGAAGGACCGGCGCCCGACCGTGCTCCGCACCCTCAAGGAGGAAGTTACTGAAGTGGACTCCAACGGGAATCCAACGGCGCCCGAACGAATAGTCAAGGGCTACTCGCTCCAGCTCGGGTGCATTCTCCGGAGCACCGTCTCGATCAACACCGAGAACCTCAGGCATCCTGACCGAGGGAATTTGCGCAACCTCCTCTTCGAGAAGCTGCATGAACGATACAAGTTCCCTGCTGAATTTGAAAACACAAGCCTCAAAGGGAATAAAGTGAACAATGCTGCCCTCACGAAGATGAGCACGGCCCTGTCTACTTGGAAAAGCAATGTGAAGAGAATGATCGAGAAAGGTGAGAGTTATCAGAAGATCAAGGAGAAAAATCCTTCGATCACCGAAGATGACTACAACGACTTCAAGATCAATTGCTCGAGCACCGCAAGCTCCGAATCAAGTAAGTGGGGGAAAGAAATGCGGGAGCTGAACTTAGTGGAACACACACTCGGTCCCGGCGGTTACAGAGTGGCGGAGCCTATATGGGACAAGGAGGAGGCGGACCATGCCGAGCAAGGCCTACCGCCCCTCTTCGATAAATACGGTGACAAGAAGACCAGGAACTTTGTCAGGGCCCGGTACAAGAAGGACCCAAAAACAAAGGAGCTTACCACGGATCCGAAGACCAGGGCGCTTGAGCTTGTTCTTGTAAGGAATACACCCCTGCGTAATTAGCTCCATATGGTTGCATTCTAATTAATGAAGCCAAATTTCTAAATGGTTCACATTCTTTCCACAGGCGACTGAAAGCAGTAGCGCGGGGTCGACTAAGAGCAACCCTTGGGACACCACTCTAAATAGGGCGTTGAATGTAATGAAGAACAAGGATAAGCTCAGTAAGCCGACGTCAGCTGGTCATGTGGCCGGCAAAGGCTTGTCGACAAAATGGTCGTCATACTATAACACTGGTGGGCGAAAGGAGAAAAAGACCAGCTAGGAAAGCCAGGCGCGCGAGGTTCAAGAACTCAGGGCACCGCGGATTCTGGAGATTGTCCAAGAGCAAGTGCAACAACAACTCGGAGTGACGATCACCGCCATTATGCCTACCTTGATCCAGGGGATTAGTGCGTGGATTGCGGGCGGCCAACAGGGGCCGCCCCTGATTCCTAGCTTCATGGCCAGCATCTCGCAGAACGCAATGGCGGGGCCATTGGTGTCTCCGGCGGAGGCGGCATTGGTGTCTCCGACGCCGGCACGGGAGCTTAATGCACCCGGGTGTACGTAGGCCGGCACCTCTGCAGCAAGCGGCCCCTCCGTCAACTGCACGCCCGCCGTTGGCGGTGCCCCGACATTAGCCGAGCTCGATGCCATCATCACGGTAACTAATTAAGCCTCTCTCGGCTGAGGACTTCATCTCCTTGCCTTTGACTGGGCATCCCTGACGCCCTACATGTTTTCGTAGGGCGCCGCCGATGTTCCGCGCACTCTCCTACACTTCGTGAACAACGAGTTGGTCGATGTCGCCAAGGGCAAAATCGTTCAACCGGGCAACCCCTTGTTCCACGGTACCCAGATGCCACCCAACTTGTTTAGGGTTCAACTGGTTCGGGTGCTGCCAGGCTGCGACGAGTTGTTACCTCCGATTCGACCCTTCGGGGCCGACGATGATGATGTGATGACCCTCAGCGCCTGCCTGAGCTGGCCCCTGCTTTGGCCGAAGAGCCAGATTCGTTTGGGGGCGGGGGACACCACCCCAAAGACAACACCGCCAGTCGTGTCGGCGCCAAGTCGGCCCCATGGCAAGACCGCCGCAACGGTGCTGGACATCCCTATGCCACTGGATCCAAACATGCATATGGCACAGGATCAGAATGACGATGACGACGATACATTTGCCAACGTTGATCAGTACTTTGCCGATCATGGGTACGGTGGCGACTTCATGGGGCCTCCTTCTCAAGAACCCAACCCAACAAAAGACGTGCGCGATCTAGCTGGTGCCGCGGAGAAGCCAAGTTGCAACAGGCGTCGTCTGCAGTTCAGCTCTCAGGAGACGCCTCCAGTTGCCGACTTCACCGAGCCTCAGATAGGCGAGGTGCGAAATATGATCAGCCCCAACACACTCCAGAAGGCGGTCTGTGAGCAGAACTCGGTCCCATTACAGGAGAAGAAGAAGGCACGCAAAAGAAAGACTAACAAGGGTGCGGGCCAGCCGGCACCGAGTACGATCCGTGCTCAGGACGGGCCACCTTCACCTAAGGATATCTCGAGGAGGGTGTATGTGGCGGGTAGGCCGATGCTACCGAGAAATATGCTCGATGCTGCAACCGGTCCTATGCGGAGTCTGCATGACAGTGTTCTTTCTTTGGAGAAGCGGCGTCTCGGAGAGAAGGATGTGGCATACCCGGTTTTCGCGGCCAAGGTGCCAGAGGGCAAGGGCTTTTTGGATAACTCCATCGGGGTACGATCGTCCTGCAGTTTGATGACATCCGCGCTATGTTGAACCTTCATCCGCTGCACCACACCTTCGTTCGGCTATTTTCGCTGAGTATGGAGATGCGGATCATTCGCGACAAGACCCCGGACATCGTGATAGTCGACCCCTTCTACATGCGTGCCAAGATCTTGGGCAGCGCTGGGGACCGGCAAGTCGTGAGTTCTTACCTCGAAGGCGTCATTATGGAAAACCAAGATAAGGATAACTTCCTCGTGCCTTACTTTCCCGAGTAAGTCCTCCCCTCAATCGCCCCGTAACATATGAATTCTTAGATTTCAATCATTTTTCTTTTAACATTCCGTGTTTTCTGCAGTGACACACGTTGCACACTCATCCTCCTAAGCCCCAAATATTCCATGGCCATGTATTTCGACCCGGACCGTCAGTCGAACATAGACTACACAAATGTCAAGAATGTTCTTGATGATGTTCTCCCCGGCTACGTCAAATCTGGAGGCACCTTCACCAGGCCTATTCGTAAGTACGACAAGCACGTGTTCTCCCACAATACGACGTTCTGCTGCGTCAAGCAGCCGCCTGGCAGTCAGAACGGTGCCTACTACGCCATCAATCACATGCGGGCGATCGTACGGGACCATCATCAACTTCTCCTACCGAGTAGACTCAAAGATTGGGCTGCGAGCGTGTCGGCAATCCAGGACGCGGACATCAGACAAGAATTCTTTCGCATCCAGTCAGAGTTTCCGGAAATCATCCATCAAGATGTCCTTTGTACCGCGGGGCAGTTCTACCTCAGAAATCAACCGTCCAACAGTGACATCGACACAATCCTACAAATGCAGGCTGACAACACCCGTTCTTTCATGACTCCCATGATAGACGGCGGCTTCATCCACGCTCCGGTCCCTTGAGTCTCATGTTGTAATTAAACTTTAATGAACTTGTAGTATGTCTCTTTGGTTTCGAGATTCGTTCAACTTAAGATGTAATCGATGCTATTAATGTCTTGCTTTTCTCTTCCGATCGTTCTGTTGCATACTTATATATTGCTTATGTATTGTCTGTGAATTGGTACTAACGTTTCGTTTGGCTACTGCATAGCGATGCCGTGGTATGTCGTGTACAAGGGTAAGGTTCCCGGAGTCTCCGACGACTGGGAGGAGTGTCGGAGACAGGTTCACCGATTCAGCGGTAATAGTTACAAAGGGTACGCCACTAGGGCCGAGGCCAAATCTAGATACGCCCGCTATCTAGCGGGAGAGGGGAGGGAGCGTTGGAAGAACCGGATGAAGATGAGTTTCATCCTGATGATGCTCATCGTGATGACCGCAGCTCTCTTCTATGTGATGGTAGTTTAGATGATCGATATCGACTTGTAATGTGAAGACAAACTCGCGGTCTCGAGACTTGTAATATAATGTTCTATCTTTGTTCGGTCTTTTCAATTCGGAGACTAATATGATGACTTGTATTCGGAGACTAAAATGATGAATTGTATTCAGAGACTAATCTTCTATTGTATTCGATGAATCTGTTGTTGATGTGTGCTGTCTATATTTTGTCCAATTATACATTTTGTAACCTGTGCAAAAAACAGAAAATAAAAAAATAAAAAACCTAATATTCATACTAATGGCGCATCACATCATAGTGCGCCATTAGTATGCCGAAGGATACTAATGGCGCATCATTAAAGAGTGCGCCATTAGTATGCTGAAGTTACTAATGGCGCATCTTGCTGTCGTGCGCCATTAGTATGCCAAAGCACCTGGGTATACATGGCCCCCTGGGAGGCATACTAATGGCGCACTATTGTATATACTAATGGCGCATCTGGGGTGCGCCATTAGTATACCAGATACTAATGGCGCACCTGTGGTGCGCCATTAGTAAAATATACTAATGGCGTGCTACTAATGGCGCACCACTAATGCGCCATTAATGGCAAAATTAGGTGCGCCATTAGTAGGCCTTTTCCTAGTAGTGTATCATGTTAAAGCACGACAGAAGCACTTCCTTTTTCTAAGACCAACTTTTGGATTGGCACCGAACACTTGATATTGTTCGGACGTCATGTTTTTACTGACGTTTTTTGGTTTTCCAAGTTTTTTGGCACTTTTAAACTATTTGTGCTTTTCCAGCATTACTCTCGCAGTGCAACGCCGGACATCTTTAGGGATTCGGCAAAATCATTCTCAGATATTGCTATATATGCATCGGTTTCGAATTGTGTCTTTGGTCAATAGTTGGGTTGCCCGGCTACTGCACTTGCTTCCTACGTTTCGTTTTGTTCGGCTAGGCGTGCAAAGGGAGAACCACTGCGATTGTGCTTCTAGCTCACATGGTTAAGCACCTTAGTGGAGAAAGCCGAAAACTGACTGTCACAATAGGCGTAAACTGGTCAACGATCCAATGACTATGATGGGCCATTCATAACATTGGCCGAAATGTTTACGGCTTGACCTCGACTATCGCCGAACACTACCGGGGGCTGTTAACTAGCCTCCCAAACTAAATCCTCGATAATTTTCTCTTACATTCGAGCTGAGGTTTCATGATCATGCTTAGCATGACAACCCAAAGAAAGGAACCGATAGCGGGACTATTTTCTTTGGAATACATTTCTTCTGTCAAACAGTAATATAACATATCTCTCTGCGTACCTTTGTTTATAAAACCGTGTGGCCAGATTGCCTTGTTTGTCATAAATATTTGCCCTCATAAAGGCTTTATAAAGTAGGACAAACACCTCGGCTACTGGCCGAGGAGGTGGAAGCCGATGCTCGGTCAACAAAGTTTTGTACAATGTGGATCCGAGCATTAATGACGTAAAGTACTTGGATACATAGAGTCATTACACATAATTTGTGATTTTACTATGGATATTGATCCTTAATTCGGCCACCCGTGCCCGCATTAAGGCTCGGGGGCTACTGGGCTTTGGGCTTATTATTTACAAATATTAAAGGGGCACATCGATCCCCTGATCTGCTGTTGCCACCCGACCAGTGTCTCGGGGGCTACTACATTGCTTGTCCAATGCAGAAAATTTTATGTGCAATATAGTTTCCGAGGAGATTTTTATCCTCAGGTTGGTCGGCCGCACCCAATCTGAGTCTTGAGGACTAAGCATGCCGCTTTTTGTGTCCCGAAGTATTCTGCCAAGCTAGGACTTGATCCTCAGGCCGATTTTGCAAATCAACCTGAGTCTCAGCGGCTACTGGGATCAGCGGTCTTATGTCATCCTTCATGTGCATCTCGGGTTTTAGACCAATATACACCTTGAGGGCTACTGGCTATATATCTTGGCAGAGAATAAATTGCACCAATAAAAAATACTGACAAAAAATCGGCCCATAGTCGGGGTGGTGCACCACCTCGGAAGCAGTCCGGCATAAAGCTCGGGCGCTAGTGGCTGGCTCTATAGAGGGCATTTACGGCATTAAGCTCGGCTAAACTCCTTCAACTTTTTGGAACCAAGGTGATATGACACCTCCGATATAGTCCGGCATTGGAGCCTGGACACAGTCCGGCGTTGGAGCTCGGATATATTTCAGCGTTGGAGCTCAGATATACAGTCCGGCGTTGGAGCTCGGATACATAGTCCGGCGTTGGAGCTTGGATACATTCCGGCGCTAGAGCTGGGAAGCGGTCCGGCGTTGGTGCTCGGCTGCAAAAAGATACCTCGAATGCAGTCCGGCGTTGGAGCTCGGACGCAAGAGGACCCTGCCTCCCGGGAACAACTTCAAACCCGAGGTGTGGCATAAAAATAAACAAGGCATTGATAAAGGCCGGAAACTTAAAGGGGCTCCTCGGATACCCGATGTGTAAACTCGTCGAATGCATTTCGGCGATCCTCAATATCGAAGATAAAGAAGATTTGTTGAACCAGTTTTCAAGACCGGCAACCGAAGATGAAGAACAGTTCAGAAGAATCGAGGAGCGTCCCTAACTTGAAGACCGGTTCAGGGGGATACTGACGGTGTCCTGGACTAGGGGGTACTCACCACGTCGTCTCCCGATCTATTAGATTGGGCCAAGGACCCCCATGGCCGTATACTCATGGGCCAGTTCGGACGGCTGCCGCATACAAGGAAGATTCCACAAGACTTGGCGATCAAGACAAGGACTTCTCCCCATCGGCGTATTCGGCTAGGACTCTTGTTATCCTAGGCCTCCGGTGCATTATATAAACCGAGGCCAGGCTAGTCGATAGATATACAATATATACAACAATCATACCATAGGCTAGCTTCTAGGGTTTAGCCTCCTTGATCTCGTGGTAGATCTACTCTTGTACTACCCATATCATCAATATTAATCGAGTAGGACGTAGGGTTTTACCTCCATCAAGAGGGCCCGAACCTGGGTAAAACATTGTGTCCCTTGTCTCCTGTTACCATCCGCCTAGACGCATAGTTTGGGACCCCCTACCCGAGATCCGCCGGTTTTGACACCGACAGCCGCCCCTCCAGGATAACAGGGACGATCTATCCAACCTAAACAAAATCTTGGATAGGATATGTCACATGCACAGCACTCTCGGAAAGCCTGCTAACCATACCCACAGAGATTGTTGGGTTTTCAAACAATCCGGCAGACTCAACGCCGAACACAAGGGGCTCGACACACCAAGCGAAGACGAGGACGAACCCCAAAAGCAGAGTACCAGGAAGCAAACGAATTTCCCACAAGAAGTAAAAACAGTAAACTTACTCCACATAACAAAACATGCGGCGCCCATAAAGGTACGCGCCCCACGGCCTATCCCAAAGGAATCCCGCCACTGGTTGTCAAAACCAATCATCTTCGATCATCTGGATTATTCTAGAAGTGTCAGGAACCCAGGCTGGACTGCCCTGGTACTCGATCCAATAATTGGCGGACTCCAGTTTTCAAATGTCCTTATGGACGGTGGAAGCAGACTCAACCTGATATATCAGGACTCAATCCACCACATGGGGATCGACCCAAAAAGAATTCGCCACAACAAAACCTCCTTTCAAGGACTAACACCAGGTCCGGACACCCACTGCATGGGTTTTCTCCAGCTCAAGGTTATTTTCGGCTCTACCGATAACTTCCATCGTGAAAAGCTGACTTTCCACATCGTCCCATTCTCAAGTCGCTATCAAGCACTAGTAGGACGCGAAGCTTTCGCCCGCTTTAACGCAATACCGCATTATGCATCTCTTACGCTTAAGATGCCCGGTCCACGCGGCATCATCTCCTTAAAGGGGAAGCAGTGAGAACACCTCTCCCAAGCGGAGGATTGTGTGGCCGCTTTAACAGCCCCACAATACAATGGCTTCACCAGCCAGAACATCGGAACAGGTCATTAAGACCACGGACACGGATAGACGAGTCCAGCACAAAAGTATCGTTGATAAAGGCTTAGTGGCCATATACCCCTGCACTAGGGGCTTCACACGTATAAAATAAGAGACAATAAAGCTCAATTTTTCATATTTTACTTTACACTTTGTTTATTTCATATAACTTTTGTTCGGCACGCCCCTTTTTCAACTTAGTTGCTCTCTTTTTACAGATGAACATCGTGCTACGCCCGTCCAGGATACGGCGGAATGGAGACACAGGCGCAGACGTGCAGTAGGGACCCGTTCCAAGGATTCTTTTCAGATTAAGACCCTGCGTAAACCTTTTTTACTGTCTCTTGTTGATACACATCCCCTGGTTCTATGACCAAGGGGGAGGCTGGCGTCTTGGCATGTGGCCACGTCATAATTCTTGCGCGTACCTAGACACTAGGGGCTTATGCCTCAGAGTGTTATGTCGCCCGCTCTCATAAAGACCGAATACCTTAGGGAATGTTCGGCGTCGCGAGTTTGGCCTTATATGCATAAGCTCTGAGTCATGATTTTGGTCAAATGTTGGGTTGCCCGGCTCCTGTGTTCGGCCGCCTTACGTTCCACTCTATTGGCTAAGGCGGCACCAGGAGAACTACTGCGATTGTGCCCTGGTTCGGCCAGGCGAGCACCTCAGTAGAGAAAGCCGAAAACCAACTGTCATGATATGGCGTGAGACTGGTCAACCACTCGATGACCCTCCGGAATCTGTAGGATTCCTCCGCATTAACGAAGGGCCGTTTCCCGGCTAGGCACATACGCGCCCCGAATTCGGGCGAGCGCACTCGCCACCAGGGGCTACCTAAATAGTCCCATTGTCAAGCTCCTATGGCTAAGTGGAAGTGTTAAAGCATTATAGTCCGGTTGCCTAGCTCGCTGCGCTATCACCTCCTTTGTAGGACCAAGACATTGGATTAAGTGGGAAAATGCGCCTTCTGCGAGCACCCCCGCACTATGTGCGTGGGGGCTGAAGTCAACGACTGCAATCTTTTAGATTATATATATATATATATATTAAAACGGCCGCACAGGAGGTGTTCCAAATACTTGAAGGCACAAGTATAAAAGGCTACTACAATTCATCAAAATATTGCTTTATAATTACATATGCTATCAGAACATAGCATCCTTCGAGCACTGCGTCTCTATTACACGAGCGCCTTCAAGGACTTCCTGAAAATAGTGCTCGGAGGGTACTCGGCTTTTGTCCGAATCGCGGGATGCAACAACGGTGGTCTCCATCTCTGCCCAGTATGTCTTGACATGGGCAAGAGCCATCCGTGCGCCCTCTATGCATGCTGACCTCTTCATCACATTGATACGTGGCACCGCGTCAAGGAATTGCTGCACCAAGCTGAAATAACTCTTCGGCTCCGATCTCCCCGGCCATAGATGACCCATGACATACTTCATGGCGAGTCCGGACAATCTATTCAGTTCGGCCCATTGAGCCAGACGATCGTCCACTTCCAGTGGATGCTCTGGATTCTGGAACTGCGACCAGAAAAGCCTTTCCACTTCACGATCTTCTTGATCTCGAAAGTATTCGGTCGCATCAGCAGCACTCGCTGCCAAATCCAGATAGGTGTCCTCCGCACTCCACATCCGGTCCAATGGAGCAAACTTCGGATCGCAAAACTTCCTCCGCAGCATAAAGGGCTTTCCAGCCGCAATCTGTCCGGCCTTATGTAGCTCCTCCTTCGCAGCTCTCATCGCAGAGCGCGCGTCCTTGGCATCAGCAACGGCCTTCTCTAAGTCCATCTGTCTCGCCTGGTCTTCTTTCTCAAGAAACTTGCAATGGTCAGCAGCACCTTTTAACTTCACGGCCATCACGGCCATCTCCTTCTTGCTTCGGCAGTGAGCAGCCTGTTCGGCTCTCAGCTCTTTAAGGGCTTTCTCAGCAGCCGCATCACTTTTCCTGGCTTGTTCCTTAGCTCGGACAAGTTCCGCCCGAAGACTCTCCACATCGGCCGCACCATGTGCATCAAGCACACACATTGTAAGATACTGGCATAAAGCTCCTCTTACCAGATGCCGCCCGAGGAATTGCATACCTTGAGCCTCATCAAGCCGCTCGTTGACGAGCGTGATGTCGGCATTTGCCACGTCAAGTTGCCACTTTAGTTCGGCAAAATCATCAGTTCGACTCGATTCCGGACACTTCGCCACCTGTATACAAAGGCGACATTTTAGACCTGGGATTATGATCCTCTACGCGCTGTCAATTTTGACAACGCACAGAGTCTCAGGGGCTACTATCTACACAGGGCGCATCTTGTTTATGCGCAACTGACAAAGAAATACATTATCAAACGTACCTCAAAACCCGTCAGCAAACTTCTAACGGCGTCATGCAATCCGCTTTCCGCGGACGAAATCCTTCCAATCACCATACCCATCAATGCACGGTGCTCCTCTGAGATAGAAGATCGCCCCAGCAGAATCATCAGCTCCTCCAACCGCGCATCGGACGGTGCGGGACTCGTCCTATGACCTCCATCGAAGGCCGGACGCGGAGAACCTTGGGGGGACATATGGCTACCTTCCACCCCTGCCGGATTCGGAGAAACCCTCTGCGACGACACCTCAGGGTGGCCCGACTCGCCAGGCGGTACGACAGGGGGAGGCGTTCCACTCTCCATCATCTCCGGAAGAAGATCCCCCGAAGACGAGCTCTACTGAGAAGGGTTGAGGTCCGAGCTATAAAGCAAAATTTCGGTTAACCCTCTCAGATAAAAAGCAAGGATTTCTCTCATCCCTCTAAAGGAAAATCTTTCTCTACTTACGGCTCGCTGGAGGGCTGATCCCTTTGAGGGCGTAGTTCGGCCGAGGATCCCCCCAGCGTCGGACCCTCAAACGAGGACTTTTTCCCCTGCTTTGACGCCATGGTCTCCGGGTCGTCAGAGGCGACCCCCTTCTTCCCCTTAGGAGAGGAATTGTCAGTTCTGCCCTTTGGAGCAGCCTCCTTCGAGGAGGCCATAGTTTCCTTGTCCTCCCCCTCACTTCCCTCCAAAGGCACGATCTTCAACATCCTGACTAGCACGGGATCTGGCCTGGTCTTAGGAAGGGGAGCCGGGCACCTGATCAGCTTTCCCTTCGGTATCCACTCCTGTTTAAAAGGACAGCTCTTTTAGGGGCGAATTTATGAAAATTTTACGGATAGCGAGTCCAGGCACAAGGTTACTTACTTGAGTATCCGGGCGATTGCAGCTTAAACCTGCGTCCTCGGTCAAATCCGGACACATTGCTTGTGATCCGAAGAACATTTTATACATCTCCACCGGTGTTGCGCCCATAAAATGCTGGAGAGCTCGTGGTCCCTCCGGATTAAACTCCCACAGACGAAGGGAGCAACGTTTGCCGGGCAGTGTTCGGCGAGTCAGCATGACCTGCGTCACCTTGACCAGGTTGAGGTCTATTTATAAGAGATCCCTAATGCGGCCCTGCAACAAGGGCACGTCTTTGGGTAACCCAAAATCTAATCCTTTATTGACCCATGATGCTAGCCGTGGTGGGGGACCCGAGCGAAAGGCAGGAGGCGCCACCCACTTGGCGCTCCTGGGAGCGGTGACATAGAACCACTCTCGTTGCCACAAGCCGAGCTCCTCTTGAAAGGAGCCCTCGGGCCATGGAGCATCAGCATTCTTACTTATGGCAGCTCCTCCGCACTCTGTGTGCCGTCCCTCGATCATCTTCGGCTCCACTCCAAAAGTCTTGAGCCATAATCCGAAGTGAGGAGTAACACGGAGGAACGCTTCACACACAACGAAGAACGAGGAAATGTGGAGGATGGACTCCAGAGCTAAGTCATGAAATTCCAGCCCATAATAGAACATCAGCCCATCACGAAGGGATCCATCGGGAAGCCTAACCCCCGAAGGAAGTGAGACATGAACACTACGCTCTCACCGGGCTGGGGACTGGGAATAGCCTGCCTTTGAGCAGGCAACCTATGCAAAATTTCGGCGCTCAAGAACTTAGCCTCTCTCAACTTTAGCACGTCCTCCTCCGTGATGGAGGAGGGCATCCATCAGCCTTGAAGGTTGGAACCAAACATTGTCGAAGGTCCGAAGCGCCTGGAATCTGGAGCCTAGGGTGTTGGAACTCGAGGCAACGCGCGAACTTGTTTTGAGATTGGAGAAAAGGAGTAAGGCCTTGGTCTCTTTATAAGAGGTTGAATACCAGGAGCCCTCCCCGTAACCGTTTGGGACTCGCCTTTAATCAAGAAGACATGCTAATGGGCACGATTGGGTTACCCACGTCTGTATTGATGAGAATCCCGTAAATAAAGGGGACACGATCTCTGCTTTCACAAGACGTGCCAAGGAAACTACCTCGCAAAACACGCTGAGGTGGAAAAGCGAAAACGATTCGAATAAAAGCTTGGCCGTAGTGTGATGTCACGCTGCGGAATACGTCAGCGGATTAGATTTGTGTTGATATTATTCTCTCTGTGGCAATATGTGGAAACGTATTTTGCAGAGCCGTACACTACTCTTGGTGTTTGCAAACTTTTATGAAGAATTTGGAGGAGGAACCCGCCTTGCAATGCCGAAGAAAATCTACGCGCCGGACTCGTCGTCGTTGAAGCCTGGTTCAGGGGCTACTGAGGGAGTCCTGGATTAGGGGTTGTTCAGGTAGCCGGACTATACCTTCATCCGGACTCCAGGAATATGAAGATACAAGATTGAAGACTTCGTCCCGTGTCCGGATGGGACTTTCCTTGGCGTGGAAGGCAAGCTTGGTGATGCGGATATTCAAGATCTCCTACCATTGTAACCGACTTTGTGTAACCCTAACCCTCTTCGGTGTCTATATAAACCGGAGGGTTTTAGTCCGTAGAACAACTTCATCATACAACAATCATACCATAGGCTAGCTTCTAGGGTTTAGCCTCCTCGATCTCGTGGTAGATCTACTCTTGTACTACCCATATCATCAATATTAATCAAGCAGGACGTAGGGTTTTACCTCCATAAAGAGGGCCCGAACCTGGGTAAAACATCATGTTCCTTGCCCCCTGTTACCATCCGGCCTAGACGCACGGTTCGGGACACCCTATCCGAGATCCGCCGGTTTTGACACCGACACAAAGTATGGTGGAAGTTACCACACAAATAGCTATCCAAAACGCAAGCTATTACTTGAATTCGATGATGAGGCCTTAGAGCCCACATAGCCGAAAAATGATAAGGCCAACCGGCCGGATCTACCACCTTGTGACCGCGATAGAGCGGCTAACAAAGTCGCACATAAGTCAACACACGATCTACGTGAGAACTTGGTCCAAAAATTCGGCGCGACCAGATCCATCTATGGATCTAGGAAGTGCGCTCTGGCACAAAATCAAAACTGAATACTACAACCGTCCGAACACCATGGCATATCCCAATACAGGGGTGCTGCACACCCCCTATATTTCACCGATGAGGTGCTAGATTATGAATTCCTAGAAGGATTCAAACCAGTGAACATAGAGGCGTACGACGAGACCACAAACCCTAGAGTCTGGATCGAGGACTTTATCCTCCATATTCATATGGCTCCCGAAGACGATCTCCATGCCATTAAATACTTGCCCCTCGAGGTTAAAGGGACAGCTCGGCACTTGCTGAAAAGCCTCCCCGAAAACTCAATTGGAAGTTGGGAGGAGCTCGAGGATGCTTTTCGGGCTAATTTTCAAGGGACTTATGTCCGACCTCTGGATGTAGACGATTTAAGTCATATAATCCAACAGTCCGGAGAGTCCGCCCGAAAGCTTTGGAACATGTTCCTCACCAAGAAGAACCAAATCGTCGACTGTCCGCACTCCGAAGGCTTAGCAGCTTTTAAACACAGTGTCCAAGACGAATGGCTCGCCAGACACCTCGACCAAGAAAAACCGAGAACAATGGCAGCCCTAACAAGCCTCATGACCTGCTTTTGCGTGGGTGAACACAACTAGTTGGCCCGTAGCAGCACCAGCGACCCAAGCACATCAGAAGTCAGGGATGGCAATGGAAAACCACGACGCAACAATAACAAGCGTCGAAATAAAGAAGGTAGCCCAGATAATACGTCGGTAAACGCCGGATTCAGGGGCTCTCGACCAGGTCAGCGGAAAAAGCCTTTCAAATGCAGCAGAGAAGGACCATCTGGCCTAAACAAGATTCTTGACAAGCTCTGACAGATTCACGGCACCCCTGACAAACCTGCAAATCACACCCACAGAGAATGTTGGGTCTTCAAGCAGGTCGGTAAGCTAAACGCCAAACACAAAGGGGAAGAGACACCAAGCGAAGACGAGGATGAACCTCGCCAGCAAAGCACCGGAGGACAGAAAAAGTTCCCACCAGAGGTTAAAACGGTAAACGGGATCCATGTGACGAAGAGGAGAAGCAAGCATGCACTTCGAGACACACGCGCCATAGAGCCCGTCACACCTAGGTTCAACCCCTGGTTGGCCTGCCCGATCACTTTTGATCATAGGGATCACGCGACAAGTATCCGACACGAAGGACTGGCGGCCTTGGTGTTAGACCCAATAATAGACGGGTACCATTTCACACGAGTCCTCATGGACGGCGGCAGTGATCTAAATCTGATATATCAGGACACAGTCCGCAAAATCGGGATAGACCCGAACAAATAAGCCACAGTAATACTACCCTCAAGGGAGTAATACCAGGCCAAGAGGCCCGCTGTACGGGCTCTCTACTGCTAGAGGTTGTATTCGGTTCTCCCGATAACTTCCGAAGCGAGAGGTTAACTTTCCACGTCGCTTCATTCCGAAGTGGTTATCAAGCACTACACAGAAGAACGACTTTCGCTCATTTTAATACAATACTACATTATGCTTTTCTCAAGCTTAATATGCCCGGTCCACGTGGCATCATCACAATTAGCGGAAATACTGAACGGTTTTTTATCTACGGAAGAGGATGCGGCGGCTTTAACAGTCGCGAACTAGATGGCCTCACCAACCAGAAAAAATGACAGGTCGTCAAGACCACGGACACGGTTAGACGAGTCCGGTGCTCCAACACATATACATGAGATTGGTATGATGATCAAACCCTCATAGACGATACCAGGGGCTTCCCGCATGTAATCAGGGCCAGCCCAGCTCAACTTGACCTCTCTAGAATTTTGATAGTTCATTGATAATAACCAATTCTTTTTTTGGCACGGCAAATTTCACCTAAGTTCTTTCCTTTTACAGATGACAATCGTGCTACACCCGTCCAGGACAGGGCACAACCGAGAAACAGGCGCAGACGTGCAGTAGGGACCCGCCCAATGGTTTCTTTTTAGATTAAGACCCTGCGTAAACCTTTTTTACTGTCTCTTGTTGCTCACATCCTCCGGATACTCCACACAACCGAGAAGGATGGTGACGTTATTGGCATGTGGCCACGTTAGGATATTGCACGTACCTGAACACATGGGATTTATTATTAAGGGCATTGTTTATCCCGGTATATGTTATAAAGACCGAACACCTTAGGGAGTGTTCGGCGTCGCGAGTTTGGCCCTATATGCATCAACTCCGAATCATGTCTTTGGTCAAATGTTGGGTTTTCCCGGTTCCCATGTTTTGGTACCTTACGTTCCGTTATATCGGATAAGGTAGCACTAGGAGAACTACTGTGATTGTGCACTGGTTCATCCGGATGAGCACCTCAGTAGAGAAAGTCGGAAACTGACTGTCATGATATAGCGAGAGACTGGTCAACCACTCGATGACTCAGCAGAATCTTCAGGATTCCTCCGCATTAACAAAGGGACGTTTCCCGGTCATGTACGTACGCGCCCCGTATTCGGATGAGCGCAGAAGTACCAGGGGCTATATAGTAGCCTCACCGTCAAACTCCTATGGCTAAGTGAAAGTGTTACAGCAATATAGTCTGATTGCCTCGTTCGCTGCGCTGCCACCTCCTTAATAGACCAAGACGTTGTATCAAGTGTGGATACGCATTTTCTGTGAACACCCCCGCATTATATGCGTGGGGGCGGAAGCCGACGACTGCAAACTTTCAGGTTATTTACATATATACATAAACGGACGCATAGGAGGCATCATAGTACTTTCAGGCAAAAGTATAAATACAGTGTTGATAACTCAATAAAACATTGTTTTTACAATGGAAGTGCATGTCACTAGAACATAATATTCTTGGAGCACTGAGCCTCTATCAAACGAGCGCCTTCAAGAACTTCTTCAAATTAGTGCTCGGCAGCCACTCGGCCTACGGCCGAACCCTATGTCGCAAAAGTGGTGGCCTCCATCTCCGCCCAGTATGTCTTGACACGGGCAAAGGCCATCCGCGCACCCTCTATGCATGCCGATCTCTTCATAGCATCGATGCGCGGCACAACACCAAGGAATTGTTGCACTAAACTAAAATAGCTATTCGGCCTTGGCCCTACCGGCCATAGATGATCCACAACGGACCTCATGGCAAGTCCGGACAACCTATGGAGCTCGGCCCACTCAGCCATTCGCTCATTCAATAGCAGCGGATGGACTGGAGCATGAAACTGTGACCAGAACAGATTTTCCACTTCGTGATCATTCTGATCCTCGAAGTACTGGGCCGCATCAGCAACACTTTCAGCCAAATCCACGTAGGCATCTGCAGAACTCCATAGTCGGTCAAGAGGAGCATACTTCGGATCTCCGAATTTAGTCCAGAACAAGAAGGGATTCCCAGACACGATATCTGCAGTTTGATGCAGCTCCTCCTTCGTCGCTCTAATTTTGGAGCGGGCTTCCTTGGCAGCTACCAGGGCCTTCTCCAGGTCCGTCGCCCTCGCTCGGCTTTCTTCTTCAAGAAGCTGGTAACAGTCAGCGGCATCTTTTAACTCTATAGCCATTTTGGCCATTCTTTCCTTGCTCTCGCAATGCGTGGCCTATTCAGCCCTCAACTCTTCGGCCGCCTTTAGAGTGGCCGCATTGCTACTCCTTGCTTGTTCCTTGGCTGGGGCAAGTTCCGCCCGAAGGGTCTCCACGGTGGCAGCTCCATCTGCAGTCTCAACATATTAAAGATACTAGCATCATGCTCCTCTTATTATGTGACGATCACCAGAGAAATCACTTACCCTGTGCCTTGTCAAGCCGCTGGTTGACAAGCACGATATCGGCATCGGCCGCATCAAGTTGCTGCTTTAGCTCGGTAAACCCATCAGTTCGGCTAGCCACCGGAGCCTCAGCCACCTGCACATAAAGGCAGTCGGGTTATTACCTGGGAATATGATCCTCGGGTTGCCGCCGTTCTCGACGACAACCAGAGTATCAGGGGCTATTGTCTGCATAGGGCACACCTAAAGTGTGCGGTACTATCAAAAACATACACTATTTCACGTACCTCAAAGCTTTTCAGCAGACTCATAAAGGCTTCATGCAATTCGTTTTTGGCGGATGAAATCCTTTCAATTACCGTACCCATCAGTGTACGATGCGCTTCCGAGACGGCCACTTGCCCGAGAAGATCCTTCAGTGCGTCCGACCGCACACTGTACGGTTTCGGACTCTTGCTGCCGCTCTCCTTAGGAGCCGGATACTGGGGATTCCAGGTAGCCAAAGGGTTATCCTCTGGCCTTGGCGGATCTGGAGATACCCTCCACAACGACACTTCAGGGTCGCCCGCCTCATGAGCCGGGGTGTCAAGGGGAGGCGTTTCTCTCTCCATCATCTCCGGAAGAAGATCCCCCGAAGACGAACTTTGTCGAGAAGGGCTACGATCCAGACTACATTTTATAAGCATCGGTTATTGTCTTCGGAAGTAAGGTAGCATATTTTCACTATTAAGTACTTTTTGATTACTTACAGCTTGATAGAGGGCTGATCCCCGCGCCGACATTGTGCGGCAAGAATACCCTCCCAGGCAGGATGCTCTAGCGAAGATTTCTTCTCCCGTTGGGAAACCTTAATTTCTGGATCTTCAGAGGTAGTCCTCCTCCTTCCCCAAGGAGAGAGAATTTCAGATTCTTCCCCCTGGTTATCCTCCCTCGCGGAGGCGCTCATTCCCCCGGTTGGAATGAGTAGCGAGTGAGGCCCGCTTTCACCCTCTTTAATCCCCCCTTCATCTTCCTTTGAGGGCACTAGATAAGGCGCCGGCTCGAGCATCTTGTCCATTACCGGATTATCCAAGCCCTCAAGAAGGGGGGCCGAACACCTAATCACCTTCGCCTTTGTTATCCAGTCCTGGTCGAAGAGCGACTCTTTAGAATGATGCCATGATAAATAAAAGGACAGCGGGTTCGGCCATGGGATTACTTACTTGGGTAGCAGGGCGGTTGCAGCTCAAATCCACATCCTCGGTGGTGTCCGGACACTCTATTTGGTGTCCGAAGAACGATTTGTACATATCTTCGAGCGTCATGCTGAGGAAATGTTGAATAGCTTGCGGTCCTTCCGGGTTGAATTCCACATATGGAGGGGCCGACATTTGCAAGGCTGGACTTGACGAACTAGCATAACTTGCATTACCATAACCAGACTGAAATCTCTCTCAAAGAGATCTCAGATATGGCTATGCAATATTGGCACGTCGTTTGCTGGACCCCATCTCAGCCCCCTGCTGATCCACGACATCAGTTGTGATGGGGGGCCCAAGAGAAAGGTGGGGGCGGCTACCCACTTGGCACTTCGGGGAGCTGTGATGTAAAACCACTCCCACTGCCACAATCTGAACACCTCTGGGAAGGAACCCTCTAGCCATGGAGCATCTGCGATTTTTCTTATTAAGGCACCTCTGCACTCTGTGTGCCGCCCCTCGATCATCTTCGGCTTCACATCGAAGGTCTTGAGCCACATGCCGAAGTGAGGGGTAATGCAGAGGAAGGCCTCACATATGACAATAAATGACGAGATGTGAAGAAGGGAACGGGCCAGATCATGGAAATCCAACCCATAATAGAACATAGGACCCCTAACAAAGGGATCCTGAGCGAGGCCTTGTCCTCGGAGGAAGTGGGAGATGAACACGACACTCTCGGTGGGTTCGGGAGTAGGGATTACCTGCCCTCGGGCAGGCAGCCTATGCAAAATTTCGGCGGTCAGATATCTGGCCTCTCTCAGCTTCTTGATGTCCTCCCCTGTGACAGAGGAAGGCATCCACCGACCTTGAAGGTTGGATCCGGACATAGTTGAACGTCTGAAGCGCCTGACCTGAGCTTTCGGTGTTAGAACTCGAGGCAGGGGAATGATTGGATTGAGCACGAGAGGGAAGAAAAGGCCTCGTCCTCTTCATAAAGAGGGTGAATATCAAGCGTCCTCCTCGTGGCCGTTTTTGCCTAAGATCTAGGAGTCATACCAACAGGCACGGTTGTGTTACCCACGTCCGTATTGATGAGAATCTTGTAATAAGGGGGACACGATCTCTACTTTGACAAGACGTGACAGAAAAACCACCTCGCAATATGCGCAACGCTGGTTGAGAAAAACGGTTCAGATAAGGACCGGGCCGTGACGTGATGTTGTGCTACCAAAACGTGTCAGCAGATTAGATTTATGGAAATATTATTCTCTCTATGGTGGGGTGTGGAACTTGGTTTGCAGAACCAGACATTATCCTTGTGTTCTAAAATCTTCCATGAAGTATTTGGAGAAGAACCCGCCTTGCAATGCTGAAGACAATACTGCGTGCCGGACTAATCGTCATTGAAGCCTGGTTCAGGGGCTACTGAGGGTGTCCTAGATTAGGGGCTCTCCGGACAGCCGGACTATATCCTTTGGCCGCACTGTTGGACTATGAAGATACAAGATTGAATACTTCGTCATGTGTCCGAATGGGACTCTCCTTGGCGTGGAAGGAAAGCTAGGCAATACAGATGTGTATATCTCCTCCCTTGTAACCAACCTTGGGTAACCCTAGCCCCCTTTGTTGTCTATATAAACCGGAGGGTTTAGTCTGTAGGACAACATACAGTTATACCATAGGCTAGCTTATAGGGTTTAGCCTCTACGATCTCGTGGTAGATCAACTCTTGTAATACTCATATCATAAAGAACAATCAAGCAGGATATAGGGTATTACCTCCATCAAGAGGGCCCGAACCTGCGTAAACATCGTGTCCCTTGCTTCCTGTTACCATCCGCCTTAGACGCACAGTTCGGGACACCTTACCCGAGATCCGCCGGTTTTGACACCGACAGAATCCCTTGAGCCCTTTGAAGTTGCCCTTCAAGAACTCAAATCCACCGTGCGCTGGCCCCAATGTGGGTGCCAACTATCATGGAATTGTCACGACAGATGTCCTAGTGAAAGGACTTAGTCGTAGGGCCATCGCAACTAGGAAGCTTAAAGGGGTTAATTGGGACAAAGGACACGAGAGGTTTATACTGGTTCAGCCCCTTACGGTGAAGGTAAGGCCTAGTCCAGTTGTTGTTGTATTGCTAGGTTTCGATGACCAAGGAGCGAATCTGCTTGCTTGGTTATCGATCTGTTGTTTCTTGTCCTAGGCCGCTGCCGAGTCATCCCCTTATATACATGGGTTGATGCCTCACAGGCTATAGAGTCCCGGCCGACTCAGAAAATGTGCCCGGCTCGGTGACTTCTTTTATATGCCTTTCTTTACATGTCTTTATTTACATATGGCGGTTTACAATATTGGGCCTTAAGCCACCTCTGGGCCTAGGCCTTCTACAATTCTTAATAAACTATCACCTTGAATATTACTGGGCTTCTCTTAACAACCCACCATTAGAAGAATTTGTTGCTTTTATGGGTGCTTATGAAATTGAATCTATGTTCAAAGAATATGAAAATCTTTATGATACTGTTTATAGACCTGAAAATTTAGCTATCCTTAAATATTGTTATGAGAATTATGAATACAATTCCACCATTGATGCGTTTATTAAGAAAGTCTCTGATGTCCAAGAAGAGACTAATATTTTGCAGGAATCTATGGAAGAAGAAATTGACAAAACTGTGAGCTCATTGGATGAAAAAGATGAGGAGGAGAGCGAAGAACAAAAGGAGGAAGAGCGGATTGATCACCCCTGCCCACCTTCTAATGAGAGTAACTCTTCAATGGATACATGTTTTAATTTCCCTTCATGCTTACGAAGGATGAATGCTATGATAATTGCTATGATCCCGTTGATTCTTTTGAAATATCCCTTTTTGATGATGCTTGCTTTGCTTGTGGCGAAGATGCCAATATGAATTATGCTTATGGAGATGAACTTGCTATAGTTCCTGATGTTAAACATGAAATTGTTGCTATTGCACCCACGCATGATAGTCCTATTGTCTTTTTGAATTCTCCCGACTAAACTATATCGGAGAAGTTTGACCTTATTAAGGATTATATTGATGGGTTGCATTTTACTACAACACATGATGATTTTTATGAGTATAATATGCATATGCTTGCTGCTCCTACTTGAAATTATTATGATAGAGGAACTATATCTCCACCTCTCTATGTTTCCGACATGGTAAAATTGCAAGAAACTGTTTATACTATGCATTGGCCTTTACTATGTGTGCATGAATTGTTCTTTCATGACATGCCGATGCATAGGAAGAGAGTTAGACTTCGTAAGTGCTTGATATATGTTTCCTTGTGATCACTACTAAATGCCAAATCATTGCTAATTAAAATTGGCTTTGATATACCTTGGGATCCAGGTGGATTCACTACTTGAGCACTATATGCATAGCTTAATGGCTTTAAAGAAAGCACTGCCAGGGAGACAACCCGGAAGTTTAAGAGATTCATTTACTTCTGTTTAGTGCTTTTATATAGTTTAAAGACAAGAAAAATATAGAGGGGAACCCAAAAAAATTTCAAAAATGAAAGCGAAAGTGAGAAAGATGAGCATTGTTGAAGTGGGAGCTTGCCTTGAACTTTGTTCATGCTCACAGAAACTTTGTGAATCTTAATTACAGAAACTTTTCAACAAATATAATTATCCCCTTGTACAATTCCATTGTATTATAAAAATAATGTGCCAAGGTTTGCCTTTAGGATGTTTACTTTGCTTGTTGGTTTGTACGGTGCAGGACAGAAACTTTGTCTATAGTGTGCGATTTTACATTTTTTTTACTGGAACGTCAAATGGTTCTGATTCTTTTTGCACTGTCTTTATATGAAAATTGTATATTTTCCTAATTTTGGTAGAATTTTTTAAGTACTAGAAGTATGGTGAATCTTCATATTATTATATACTGTTCTGTTTTAGACAGAGTCTGTTTTTTATGCATAGTTTGCTTGTTCTAACTATCGATTTATATCAGTGGATTAAGCCATGAAAAAGTTATGTTACAGTAGACACAATGCAAAAACAAAATATGAATTGGTTTGCAACAGTACTTAGAGTAGTGATTTGCTTTATTATACTAACGGATCTTACCGACTTTTCTTTTGAAGTTTTGTGTGGATGAAGTGTTCGATGATCGAGAAGGTCTCGATGTGAGAAGAAGGAAGAGAGGAAAGAGCTAAAGCTTGGGGATGCCCGAGGCACCCCAAGTAAATATTCAAGGAGACTCAAGCATCTAATCTTGGGTATACCCCGGAAGGCATCCCCTCCTTCTTCAACAAATATCAGTATGTTTTTGGATTCGTTTCATTCATGCGATATGTGCAATCTTGGAGCGTCTTTTGCATTTAGTTTTCATTTTTATTTTATGCACCATGCTGGTATGAGATAGTCCTTGGTTGATTTATAGAATGCTCTATGCACTTCACTTATATCTTTTGAGTATGGCTTTATAGAATGCTTCATGTGCTTAACTTATATCATTTGAAGTTTGGATTTCCTGTTTCTCTTTACATACAAAACCGCCATTTGTAGAATGCTCTTTTGCTTCACTTATATTTGTTAGAGCGTGGGCGTATCTTTTGTAGAAAGAATTAAACTCTCTTGCTTCATATATATCTATTTACAGAGATGACAGGAATTGGTCATTCACATGGTTAGTCATAAAATCCTACATAAAACTTGTAGATCACTGAATATGATATGTTTGATTCCTTGCAATAGTTTTGTGATATAAAGATGGTGATATTAGAGTCATGCTAGTGGGTAGTTGTGGATTGTAGAAATAATTGTGTTGGAGCTTGTGATTCCCGTAGCATGCACGTATGGTGAACCGTTATGTGATGAAGTCGGAGCATGATTTATTTATTGATTGTCTTCCTTATGAGTGGCGGTCGCGGACGAGCGATGGTCTTTTCCTACCAATCTATCCCCCTAGGAGCATGCGTGTAGTACTTTGTTTCGATGACTAATAGATTTTTGCAATAAGTATGTGAGTTCTTTATGACTAATGTTGAGTCCATGAATTATACGCACTCTCACCCATCCACCATTGCTAGCCTCTCTAGCACCGCGCAACTTCCGCTGGTACCATAAACCCACCATATACCTTCCTCAAAACAGCCACCATACCTACCTATCATGGCATTTCCATAGCCATTCCGAGAAATATTGCCATGCAACTTCCATCATCATCATGTACATGACTTGAGCATTCATTGTCATGTTGCCATGCAACTTCTAGCAGCAGTGGCCGCTGGATGTCCATCCAAGGGATGTCGTGCTTCTTCTTCAATCTTGGATATTCTAGCTTCACCCGCCCAAAAAATGATTCCTCCCCCTCACATCTGGGGCACATCGTTTCGGAAGCTGACCTGTGGGCCTACTAAGTTGACGCGTACCAAGGGCTTTGTCAACTTAGTCAATATAAACGATTCTAGCTGCAGTGACCATATGATGTCCATCCAACGGCCGTCGTGCTTCTTCAACCTCTGGTCTTCTTGCTCCAGCCGCCCAAAGCAGCGCCGGTCATGCCGCCTGCTCCTGCCTCCCATGGCCGGTTGTGCTGGCGCGCAGGCCTCACCGCCCCCTACTACTCCCACCGCTGGCCAGGGCATCCCTCCACTCACCCACACCCCCTGTTATTCTGCGGCGCTGGCAGCCTCACACCACAGCAGAACCAGTGAACCCTCGTACTCCTCTCCGTGTGGGCATCCACTGCCGCGTCTTCCCCGGCTCCACGTCGTCCCCTTCCTAGGCCTCGTCGTCGTCCACCGCCCTGGTGCTGTCGGAACGGCGTGGTCAACATGGTCAAGGAACGACTTCCATCGGAAGAGTACCGTACGTGGAGAGGCTGACAGCCTAGTCTACGGCAGCCGCAAGGATGTGCCTCCTTATTACGCAGAAAATAATTACCCCTCCACCTGATAGTGGGGACCCACCGGACGGGCCACCGTATTTGGCGAAAAAATGCCCCCCCCCCCGACTGCTGAAACACACCGGACGGGCCAACGTATTTCGCGAAAAAAATGTTCCCCCCGTTGTCAGCTCGGACCCACCGGAGGTGCCTCCTTATTACGCACAAAAAATGAATACTCCCCCTGCTAGTTGGGACCCATCTGGGTGGGAGGCTAACTTGTGGGCCTACTAAGATGACGGGGACAGAGTGCTTTGTCAATTAGTCAATATGAACGATTCTAGCTCCAGTGACCGTACGATGTCCATCCAACGGCTGTAGTGCTTCTTCAACCTCTGGTCTTGTTGCTCCAGCCGCCCAAAGCAGCGCCGGTCATGCCGCATGCTCCTGCCTCCCGTGGTCGGCTATGCTGCCCCGGAGGCCTCACCGCCCCCTACTATTCCCACCGCTAGCCAGGACATCCCGCTACTCACCCACACCCCCTCATATTCTGCGGCGACGGCAGCCTCACACCGCAGCGAACCAGTGAACCATCGTACTCCTCTACGCGTGGGCATCCATTGCCGCGTCTTCCACGGCTCCGCGTCGTCCCCTTCCTAGGCCTCGCCGTCGTCCACCGCCCCGGTGCTCTTGGCGCGGCGTGGTCAACGTGGTCAAGGAATGGCTTCCATCGGATGTGGATTGTATGTGGAGATGCTGACAGCTGGGTCCACTGCTGCAGCAAGGAAGTGCCTCCTTATTACGCGCTTCCTCCACCTGACAGCGGGGACCCACCGGTCGCGCCACCGTATTTCACGAGAAAAACGTTTCCCCCTGACTGCTGGGACCCACCAGCTACATCTTCGCACGCAAGGAAGTGCCTCCGGGCAAAAACAAAAAAACACGATTCGCCCCCCTGACTACTGGGACACACCAGCTACATCTTCGCACGCAAGGAAGTGCCTGACAGTTAGGACCCACCTGGTCAAAGCGTACGTAGCATTGTCATTCTGGTCGTGAACGTGTACGTACATACTGGTTGATGTAGAGGCGCGCACATGTCATAGTAGAGGCACGCACGTAGCATGTATACGTACGTACAACGACCAGTGTGCAAGAAAGAAAATATGGCCACATACGTACATACGGGCAGGGTCTCGAACGCCGACTCGCGCATACGTATGGCCAGGGCTCGTGTACATGGCTGGGTCGGAATGGAGAAACAGCGTCGTCGTCGTGTTCATGGGGAGCCAACCGGCTGGGTCAAAACGGAATGCGTACCGCAAACAGCCGAAGGAATGTTCATCGAGAGGGCTTAGACGGAACAGCCGACGGAAACGAGGCCTGGCGTACCGCAAAACGGAGGAAACGGACCTCCTATGGTCGAAACGGGGGTCCTATTGATCGGGAGGGGTGTGGCGTACCGCAAAACGGAGGAAATGGACTTGTGTTGGAGCGCTACGGTCGAAACGGGGGTCCTGTTCATCGGGAGGGGTGTGGCGTACCGCAAAACGGGACTCCACGGGATATTGTTCATCTCCACCGTCGACCCCCTCCAGCCTCCACGGGCTACTGTTCACCCACCGTCGACCTCCTCCAACCTCCACCTGCGACTGTTTATCCATGGGCTCCTGTTCATCCAGCCTCCACCGCGCGCTACTCCATCGGCTACTGTTCAACCAGCCCTCTCCACGGGCTCCTGTTCAACCACCCCTCCACAGGCTACTGTTCAACCAGCCCTCCACCATCTACTGTTCATCCTGCCCTCCACCACACCACTCCCGATGAACCGGACCCCCGTTTCGACCGTAGCGCTCCAACACAAGTTCGTTTCCTCCGTTTTGTGGTACACCACACCCCTCCCGATCAACAGGACCCCCGTTTTGACCGTAGGAGGTCTGTTTCCTCCGTTTTGCAGTACGCCAGACCCCTCCCGATGAACAGGATCCCGTTTCGAATGTGGCCGGTCGAACACAAGGCCGTTTCCTCCGTTCTGAGGTATGCCAGGCCTCGTTTCCATCACCTGTTCCGTCCAAGCCCTCCCGATGAACACGACACATTCCATTGCCTCCCCATGAACACGACGCATTCCGTTGCCTCCCCATGAACACGACAACGATGATGTTTCTTTGTTCCGACCGAGCCATGTACACGAGCCCTGGTGGTACGTATGCGCGAGTAGGCGTTCGAGACCCCGCCCGTATGTACACGTACGTGGCCGTATTTTCTTTCTTGCACCCTGGCCGCTGTACGTACGTGTACAAGCTATGTGCGCGCCTCTACATCGACCAGTATGTACGTACACGTTCACGACCAGAATGACAATGCTACGTACGCTTCGACCAGGTGGGTCCTAACTGTCAGGCACTTCCTTGCGTGCGAAGATGTAGCTGGTCGGTCCCAGCAGTCAGGGGGCAAATCATTTTGTTTTTTTTTTGCCCGGACGCACTTCCTTGCATGCGAAGATGTAGCTGGTGGGTCCCAGCAGTCAGGGGGAAACGTTTTTTTGCGAAATACGGTGGCCCGTCTAGTGGGTCCCGCTGTCAGGTGGAGGAATAATTATTTTGCACGTAATAACGAGGCACTTCCTTGCTGCGGCCGTGGACCCAGCTGTCAGCCTCTCCACGTACAGTCCATGTCCGATGGAAGCCGTTCCTTGACCATGTTGACCACGCCGTGCCGAGAGCACCAGGGCGGTGGACGATGGCGAGGCCTAGGAAGGGGACGACGCGGAGCCGGGGAAGACGCGGCAGTGGATGCCCACGCGTAGAGGAGTATGAGGGTTCACTGGTTCGCTACAGTGTGAGGCTGCCATCACCGCAGAATAACAGGGGGTGTGGCTGAGTGGAGGGATGGCATGGCCAGCGGTGGGAGTAGTTGGGGACGGTGAGGCCTCCACCGCATCGCAGCCGGCCACGGGAGGTAGGAGCACGAGGCACGACCGGCGCTGGTTTGGGCGGCTAGAGCAAGAAGACCAGAGGTTGAAGAAGCTCTACGGCTGTTGGATCGACATTGTATGGTCACTGGAGCTAGAATCGTGCATATTGACTAAGTTGACAAAGCCCTCCGTCCCCATCAACTTAGTAGGCCCACAAGTCAGCCTGCCACTATACTGGGTCCCAGCTAACAGGGGGAGTACTCATTTTTTTGTGCGTAATAAGGAGGCACTTCCTTGCGTGCGAAGATATAGCTGGTGGGTCCGAGCTGTCAGCGGCGGTAACATTTTTTTCGTGAAATACAGAGGCCCTTTCGGTGGGTCCCTGATGTCAGGTGGAGGAATCATTATTTTGCGCGTAATAAGGAGGCATTTCCTTGCGTGCGGCCGTGGACCCAGCTGTCGGCCTCTCCACGTAAAGTCCACTTCAAATGCATGTCGGTCATTGACCACGTTGACCAGGCCACGCCGAGAGCACCAGGGTGGTGGACGACGGCGAGGCCTAGGAAGGGAACGACAACGAGGCAGTGAAGACTCGGCAGTTGTTTCCCACGCGGAGGGGAGTATGACTGTACAAGGGTTTACTAGTTCGTCTGCCGTCGCCGGAGAATAACAGCAGGTCTGGGTGAGTAGAGGGATGGCTAGGCTAGTGATGGGAGTACGGTCGGGCGGTGAGGCCTATGCAGCAGCATAGCCCGCCGCGAGGAGGAGGGAGCAGGCAGTCCCGCTGGCGCTTGTTTGAGCGGCTGGAGCAGGAAGAGCAGAGATTGTAGAAGCACGATGGCCGTTGGATGGACATCCAATGGTCAGTGCTTGTGCGTCACCTTTTTTTAGGAAAGCCTCAAATCTGTGGAAAACAGCATACAACCCATCTGCCATTATTTCTAATAATTTACAGCCCATTTGCTAGTTCTTAAGGTTTTTTTGGAACCCATATTATTTTTGTTAGCATTACATCCCATATTGTGGCAACGGTTAAAAAATTATATGAAATTTTGCATATTTCGGTGCGGTCCGAACTGTTTTTTATCCTAAAATTTCGACTCACATTCAAACTGGTTTTGAAAATAAATGTATATCAATATAAAATCCAACAAATTCTCCACGCATAAAAATTAATGTAATTTAAAATCATTAAATGAAAAAAAAGATATTTGAAACTAATTGCCGGTTTGATGTGTTTTTAAAATGTACAACCCATTTCTCAATACTGATGGGCCATTTTCTCGGCCAGCCGAATGAAAGCTCTCTCATCTTGAAAGATTTGTAGCCCAACATGCCTGACAAAGCGACTTACTTGGAAAATCACAAAAAAACTAGGCTGTGGCCGTGGACCCAGCAGTCAGCCTCTCCACGTACAGTACTCTTCCGATCGATGTCGTTCCTTGACCACGTTGACCACGCTGCGCGAAGAGCACCACGGCGGTGGACGACGGCGAGGCCTAGGAAGGGGACGACGCGGCAGTGGAAGCCCGCACAGAGAGGACTACGAGTGTTCACTGGTTCGGCTGCGGTGTGAGGCTGTCGTCGCCGCAGGGCCTGGCCAGTGGTGGGAATAGTAGGGGCGGTGAGGCCTCTGCGTCAGCACAGCCGGCCACGGGATGCAGGAGCATGCGGCACGACCGGCGCTGCTTTGGGCGGCTGGAGCAAGAAGACCAGAGGTTGAAGAAGCACTATGGCCGTTGGATGGACATCGTACGGTCATTGGAGCTAGAATCGTTCATATTGACCAAGTTGACAAAGCCCTTCGTCCCCGTCAACTTAGTAGGCCCACAAGTTAGCCTCCCAGCAAGGTGGGTCCCAGCTAACCGTGGGAGTATTCATTTTTTGTGCGTAATAAGGAGGCACTTCCGGTGGGTCCGAGTTGACAGCGGGGGAATGTTTTTTTTGCGAAATATGGTGGCCCGTCCGGTGGGTCCCAGCAGTCAGGGGGAAACCATTTTTTCGCAAAATACTGATGGCCCGTCCGGTGGGTCCCCGCTGTATGGTGGAGGAATAATTATTTTCCGCGTAATAAGGAGGCACTTCCTTGCGGCTGCTGTGGACCCAGCTGTCAGCCTCTCCACGTACAGTACTCTTCCGATGGAAGTCGGTCGTTGACCACGTTGACCACGCCGCGCCGAGAGCACTAGGGCGTCGTTGACCACGTTGACCACGCCACGCCGCGCCCACAAGTTAGCCTCCCACTATGCTGGGTTCCAGCTGGCAGGGGGAATATTCATTTTTTTAGCGTAATAAGGAGGCACTTCCTTGCGTGCGAAGATAGCTGGTGGGTCCGACATGTCAGCAGGGGGCACTTTATTTCGCGAAATACAGAGGCCCTTCCGGTGGGTCTCAGATGTCAGGTGGAGGAATAATTATTTTGCGCGTAGTAAGGAGGCATTTCCTCTTGTGTGGCCATGGACCCAGCTGTCAGCCTCTCCACGCACAATCTACTTCTGATGGTGTCATTCGTTGACCACGCCGCACCGAGCGCATCCAAGGTGGTGGACGACGGCAAGGCCCCGGACACCAACGAGCTGGAGATGGGAAGACGCGGGAGTAGAGTCGCAGACAGAGAAGTGTACGAGGGTTAATTTGTTCAAGTGTGGTGTGGTTCGGTAGTCGGTGGAGAAGAACAGGAGGTGAGGAGGGGGTGGAGGGATGGCCTGGCCAACGGTGGAGTAGCGCTTCATAGCGAAGCGTGCTAAGCAGAGCTGCTAGCAGCAGGAGGTGGGAGGTGGTCCCGGCGGCGCTGGAGGAAGAAGACGAGATATTGAAGATGGATGTCGGTTGTTGGATGTAAATCCAATGGCTAACATGTCAGAATCATTTGTTGACTAAATTGACGACGACTTGCATTGGCTTCGACCTATTGGCCCACATTTCAGCCTCCAAAAATGTGGCACGTATTCAACCCATTTTTTCAGAATTTACTGTCTTTTTTTGCGCGGTAGAATTTGTAGTCAATTTGATCTTTTTTTTGAATTATAGCCATTAGCTGGGCTGGGTGAACAAATAATGTAGCGTCCATGCGGTCCGTTTATTTTATTTCCAAAAATTATAGCCCATTTGCACTTTCTCGAAATACACGATTTTGCTGGGCTGATTCTAATTATAATGTTGGGTTGGGCCAGCAATGTTATCAAAAAATAAAAAGGGGCTGAGCATTTTGTTATAAATATATTTAAATAATAAGTGATCTTATTACATTCGTCCTTAAATTTACAGTCTTACCAAGCTTTATATAATAACATATAAAATAAATTTTTTTAGAAAAACAGGGAGCATCTCCCCGGTTCCATTGCAGAGAACGAAACCACAACATATTCTGATACAGTAGCTCAAAGAGCAGTTCGAAAGCGAAGGTAGAAAAGCTTCAAACTAGGGGGTGGATGAACAAGTTCTCTGAATAACACAAATCACCCGAGCGGTGCCAAAGGCAGAGCGGATAGAGCACACAAATGACACAAGGAGGGTCCAGCGAAGCCTTCATGGTCTTCAGCCGAGGGGCCGTGTCAGCCTGCGGCGACCAATAAGCAAGCGGACACACCGGGCTGGAAGGCGTAGCATGGTGGATGTCCCTCTTTTTCGGCGCCAGGTGCCCATCATCTTCATCAGAGATCTTGAGACGAGCCCTCGGGTCCAGCCCCAGAGCAGGTCGAGCCTTGTTCAGCCACAAGTGATCGCCAACGGTTTCTGGAGGGATCTTGTTAGGGTTTCCATGAAGCTCATCAACTTGTCCTTGTCCGATTCGGATGAGAGAATCGCCCAGTTCCTCACCATGTTCCTGATCAACCTCAAGACCTACGGAATGGAAATCCAGGAGGTGTTACTGAAAATCATAGCATTTCTATATTTCCAGAGGCACCAAAGGACAGCTGAGCTAATAGTGTTTAAAACTGAGCACTTTTTGGTAGCAATCAAGAATCTGGCGACAGATTCGAAGGATGAGCCAATCTGACTAGAGAAATATACCTCAATGTGGGTCCAGAGATGTTTAGAACCTATACATTAAAAAATAGGTGAGAACAAGACTCTTGTTCCAAGCAGTAAACACAATCAAGGGGTTTGATGATGTGTCTCTTCCTAAGGTTATCCCTAGTCATCAATTTGTTTTTGGAGAGAAGCTAGAGAAATACATGAATTTTAGGGGGAACTCTCAATTTCCAGACAGCAGGTATAAACACGGGTTGAACCCCTCTAAAGTTGATAACATGATAGAGGGAGCTAGAGGAATACTTCCCCTTATTGTCCAGATGCCAAATCAGGGCATTCGGCTCGGCAGTGAAGGTAATGCTTTTGGCAATTTGCTCCAACTAGAACCATTGTTCCATGAGACTATCACTAAAGTTTCTTCTAAAAGAGAGTTTTAGGCATTGACCGTCCCAAACTTCATTAAAACTTTTGTTAAGCTCATTGCGGACAGAGTAAATATGCCAAAATTGGACTGCTAGGGGGGATGTGCCAAACCAAGTATCTTCCCAGAACCTGGTTCTGCTCCCATCCCCTATGTTCCATCTGTAGCCAAATTTCACATCATGCATAATAGATTTTAATCCTTTCGAGAATCTAGAGGTCTTAGGGTTGGAGGAAGGGACAAAAATATTAGGTTTATTTCCTAGGTATTTATGGGCAATAAGAAGCTTCCAGGGTTTCAGTTCTTCCTCATAGAATCTTTTAATCCAAGACCCTAGAAGACAGATGTTAATTTCTTGGAGGTTAGGTATGTCTAGGCTTCCAAAATCTTTTTTCATAGAGGCTAGGGCCCGATTAGCAAGGTGTAGCTTCCTATTTCCCTCAAAATCATTCCAAAAGCAATGAGACATCTGAGAATTGATGAGGTTCACTGCCCATTTAGGGAACTTGAAGAAGGAGAGAAGATACACTGGAATGCTAGCCAAACAAGCTTGTATGAGGATCAATCTACCTCTGTAAGAGAGAAGTTTGCCCCTCCACCCAGCAATCCCTTTAATGATTTTATCCTAAAGGGGTTGGATATCCTCTCTCCTCAGTTTATCATAGTGGAGAGAGATACCTTGGTACTTAATGGGGAAGTTACCTTTATTAAAGACTAGAATAGAGAGTAAGTCAGCAAACTCCTGATCATCCAAGTTGATAGGGATGAGTTCACTTTTAGAGTAGTTGATTCTCATGCCTGAGACTTGTTCAAACTAGGTTAGAACAATTTTCAGATTGCTAGAATGTGTGGAGTCATTGTCTAAGAAAAGGATGGTATCATCTGCATATTGAAGGCAGATGATGCCACCAGGGCAGACCTCAGGACAGAGCCCTGCAATCAGACTATGATCAGCAACTTTGCTCAGCATTTTAGTAAGAACGTCCACTAATAAATTCAACAAAAGCAGGGAGATGGGGTCACCTTGCCTAAGACCTTTATCAGCAAGGAAAAATCACTTTCACAGTTATTTAACTTGACCCCAACAGACCCCCCATGAGTAAGTTGCTGGATCCAACTCTCCTCTATGAAAGGCTTGGAAAAGATCTAAGAGATCATTTTTCACCAAGTCCCAAAAGTGCTGGTAAAACAAGAAGGGAATCCCATCAGGACCAGGAGCCCCATCAGGATAAGAGCTAAAAATGGCTTCCTTCACCTCTGTCTCTGAAAAAGGGGCTTCTAGCAGCTCATTTTCAGCAGGAGAGACTTTTTCAGAAGGAGAGAAAAAATTGTTTTGTAGAGAGAACCCATAAAGGTTTTCTTTCTTAAACAGGTATTTGTAGAAGTCACTAGCCACTTTCAGCATCTCATCTACCTCAGTAACAGGGCCATTAGGGCCATCAAGGGAGTGAATGAGGGTTTTCATCCTCCTCTGGTTAGCTACTACATGGAAGTAAGAAGTATTTCTATCACCCTTCTTAATGTTCCTATCTCTAGACCTTTGTTTGGCTTTGATTTCTTCTTGAAGCCAAATTTTCTTGAGCTCTCCATGGACAAAGTTTAATCTATTAGTCTCAGCCTCAAAGAGGTCAGTGGTTTCTGCCTTAATATCTAGATAATCAAACTCAAGGAGGAGAAGCCTTTTGTATCTTCTAAGATTAGCTTCCTCATTGGAGTTCCACCCTTTGGTAGTTCTTCTAAATCTCCTGATTTTGATCTGCCAATTTTCTAGGGGGCGGCTGTTCCCAGTAGGCTCATTCCAGATTTTCCTGACTAGCTCAGTAAAAACTATTGCTCTTTGGAGTTTGGTTAAGACCAGAGTCCCAGAGCAAAGGAATGTGGTCACTACCACATCTGGGCAGAGCTCTACAACTAGAAAGGGAAAAAACTATCTTATTCTGTGTCACAGAAAATTCTATCAATGGTGGGCATAATCTTGGAGTAGCACTTCCAACATATCTAGCAGAACTGTGGGTTTTCCTTCTGACAGGGCAATTCTCAACTTTATGGGTAACCATTTTATAGATAAAACAACTCTTGGGATTGACACATTTATCCAAATGATGCCCAGGTTCCCCACAGTTGTAGCAGATCACCTCAGAGTATGCCATAAGGCCTGAAGCAAGAGCAGGAGCAGTTTTCTGGATGTCCTATGTCTTCTTTTGCTGATTCTTGCCTTGAGATTTCCCACTGATCTGAGAGTCAGAACCACCAGCAGATTGATCTTCGGCAATCACAGGAGCCTGCCAAGATTGTGCCCCCATTTGGGGCGGAGGTGGGCTGTACCACTGCCTAACCGGCGCTCCCCCTATTGTGATAGGGGAAATTCATCGAAGTTCCTGGTTCCTTCTCATCCTCAAGCCAGATGTTGTCTCTTAGGAAGCAGAATTAACCACCAGACAGCTCAATTGAAGCAGATTGCAAGCCTAATTTCAATCTTCTGCAGGTTTGGGGGAGAGCTAAGGTAGGGGATCCACCTGCTCCAGCCCAGGTGGCGTGATGGTGGGCAGGAGTCCAGTCAAGCATTCCCATCTCATAGCACGGCATGGATCTCCTAAATTCACTTCTCCTTTCACCCATCGAACGAACGCAATCGGCGGCTCACTGGGGTGGGGCATCCTGTGCTTCTCCGAGAAATCTCCTTTGAAGTAGATCCACAGGGCTAGATTCAGCAGCTCCAATCCACATGATCCTTGCACATCCGAGCATACCAGCGCGAGTGAGAGAACGGTTTCGGTCCCTCCTTGGCTTCCTCCCTCGCAGCATCCTCCTCTGCTTCCCTCCATTCACGCGTGCACTGGGTCCAGGAGAGAGCTTCGTCGCGGATCTGCATCGCCCGCTCCCTCCATCTCCTCCCTCGAGTCTCCCACAGCACCACCGGCGCGACAGAGTCGAGCGGCTCGAGCATCCGCGGGATGGCTTTGTAGACATGTGGGAGATGCATCTTGTACATCTTCCTGTCTTCCAGCCATTCCCCTGTGGATATGGCCGGCGACTCCATGGGGCGCGTGAGCGGACTTGCTGAGGGGGGCAGGCGCGCCCGGAGTCAGGAGGCGGGGGGGTGGCGGCGAGGGTGGATGTGGTGGCCGGGGCGAAGGGGATCGCGAGAGCGGTCATCTATTTTCCAATTATGTGAACTAAACAGTCAACATATAAAATAATTTAAATATATACTATAATATAGTTAGAAGGGAAACATAAGTTGGACCTTGCGTTCCTATTCTTATATAGAAAAATAGAACAGACCTCTGCGTTTTCTTTAAAAAATACATAAGTTGGGCTGCCAAAAATAAAACCACGGATGGGAGGTCCATAGGCCGGTCGATACATGACGACCCTAAGAAAATACAAACAGGCCTATGGACCTCCTATCCGAGGACGTGGGCTACACATGTTAAAAATGAAAGCCTAGACGAGGCAGCCCAAAACCACGTCCAACACTTGCCAAAACTTCGTCCCTCGTTTTCTCCGTGTTTCGCACACTCGACATTGTGTGGGCATTTTGACTGTGCATCATATGAAGATGTGCTATGCATGAATGTTGATCAGCATGATGTTAACTGGCTGGTAGTTCCATTTTCGACCATGAATAAAACTTCCAACATGATGTTAACCCTGTTTGAAAAGGCCATGTTAATATAAATGCTCTGCCTCTGAAAGTTGCAGCTTCTTATCTGAAACTGAACTTGCAGTTTCTTATCTGAAACTGAAACTTGCAGTTTCTTCTCTGAGAATCACATTGTCTGCACTTTTATACTCCTATGAAACTACATTTTTTAAGTGTTAAAAATAGATATCTAGAATTCATAAAATACTTCATATGCTCAATACTGCAAATCTGAAATTCAAAAGACATTCATATCTGAAAGTACTCTCAAAATACACAACACAAAACACAACTCACAACCTGCAAATACTGACAACCCTAAGCTCCTCCTGACAATTCACAACCTACCCGACTATTGGGCTCGGGGGGCAGCCCCCTCCTATTCCTCGGCGGCAGATAGCCGCCCCGTGAGACGATGTAAACGGCGAGGGAGACAATGGCGGGGAAGCATCATCGGGCCAACTGCTTTTCTCCTCTTGAAGTTGGGTTCGGTCGACGAAGACTCCACCGGCTCGCTCTGGCAAGACACCCTCTCAAACGACACCCTGTAGATGCTCGATCCTTTAATCTCTGGTGGATGCTCCATCTGGGATCGATACTCCCACCACCGCTCCCTCACGATCGGATTCGGTGAATCTGTTTGCTCCATGGCCCAGAGGAGCAGCTCTATGTACTCCGACGTGACTCCCTCCGGGAGTATCGCCGCCTTTTCGCTCTGTTGCAGATATTTGGCTATGAATGTCGCAGTCGCCGCTAGTTGGTCCTTGTTGTCAAACCAAGACTGTATCTCCAACATCCTAGCTAGCTTCACAGGGTCGCCGTCTGCGATCCTCGCGTATCGGTTGTACTCCTCCATCGATCTACTTCTCCACAGCACCTTCACTCGCCGGCGGTGGTTTTTGAATGGAAGAGGAGAGGAGCAGCGCTGGATTTGGATTAGAATGGGAGAGGAGCGACGCTGGTTTTGGACTAGAACAGGAGAGGAGGGGCGGTGGTTTTGAAATGGAAGAGGAGAGAAACGGCGCTGCATTTAGATTGGAAGAGGAGAGGAGCGGTGGTGGTTTAAGATGAGAAGAGCGGAAGAGCGGAGCTGGTCTTGGAAGTATTTTTTTTGTTGTTTCGCGTATTCTGGGTCAAAGTTTGACCACGTACTGTATTTGACAAGCAAAATGTGAATGCATGTCACCAAATTGATTTTGATTTTGATCCAATCAGAGCGCGCCGGCCCTCTCGTCCAATCCTAAATCGCTGTCGCACGCTCCTCTCCCTCTTCTCAATTGCAAAACCACCTCCTCTCCTCTCCATCATCTCCATTCCAAAACCACCGTCTCGCCTCTCCCTCTTCTCTGTTGCAAGACCACCGTCTCTCCTCCATTTTCTAGACACTTTGCTCCATGGCGCGGTCGCAATCCACGGATACAAAATTAGTATATTGTATACTATTTAAAAGTCGGGGGAGGGGCTTTTCCTACGCGGTAGGCGGCAGGGCAGTTCCGCCTAGTCGGTTCGACAGAGACGCGAGAAGACAAGGGAGTAGGCTACTGCAAACGTAGGGCGGTGTGATTTGAGAGCGAGTTACTATTGGACAGGTGGGGCCCCGTGATTCGACTTGCCATTATCATTTTAACTGCGGCGCTACGACCGGCGTGAGTCTCCCAGATTCCTGACCACCTCCATACCGGTGCCTCTCCCAATGCTCCACCATGTAGTAGAGGCTGGCTCTTGCATGAGAGGCCACTTCTCCACTTTTTCCTTGCCTCTCTTTCCTCCACATATGCAAAAATGCCATGTAAAGCACACTATTGTACTTACTTTTACTTGCTCCTACAGGTGCTTAAGCTTGCCACATAAGCATAAAGTCTGATGTGGCAAGTTAATCAAAAAGAGAGAGACTAGTTTGGTGACCCAAGGTAGAAACGGTGCTAAGCGCGTGTACCAAGGTGAAAAGACAATTTTGAGTTTATAGCTAATTAAATGAAGCAAACTTAGCAACACCATTTCATTGGAAGAGGTCACTCCTTGGCAAATGCAATAAATACACACGCTTAGCACCGTTTCTTCCTTGAGTACGAAGAAAGAGATAGAGAGGAGTAAAAAAATACACTTATAGCCAACCTTGTTGTAGTATGAGTGACTAAGTGATGACTATGTATGACATGCCAACATCAGATAGGCTAACGCACCATGTTAAATCTCCAAGGGCGCGACCGCGTGAGCGACGCGACGGTCGTGGTAGGCGTGACCATGATACAAGCTGCTGGCAGCCCTTGGATCTGAGATCAAATGGTCGCATGCTAAGTTGCTGAAAATTTGTAGAATAACCCTCCGGGATAGGATATTCACCCATAGGTCTAGAATCACGCCATGCAACCATTCGATCTCAGATCCAAGGGCTCTCGGAAGCCCGTATCATGGGAGAATGGAAAGCCACTACCCTGTCGTTCGCACGCTGGCAGTTCGCTCCTACTCGTCCCCGCACGTCCTTCAATACTACGGCGGTTCGCTCCTAGTCGTCCCGTCCATTCACATTACGGCAGTTCCACTAATCCTAACCCTCCTCCCAAATCCATGGCATCCCAAATCTCCACGATCGGCGGTGAGTACAAGGTTAGAACCATCATCGGTGATAAGTTCGACATCATCTACACCTGTTCTTCCGCAACGGTGAAAGGATGCCTTTCTCGCTTCAGACGCATGTTCGAAGACTCAGATGATGAGTGGTCGCTGGGCTAGATGTTGAGTACACCACAGTCCTGGGATGAGAGAAGGATCTAAAGGACGAAGAGAGGAAGAAGCCCGCCGTGATCCAGGTTGCGTGCATGACTTATGCTTGGTCTACCACATATGCCATGCCGACATTGAGTGCCAGGATTTTAAGGACTTCCTCGAGAGCAACCTAGTCAAATTCGTTACTGTAGACTTTGGTAACAACAAAGAAGTCCTCCATCGGATAGGCCTCGTTGTAGGAAACACCTTCGACCTCCAGAAGAATCGGCTGGTGTCCTCTCGTCAGCCTTCAATGCTGACCCTGGCAGGAGCCATGGTTCATCCTTCGTACGGTAAACTGGAGAAACCTCATTACACATTTCATCGTCATGCATGGTAGCGGAATTTACTAGATATAGACCACATCCACTACTCTACAATGGATGGCTACCTTTGCTTCAATATCTACAAGGGTTGGATGAAGAGGAACAGCCAAGTGTGCGGTTCAAGCAAAGAAGTATCGGCCAAGAGGAACAGGGACAAGGACGAAGTTGAGGACGTGGACGAGGACTCCGAGTAAGGTGGCAGTGTCGTTGCTCATGGTGGTTC
Organism: Triticum aestivum; assembly: GCF_018294505.1. Taxonomy (NCBI): domain Eukaryota; kingdom Viridiplantae; phylum Streptophyta; class Magnoliopsida; order Poales; family Poaceae; genus Triticum; species Triticum aestivum. The sequence goes on from NC_057800.1 coordinate 665,679,993, forward strand.
TAATGTAGTGTCTACCGGAATAGTTGCAAAGTTTAATTTCAGGCGTGCTTCATTTAATTTGAGGGGTGTGTTGTGCTGAGCCCCCAGCAGAACTATGTTATGTTTCTTCTTGTTTCTTTAACTCTTCAGTACGTACATACTAGTATTTCTTACATTTCATCTTTTAGTTGGTATAGTACTACCACTCATTTCTTCACATTATATATGTACATATATATGGCCAACATCATATAGCCAGCAGTTTAGTTGTCAAAGAATTTCAGGGTGCTTAGTTTTGTCAAAGAATTCCAGGATGCTTAGAAGGTGCTTGGATCCAAGGGACTTATTTTAGTCTAACTAAAAATAGTCTCTTTAAGAGGCTAAAGTTCAAAGCACCCCTGACTAAAGGGGGGCTAAAACTAGTCTTGAGACTAAAAAAATTTAGTCAGGGGTACCCCTACTAAAATGTGGATTAGTCCTCTCTCTAGTCATTTAACTCCTCTCCTTTAACACATGCGAGTTCTGGATTGGAGGGTTTGGAGGATAATAAATGCTCATTAACTTGATTTTAGCCTTTTTAGTATTTGGATCCAAGCATGGGTGAGGCTAGCATGTTTTAGTCCCACTACTTTTAGTCATGGGACTAAAACGTATCCAAGCACCCTCTTAGTTTTATTTGAGGGGTGGGTTGTGCTGGACACCATTATTGTGACTAGCCTTTTTAATAGTACTATATGCATAATTTGGCTACGAGCGCTCTCTATATGTACCACCTTTTTTTTAATTTCAAGTTTTGCTCCATGGCGCAATCCATCGATACTACTGTTGTACAAAAGTATACATTTTTTAAAAGGCTAGAGGGCGGGGCAGTCTAGCTTTGTCAGTTTCACGAGAGGTGAGGGCCTTTGTGATTTGACGGCTCATTACTGCTGGAAGGCGGGGCCTTGTGATTTGAATGCTCGTATAAATGCACCGACAACCTGATCGAGTTGGAGCAAAGAAACGTGCGGTATACTCCAACGGAGGAGCACGAAACACGGCAGCCCAGTGCCATATGGCGATAAAAATGATATAATTTGCTAGTCATCTCATTGTTAGCATTGTTCTATTCATTCCCTCAAAAAAACATTGTTCTATTCATGCCTCGCAGAGAACGTGACACGTGCGGTGAAACACCCAAAGCAAAAGATGAAACACAGGAGCAAACGAAGGAGACCAATGTGTGCGTGCGAGGAATGAGTGCATGCATGGCATGCGTGCACATCTTCGCTTCGTGCATGTACCACTAGTATGGCTCAGGGAGGACGAGTACATTCTTCTGGAACCAGCAGCACGTCACTGTGATCAATCCATGCAAGGAGGTCGCGACAACGCCTACACGTGCATTGCACTCATGAGATTTTGCAACCAAATTATGAATAAATACTACACTGTAGCATCTAAGCTCTAAGTTATATATGCCTGATGTAGCCCTTTGTTTAATTCTCATAGTTCATCTCATTCAAAATCAATTAGTTTTTATAAAAAGCTAAGAACGCGGGAATAGGAAAAACATGGGATTATAGTGGAATGTCGTCTTGAATCCTACAGGATTGTATGAGTGTTTGATTGTGCATAGAAAAATGCAGAATTCTTTCAAAGAGGTTTGAGTGGATGGGATGTTTCCTATGAAATATAGTGCAAATGAATCATATGGAAAAATTCCTATGGTTTACAATCCTACGAATCAAACAACCAAGATAGGAAAAATTCCTAATGATTAGAATCATCCGAAATTCCTTTGAGAATCCTTTGAATCAAGGAAGCCCTTAATCTATTTTATGATTCATGGAATTGTGCGTTGTAAAGCATAAAGTAAAAACAAATAATGGCAATTCAACTAGAAAAAAGTTTGGGCAGTTATGATACGGAAGTTTCTAGAACAAAAGAGAACCACTATTGTTTTGAGGTTTGTGCATTATGCTTAAATTCAACCATGGAATCTGCTAGATTGTACATGTGGCAAAATCCGATGTGGGGCTAGAAGATGGTGCGAGGGGCCGAGTGGAGGGAGACTATGAAGGAATGCACAAGTGCGAGATCGATATTTAGAGAGAAAGGGCGAACACGTGTGCTGATGCGCGCAGTGGCGGAGCCATGAAAAATAAATGAGCTAGGGGGCCAAGCATTGCTAATCCTTTACGAGGAGGGTCAATTCATGAACTTAAACCATTTTTAGCAGCAATTGTCTAATGATCACATTCATATTAGACTTGATATATAGTGATGTTAGGGGGGAGGGGGCAGGGCACTTACTGCCCCCTGTCTTCGCCATTGTGCACGCGTCTGAGAGATGAAGCGGAAGGCATGGATGATGAGAGGGGGACGTTGGATACATAATTAATGTGGGTGTATTAGCTATATATGTTAATCCTATATAGAGAGGTATAGATTGATCGATGTGGACGTGGGAAAGAGGGTGAGACCTCACTGGATATATCGATGATCGGTTTGTGTGGAAAACTATGAAAGACCTAGCTATATACACACATACATAGAGGAACATCGATCGTTGCGCATGCACGCGTGAGAGATAAAGAATGCCCGATATGATGGAGAGGGGGATGTGTGTTGGTGTGTGCCTTCATGGGAGACCGACCTGAAGAAAAAGATTGCATGCGTGCGATGGATAATGCCGACTGGTAGTGTGTGTGCATGCATGCACGAGAGAAAGTTAGTGGTAAAATTATAAAGAGAAGACTACTGTGTGGGTGTAAAAGAATAGTTGAATAGGTGAGATCACAATCAATGTAAAGTTGAATTCAAATATTTGAATAAGAGATCCTAATGTTTGAAACCCATGCATGCATGAATATAACAGAGATCTGCGCGGTGTGGTTTGGAAACGAGCATGTTGTAATGTATACACATTGAACAAGGTCAGACTGATTTGAATTTGAGATACCAATGGCAGACATCATTTGGCCACGTCGCATCCGTGCATGGACACACTATTCTAATTGGAGATGATGGGCGGCTTTTGCATCACATATCTATATCTATACCCCTATATATATGTTATTTTACATATTTTCTATGTTGTGTGCGGGTAACTTTAACTTTGAAAGATGGTCGTTGGATGAGGCGAATCCGATGGTCCAAAGATGGAAAATTTGAGCACTACTGGCTGTTGGATATCATCTAGATTCCACCAGATTTCGCCACATGTATAACCTAGAAGACTCCATGGTTGAACTTAAGCATAATGCACAAACATCAAAACACAAGCACTTCTTATTTGTTCTAGAATCTTCCGTATCAGAATTGCCCAAATGTTTTTCTACATGATTTGCCATTATTTGTTTTTACTTTATGTCTTACCACGCACAATTCCATGAATCGTAAAATAGATTAGCTTTCTTATAAAAACTAGATGATTTTGAATGAAATGAACTATAACAATTAAACGAACATCTACATCATGCATATATGACTCAAATCTTGCATGCTATAATGCGGTATTTATTCATAATTTGGTTGCCAAATCTTATGCGTGCAATGCACATGTACCTTACTCTAGTCTAAATGTGTTTGTGTGTGTGTTGTGCGTGTTGAGGTGCAAATTGTCTTTTTTTTTGGGTACACGTTAAGCTTGTTCTTCCAAAATTTCAAGCTGCGCCTTGTTATGACAAAAATTCAAGCTAGCGTCTCTGTCTATCGTGCTGGGAAACTCCCGCCTCATCAACGCGCGCCTTGTTAGCCCGAAATATTTAAGATATATCTTTGTCTCGTTGTGCTCCGACAACTCCCTCCATCTCAACCCGCGCCTTGCTATTCCGAAATTACAACGCACGTGAAAACTCCCACCTCCTGTGAAATCCTGACACGCGAAATGCCCGTGGTACCCCTGAACCGAAAGAACCGCCTCAAATCGGTGGGGGTACTTTCGTAACTTACCCCACAGTTTGGAAAAGCTCGTCTCTAAGCCATGGTTCCCCACTGCCATCCCATCCGCCCACCCATTCGTACACCGAGGCCGCGAAAACCCGCGATGAAACCCCACACCCTGCTCCGTTCGCCACCCAGCCGGAGCCTCTTCCCCGACGACGTTGTCCACAGCAACACCTCGACGTCGCTCATCCACCGCACCGGATGAGGATCCGTCATCGATCCCATCGTCCCGCCGGTTCAGCCACACCGTCCTCCACCTCCAAGGAGCTGCCCCGACCTTCCCCTCGTCTTTCGCGACACCTCCATTCCCACACCACCGTCTTTACCTGCACCACCGGAAGAGCATCATCATCACCGTTTCCTCGGATGAAGTTGCGGCCTAATCGGCGCCACCAAAGAGGTTGTACACTAATCGCCGCATTTTCTTCTTGATTTTATCTCACGGTGCTGCCGGCGCTCGGTCCCGAGCCGACACGGCGCTGCTCCATCCACGGTGGCTTCACTGGCCACTTCCTCCACGGCGTCGCTCCCTCGGCGGCAACGTCCACATCAGTAGGACCTGCTGGTGCTTTAGCTCTCGCTCACGCTGCTGCTCTGCTCTTGCTCTCGGTCCCCTGCCTGGTCTGCTCTTGCTATTGCTCTTGCTCGAGCTGCTGCTCTTGCTCTTGCTCTTGCTTGCGATGCTGCTCTGATTTAGCTATACTTCACTCCGATGCCGCCGGGGTGAAGGAAGAACCAGCCGCAGCGGGGAGGGGCGCTCGCCGGAGAGGTACCCCACTATCTATCTTAGGGTTCAGGATGGGGACGGTGCTCGCCGGCGGTGGCGGGCCGTTGGCGGGGCGGTGGCGTGGGGTTCGCCGGAGAAAAAGCTCGGCACGGGGGGGGGGGCCTAGAGGGATGGCCGGGGCGGCGGCGGACCAGCGGTGGGGAGTGTTTTCGGGGCGGGCGGGGCGGCGCAACGCCAATCGCGGGCGGCGGGGGGCTGTTGTTTGGCCGGCTCAGGAGGGTGGAGGTTGAAGATGAACCACATGCCCTTGATTTTGTATCCAACGGCTACAAAATCGACTGACCAGAGATGAAAAAGTCAGCCAACCGACGTGTGGCCTCACCTTGCTAGTGCGTTCAGTTTCGACAACAAAATTCAGTTTTGACGGCAAAATTTAGTTTCGACAGTTAAGTTCAGTTTCAACAGTTAAATTCAGTTTCAACAGTTAAGTTCAGAGATGAGCGGCTGATGTATTTTACATCTAGCACTTTGTGTTTATGTATTTTATGTCATGTATTGGAGATGCTATTAGAATTCCACTCAGGTTAACGTTGTTCGTTGTCTCTCTTGTCCTGCTTCAGCCTCGGCGTCGTACAACTCACCGGAGCTGCTCCAACGACGAAACCCTCCATCAAAGCGGAGCAGTACCTCGGGCTCCATCTCCAGACGCCTAAACAGCCAAGTCAGTCGGAGCATCCTCACCGGCCAGCCCAATCACGCTGAGATCGACATGGCTTCGCCAAAGAGGTTGTACACTTGTTGCATCTCTTTTTTACTCTACATGTTATATATATATATATTGTCCACGGAGCACTCGTAGTAACGTTAAATACGATTATTTTATCCTACTATATGACAAGCAGTGAGGTACCAGGAAACTTAGCTATCCGTGATGGACTCTCTTGAACGCCATCATTATTTATCTCTGCGCGTTTGAGCTGTGCATTTGTCGATGGGCCTGGGAGTTGAGCTAGTATGGAAGTGGCCTGGGTCCAAAGTAATAGAAGTAGCACAAAAACATTTTTTTAGTGTAGGATTTTCCTTGCTCAATCCTGCCTACTAGAATCGCCAGTACTTGAAAGGAAAAGTGAATGAAAAATATCGGAATTGGAAAGTTTCCTATGGTACTACTTTTCATGAATTTTGTGCAAAGGAATGGAGCAAAGGAAAACTATAGGATTTGTTCCTTTAGTGTCTCCTTGAAAGAAAAACCTAGGAATTCTAATTTGGACTTCTCCTCCTTTTCATATTCCTATTCATCAAGCACAAGACTAACAGATAGTAGCATAATAGCATTATAACCGTACATTTTCTTGTGGTTTGACTTAATCTCACCATGCTTTTTTGCATCCTGTGATCTTCCAATTGTTGTGAATCAAACACCCAAATTAGCAGAAATCATGTGTTTTTAAATTCTCTATTTTGCACGTGCATTCCTATCCTATTCCTGTTTATTTCCTATCCCTGCATTGTTAGAATCCTCAAATTCAAACAAGCCCTTTCTCAATTACTTCTGTTACAGATATGTGTCAAAGAAAACCTTGTGTGGTTTGTCCTGCTCCTGCGGCGCTATGTTCCACCCCAGCTTAGCTGCTCCAACGATAGAAGGGCAAAAGTTTGTTTGCACCCAACAAATAATAGCAGGCAGATAATAGCAGGTAGATAATAGCTTTAGTTAAAAAAATCAGATAATGGCTCATTTAAAGTTTGTTTGCACCCAACATGAAACACATAGTAGACACCAGAGATTAACCAGATAGTAGACATATAGTACTGATTGCTGCCCCAATATGTACCCCACAACCACTTAAAAACTCAAGTTTCAGCATTAGTTTGGACCTGACTCGGAGTCTAATAGGTGAACACTCGGAGTTTTAACTAAAACTATTATCTACCTGCTATCATTGGTTTTGGGTCCATCCACAGTTTGCTACCATCACTCTGGATTTGTGCATGCACTCCTTACATAATCTCACTATGTTTTATTCCTATGCATGCCAGTGATTGTACACAACGGAACTGATCATGTAGGGCAAAAGAGACGAGCCTTGTGTGGCAATAAAATTTCATGCAGACGTCGTTCCATGGTGGGCGCAAAGGCAGCCCCTCCACCAATTTCGGATCGTAATCAAGAGGAAGATAACTGTTATGAGGGGGATTCATAAGGAGAAGACCACTCCTATTTACCCCATGAGGTCTTCGCTCTAACTTGGCATGCTGATGTTGGTAATATCATGCATATGGTGCCTTGCATTGCTTACATTATACATTAAAGATGTCATCTGCTTAGTTTAGACATGCTTTGTGTCAATGCCATCTGTTTAGTTTCTTTATCGTATATGTGAATCATGCACTGCCATATTGTCTAGCCAGGCATCATATATGTGAATTTTGCAATGCCACCCTGGTTAGCCAGTCATCTTATATGTGAATTATATCATGCCATCATTTTTTATTACGTGTTAAATTTGTCAACAATTTTAGTACATTCAAATACTTTTCATGTGCATCAGCCATTTGGCACGGTCATGGAAAAATCTAGAGTGGAAACAAGGTCTTCAGAGCAGACAATGCTATCTGACAAAGCGCATGTCTTGCTGGTTACCGATAGCTCCTCAGATGAGGATTCAAAGACAGATGACCAGTCATGTTTCCCCCCCGAGGTGCATGCCCTAACTTGGCAGGGTTATGTTGCTCATATCGTACGTATGGTATCTTGCATTGCTATGTCATTTTCTTAGTTTAGACATGCTTTGTGTGAATGCCACCTGTTTAGTGTCTAATTACCATATATGTGAATTATGCAATGCCATCTTGTTGCCAGACATTATATATGTGAATTATGCAATGTTATCTTGTTGCAAGGCATTATGTATGTGAATTATGCAATGCCATGCTGTTTAGGCAAGCGTCATATATGTGAATTATATCATGCCGTCCTTTTTTTGTATTTCTCATTGCTTTTGTCGACAATGTTTGTATATTCAACTGCTCTTCCTGTGCATCAGCCATTTCAGTTGGTGATGGAGAAATCTGGAGTGAAAACAAGGTCTTCAGAGCAGACAATGCTACCTGCTAGAGCAGATATCTTGCTGGTTACAAATAGCTCAAACTATTATCCCCCTGAGGTGTATGCTCAAACTTGGCAGGGTTATATTACTCATATAATGCATATGTTGTATTGCAATGATTAGTTTTTACATCATATACACAATATTGAATGCCATCTCCTTAGTTGACACATCATATATGCGATTGCCCTCTACTCACTTCCTTAGTATATAAATCATATATTTGAATTATGTCATGCCATGATGTTTACATAGACAACATGTATCTGAATTATGGCATGCCAACCCATTTTCTAAAGACATAATATAGTTATATCATCTCATCCCGTTTACATAGTCATCATATTTAAATTATGTCATTCTATCCATGAATTATATCATGCCATCATGTTTCCATCAACGGCATGTTTGTGATTTATGGCATGCCAACCACTTTAATAGACAGATCGTATAGTTATATCATGTCATCCTGTTTACATAGTCATCACATTTTGAAGTATGTCATTCTATCCTGTTTAGTTAGCCATCATACATGTGAAATTGTGTCATGCTATCCTGTTTAATTAGCCATCATATATGTGAAATTATGTCCTGCTATTCTGTTTACTTATACAACATAAATGTGAATTATTTCATGCCCTATTTTCTTCCCTACTATCCATTGCACCTGTCTATCTTACAATGTCTGTACATTCATTTACTTTTCTTGTTTATCAGCCATTTCAATTGGAGGGAGTGATGGCAGTATCTGTGGGTGTAAAAACACGGTCTTCAGAAAAGATCGTGCTACCTGTCGATGCAGATCGAACCACGGTTGTACTTGCCCAAGAACCAGCCCCACCACACATAAACCACACTCATGTAGATTGTACCCCTACCCAGTTGGACAAAGAACCAGCTACACCCCTTCTAACCCCAACTCCAGCAGATAGACACCCAGTTCCCATTGACACAACATCCTCTCCACCACAGAGCACCTAAACATGAGTAGTTAGTAAGGAAACTGCAGTGCACAAATCACGAGGACCACCACTCCGAACCGGAAGTCAATGCTTAAAGCAGAAGAAGAATTGTTCTCAGGTCAGGTTCCGTAGCTATGGTTCAAACCACTTTGCTCTTGCATCACTATATTTATCGATACCAACTAATTTCAAATTTAAAGGATGCAATTGAAACTCCAATGGCGCAACAGGTATGTTTTAAACCTATTTCTTCAACGTGTTTGGTTGTTTGCTGTTGTAACTTGCTCTATGTTGATTTCAGTTTCAATTGAATAAACAGTTATGTTCTCATGCCATGCACATTACAAGTGTGGTTATTGCTGTGTAGTTTCCCACACTTATATTTTGTCTATGCCGCTTTGTGTTAAATAGATATGATTTGAACTGTATCTATCTTGATTTGGCAACATAAACTAGAATGATATAGACCATACAGTGACCATACTACATAGATATATGTTTGTTTCATGATGTTATCCTGTCCACCTTACTACTGAACTGGTTTACCAAAATGAGTTTCATATACTACATTGTAAACCTGAGATGTGTTTGTTTGTTTCTCTTTTAGAACGCGGATAATATATTGGAGAAGAGTACCCTGTTATGCAATGGTAAAGGAAGTAATGCAAATAAGGTTCAAGATAGTGAGACATCCCTGTTGGTCTCCAAGAAAGCTGATAAAAACTATATTGAAGACATTGAGACAACCCCAAAGTCCTGTCTTGATGTAGTGTTCGAGTTACTGGCTACCACTGCTGGCACCAGCTCTTCGAACTCATTGCCTGAATCAGTCCGGCTTCTTGAGTCTCAACTTCAAGTTGAAAGACATCAATCAGATGTTATGCGACAGGAAGCTAAAGGAGTGAGGAGTGCAGAATTCAGATGCATACTTTCTGGTGCAACAGCAAGTGCTGGAGGACTTAAGCGCCAAAAAAGAGAAACTTAATAAGCTTGCTAAGAATCTTGCCAGCATTATGGGTACCCAGGATATTGTTTCTTGAGCTCTTCTGAAGTGGTTTCAGATCTGGACTTGTTTTCCTGCGATGTTTATATGCTGATGTGTTCCCTATATTTGCACTGGTGGCGAACATTGATGCCAAGTGGATGCAATATGTGTAATAGCCGTGATAGCCTAGTGTAAGTTGCTTGCTTAATTATTTCCTTGTTGTCTTGTTTATTTGTTTGCTTGTAGTCAGTGCAGTTCTTTTTCTGCGGTTTGCTCGTGGCTGCAATAACCTATTTTTTAAAACTAGGCCACAATAACCATGGGCTAATATTTACTGTAGTGACACTAGGCCTCCTACAGGTCGTAGAAATAGTGGGCCTTCTACGGGCCGTAGAAACAATGGGCCTTCTACGAGCCGTATCATCAATGGGCCTTCTACGGGCCGTATCATCAATGGGCCTTATACGGGCCGTATGATCGATTGGCCAAACATGGGCCAAACAGACCGCATTCTGGCCGTAAACGGGCTAGAGTTGGAATCGTCCGTTCATGGGCCGACCATGATGGGCCATCGTTAATAGGCCGTATTTGATGACGCTATGAAAACGGCCCAACGTATTAACGGACCACAAACGGGCCGACTATAACCACGGGCTGAATTTGGCCCATAAGCAGAAAATGACAGTAACGGGCCGTAAGTAAACGAATGCTAGAAATGAGCCCAAGAATAAATGGGCTCTGAAACACCAAATTTTTCCATGCCATGGCCACAGAGAGATACATGAATAACTCTATTTCTAGTATAACTTCTGATGATTGGCAAGTGACCTCTGATCATGCATCAATTGCTGGATTATTTCTGCAGGAGTTCAAGCAGAGGATGGGATACACAAATAATACACAAATGGGTTTTGATATGCCAAATATTATTAAGAAGGTTCAGGGACTAGATGACTTGACCAAGCCCTTTTCTGAGCAGGAAATTGATTGTGTTATTAAGGAAATGCCTCCTGACAGAGCACCTGGGCCAGATGGTTTCACTGGCCTTTTTCTTAAAAAGTGTTGGCACATAATTAAAGATGACTTTCATCAACTGGTCAAAGAGTTGTTTGAGGGGCACCTTGATTTGGAGTGTATCAACAGTTCTATCATAGCCTTGATCCCAAAAAAGCTTTCACCTGAGGGTTTGAATGATTACAGGCCAATATCTTTGACAAATACCTGTTTGAAATTCCTCACTAAACTTTTGGCAAACAGGTTGCAGAAGGTCATCCTTTCCTATATTCATAAAAACCAATATGGGTTTATTAAATCCAGGTCTATTCAGGATTGTCTAGCTTGGTGCTTTGAGTATATTCACTAGTGTAATGCTTCAAAGAGACCAATAGTGCTGCTGAAATTGGATTTTACTAAAGCCTTTGACACTATTGAGCATGATGCCATTCTTAGAATCTTAAGATACAAGGGTTTCAATGAAAAATGGATCTCCTGGATGCAAACTATTTTGCCTTCTGGCTCTTCTTCTGTGCTTCTTAATGGTGTTCCTGGTAACCATTTTAAATGTAAGAGAGGAGTCAGGCAAGGAGACCCAATGTCACCTCTTCTTTTTGTCCTTGCCGCTGACCTGCTTCAGTCTGTTGTCAACGACATGCGCAGTAAAGGAATTCTGACTTTGCCAATCCCTTCCAACTATCAGGATTACCCCATTGTTCAGTATGCTGATGATACACTAATTGTGTTGCCTGCTATTGATCACCAACTGCTTGCTCTTAAAGACATGCTCGATGTCTTTGCTGCGACAACAGGATTATCTGTAAATTTTACAAAATCCCTTATGGTGCCTATGAACTTGTCATCTAATGAAGCTAACAGGTTGGCCTCAATTCTTGGCTGTAGCATAGGAACCATGCCTTTTACTTACTTGGGTCTACCCATGGGGACTACAAGGCCCTCAATCCAAGACCTCATGCCCCTTGTGCATACGATTGAAAGAAGATTGTCTGCCACTTCATGTTTTTTGAATCAAGGTAGCAGGTTGCAGTTGCTCCACTCTGTCCTAACATCAATGCCTATATACATCCTGTGCACACTGGTCATCCCAACTGGAATTTTGAAGCAAATTGAAAGGATTCAGAGACAATGTCTATGGAGAGGAAACTCTGATACTCCGAGACAATCTCTGGCCGCCTGGGACTTGGTATGCTTACAAAAAAACAAAGGGGGTCTTGGTGTGCTTAATCTCAAGGTGCACAATGAGGCCTTGCTTATGAAGTTCTTGCACAAATTCAATAATCATCATGACATCCCCTGGGTTGGCCTTATTTGGAATGCCTACTATGCCAACTCTGTCCCTCATACTACCACTCTCTATGGATCTTTTTGGTGGCGTGATGTGTTCAAATTGGTTGACAAATATTGTCAGATGGCTACTCCAGCGTTGGGTGATGGCAGGTCCATTCTCTTTTGGTCTGACAGATGGATGGCTGAGCTTAAGGGCTCCTGTCTCAGGGAAAATTTTCCCAGGCTCTTCTCCTTTGTTATTGATGAGAAACTTTCAGTGTCTGATGCGCTTTCCCAGGAGTTTTTGTCAAATTTGCATTTGCCCATCTCTACACAGGCCTTTGCTGAGCTGGAATGTCTTCAACAGCTGACTCATGATTATTCTTGCTCTGCAACTCATGACGGACGGATTTGGCCTTTTCATAAGGGTTGTTTCAGACCCAAATCCTTCTATGTGTATGAGCATCAGCATATTGTTGTTGATCCAATCTTCCAATGGATTTGGAAATCTTCATGTACATTGAAAATCAAAATGTTTGGTTGGTTACTGCTGAGAGATCGTTTAAACACTAGAGACATGCTACTCAGAAGGCATTGGCATGTGGAAGATCATACTTGTGTCCTATGTCCATATCTGATCCATGAAGATTGTGCACATCTGTTCTTCTCTGGTAATTTTAGCATTAGAGTCTGGAATTACCTGCAGATTATCTGGGATCCACAACCTGGGATGACAACTTACAACATGGCAATAAAGGCTAGGAAGGATTTTGGGCATTCTTTCTTCACTGAAGTGGTCTTTATAGCAGCTTGGAACATTTGGATCTTGAGGAATGGCAAGGTTCTCAGGAATGAGACACCTTCTTTCAGAGCATCGAGGCATAACTTCATCCATGACATAACCCTCCTCTCTCATAGGATGAAATATAAATACAAGGATAGCCTTCTAACTTGGATCTCTAGCCTTCCTTAGGTAGTGTTTTTCTTTGCCCTGCTTGGGTTGTAACTTTGTAAGTATTTCTGTCTTCCTCTTTTCTCTTCTTGTATGGACTTGTAATAGGACTTTGTTCTTTGTTATTTTCAATAAAGAGCTGTGAGGCTGTTGCCTTGCAGTACATATTCAAAAAAAACATGGGCTGGAGACGGCCCAACGGAATAACGGGCCATTAATGGGTATAAAGTGATACACTGTTCATTACGGGCCAGTTTCACCACGGGCCGTTAATGGGTGTAAAGTGATACACTGTTCATTACGGGTCAGTTTCAGCACGGGCTGCTAATGGGCCAAGAGTTACAAAGGCCTCATATGGGCTGAAAGACGTCATGGGCTATACATGGGCCAGAAGTGAAAATAGGCTGGAATCATATTGGACGGCCCAGAAGATGCTACTGGGCCTAATTCAGATAGGGCGTAACGGGCCTTGGGTTACCGGGCTATAAATAGGCTATATGCGAACAGGCCGTTAACAGGCTTTCCATGGGCCGGCCCACCAGCTTTTGACCAAGTCAAATGGGCCGGCCTTTTCACAGGAATGGGCCACTGTTGGGCCGTGCCACGTGTTGATGTATCATAGGCGCCTTCTGTCCAGTGAGTGGATGACATCGGTCCCAACAATGAGCCAACACGTGTTTCCTCTAGCCAATGATGATTTTACACGTGGAAAATCCCCATTGGTCGGGGCTGTTAATGGGTTATCGAATCCAAAACCCGACCCGATAGCTTAACCGCGTTCCGTTACGATGGATGCCATGTGTTGGTCACCCTTGACGAAAGCACTTCTGTGACGCGCGATTTATTTTCATGGAAGTGGACACTTCCGTGATGATAATTTTGGTAATGTCATGGAACACTTCTACGATAGCACATGTATGACTATCTTGATTATGTCATAAATTTGTCATGGATGTACATGCATGACAAAAAAAGCGACCTACTGTGTCAAACACGTATCATCACGGAAGTGTATTTTTTGTAGTGTATCCTGCCGAGGCTCGGCTTCCCCTTTCCAATCCTCCGGCAACTTGCTGCTCTATGCTGACAGGTCCTGGTCCCCAGGCAGGCTGCAGCCATCGCTAGTATGCTAGGTCGCGTGCCGTGGTCAAGGCCAGGAGGAGAGTGGCCCGAGGTCCAGTAAGAGCTCTTGAGGCGCGATGCTCAAGAGGTCCCCTTTAGCGCGCCAGCAGCTGCCTTACGATGGGAAATGAACAAAACATTGCCGCGGCAGGGCTGCGAAGGGAGCGAGCAAGGGTCTCATGCTGCAAGCATCTGGTGGATCCAGAGCGGGGACTTATCTTGGCTGTCTGCGGTCGGCTCCTCGAGTCGCGCCGGACTCGCATGTCGGTCGCTGTAGTGTAGCTAGGTCTAGCCCGCACGGGTCTCCCCTTCTCCTCCATGTTCTTCTTGGTGCTATGCATCCTCGGGTCCTGGCCCTCGAGTGAGCTCAGCCGCTGCTGGTATCCTAGGTCGCGTGCCATGGTCAAGGCCAGGGTTGAGGGCTGGAGAGCCAGTAAGAGCTCCTGAGGCGCGATGCTCAGGAGCCCCCCTTTTAACGCGCAAGCGAATCGCATGAGAGAAGAGGGAGAGTCTGTGGTACCGCCTGCTGTGACCCTCAGGAAGTTCCTGCAAGTTAGCGCGAGGAAGGGCACCGGTCGCCGTGGTGATTGTTGGTTTGCTTCTGGTGCGTGAGAGGGGACTCCCTACTGTGGAGAGCCCCCGGGGCGTGTACATCCCCGGCCTGACACGTGGCTTGCACGGCAGGGCTAGACGAGTTGTCTCTGGCACCCGTGAGCCAGCACGAGACTCATGAGGCCCTACCTCAAGGCGGGTTACGCCTGGTCTTGATTCTTGTCTGCGGTCTTGGTCCTGCGAGATGGTTAGACAACACGAAGGGTCCTGAAGAAGGGCGGCCGGCGCGCAGCCCCCACGGTGGGTAACAATCATGCAGGTTATAGCCATAGATAGGTTAAGCATGGAAAGCATACTGGCTTAAGTAAATGTAGGGAAGATACATGCCACTGGGTCCGGCCCGAGCGGCTTGGGGATGATGCAACCCGAGGGGCGCCCCCAACAGGTAAGCTAAAGGCATAAACGAGGAAAGATACATGCCACAGGGACGGACCCACATGGCCTGGGAATGATGCAGCCCTGGGGGCGCTCCCAGCTGAATGAACTTGGAAAAATGTCACCTGGTTCTGTTGATGAAGAAGAGTTGGGGCAGCTGAAGGTATGCAGTGAAGGGGCTCCTCCTCATGAGCCACCAGGGCCCCGAGCCTCGGGAGGCTCTAGGGGTCCAGGGGGTTCCCCGAGGACCGTCTTCATCTGCTCCAGCACAGTGTGGTGCCTGGCCTCCTGAGCCTCCAGGATGCTCCGCATGTTGCGCTGATAGGCGGTCGCCATGCTTGGCAGGTCAAAAGGCATGCGAACGTAGCTGTGACGTGGGCCCTTGCAGCGTCCCATGCGCGAAGGACAGAGAAGCTCCTGAGAGGCAGCCCGGTTGAGCCCTGGGACGTCGATGCTGACGCGCAGCCCGGCATCCTCGCCTGGATGGGGAGCTGTGCCTGGTGAGCGGCGGCCGCTGCACATGGCCCTTGCGTCTTGCAGTTCCTGATTAGTCTTGGTGATGAACTCCTGAGCGGTGGGCACTCATTGCCCTGTGTTCTCCTAAGGGAAACGTGCCGCGAAGCACGCCTCCAAGTGGTGCCCAAGCGCCTCCTTCGTGATGCTGGCAAGGTCTGAGGCCTTCCAGAAGATAGCCCCCGAGCCCTGCCCGAGAGGGGCACTGGGCGTGTGTCAGCATTCTGGGAACGGGGTCCCCATACTTGCCTGGCTGCGGCCTGCGGCGTGGCTGAAGTGGGGGCCCAGCGCGACCCATGTTCATCAGCTCAAGCTCAAGATCCTCGCGAGGGGCCAAGCCTCGCAGGGCGGATGACAGAAAGCTTCCTCAGAGGCAGCCTCATCAGGAAGGCTCGCGAGGAGGCGGAGAGATCAAGGAAGGGGTACCTCGCGAGGAGCCCGTGACACAAGCCATGACGATCGAGACCAGGCGGGCGCCTGATTACGCAGTGTCGTTGTTTCCCATTTGGTGCAAAGGGGGCAAGCACAGGCCAAGGCATTGGGCAAAGGTTACCATTGCAGTGCAACGAGACCAAGACCAACAGAGCGGCAGGATGGAGGTCACCGTGGAGCCCAAGACAGCGTCGTCACCAGTGCTTTTGGAAGCCGAAGACCACCTTTTGTCAGGATAACTTGTACTAGATGTTCCCCTTCAAAACGGCCAATTGTTGGCGCCCTTCCCGCTCATTATTTGGGGAGAGGCCTAGGGCCTCTATAAATAGAGCTAGCCACCACAGAGTAGGGGGACATCGAGAGATCTGATAGAGCCCTAGTAGAGAGAGAGAGAGAGGCGACTGAACTCACCCAAGCGGTTCATCGCACCAGCTCAAGAACACCTCTCGCGAGGCTGTTCTTCCCTTGTACTTTCAATCATCAGTCCCTGAGGAAATCCAACACGCCACACACTAGAGTAGGGTATTACACCACAACGGTGGCCCGAACCAGTATAAACCTCGTGTCCCTTGTGTTATTCGTTGCTTCCATCTTAGATCATGCGAGGAGATTGGACGTAGATCGGTAGGGGAGAGATCTCCGCGCGCACCCACTCTCCCCCAACATCGCATCCCGCCCTCATGGCGGACAACGCGCCGCCCACTCCAGCAACGGATGCCGGCACTGGGGCCAGGGGGCTCCGGGCCTTGGCCCCCACCTTGCGACAGGAGCAGTGGCCGCACAAGTTCAAGCCCGAGATGCCGCTATGCTACAACAGCGCGACAGACCCGATGATTTTCCTGCTGGCGTACGAGGAGGCTGTCCTCAGAGCCGGGGGCGATGACCGGGTGATGGCCAACTGGTTACCCATGGCCCTCACCGGTGTCCCGCGCGTGTGGCTCCTCCACCTGCCGACGGCTTCTGTCACCTCCAGGGAGGAGCTGCGCGACCTCCTCCTCGCCTGTTTTGCCGCGCCAGCGCCGCCCGTCGTCGCAGCTCTCCTGCGTGGCTCCCAGGCACCACCCTCGAGCCATCACGTAAAGCCGTTCACCCGCCGGATCAGCTCCGCCTCCAAGCACCAAGAAGCCCCCCCCCATGCTGGGTGGCACCCAAGGCCGACCTAACCTTCGATTCGGAGGATCACCCCTTCAACCCAATCGGTTCGGGTGCGCTCCCGATGCTGTGCACCCCCAACATCTGCCAAGTGGCCATCACCAGGACCCTCATCGACGGTGGTGCCAGGTTCGACGTGCTGTCGGTGGAGGCCTTCAGCCTCCTCCACGTGCCGCTGGACCAGCTCCAACCCAGCAGGCCTTTCTCGGGCGTCGGAGCCGGTTCCACCGCCTCCTTGGGACAGATCCGCCTCCCAGTGACCTTCGGCACCTACGACAACTTCCACACGGAGCTGATCGACTTCGACATCGCCCCCATTAGCCTCCCCTACAATGCCATCCTCGGCTATCCGGCCTTGGCTCGGTTCATGTCAGCAACTCACCCGGCGTACAACCTCATGAAGGTGCCTGGGAGCAGCGGCGTCCCCATCGTGTCAGGAGACACAAGGGATGTGCTGCAGGTGCTCCAGCTTGTTTTCAGGGCGGCCGCGGTGGCACAGCCCACTAGCACCGACGCCCTTGAGCCCAAGGGGGCTGCACCGGCTAAAAAGAAGCGGCTATTCACCCAAGACATGGCGGAAACCAAGCAGGTACCATTCGACGAGGATGGGTCCACTGGCGCCACCTTCACCATAGGGGCCAACCTCGAGCCCGAGCAGGAGGAGGCCCTGGTGAGGTTCCTGCGTGCGAACAAGAAGGTGTTCACGTGGGAACCTGATCAGTTAGCAGGGTCCCAAGGAAAGTGATTGAGCATCACCTCAACGTGTGCCTCAATGTGCGCCCCATGAAGCAGAAGGCGAGGCGGCAGTCCACTGAGAAACAGGCTTTCATCGTTCAAGAGACCCGGAAGCTAGAGGCGGCAGGAGTTATCTGCGAGGTCCGCTACCCTGATTGGCTGGCTAATCCGGTTGTTGTGCAAAAAACGGAGGAAAGGAGCACATCTGTGTCGACTTCACCAACCTCAACAAGGCATGCCCACAGGATCCATTTCCGCTCCCCGCATTGACCAGATAGTCGACTCCACCGCAGAGTGTGGCCTATTGTGCTTCCGAGATGCCTTCTCGGGCTATCACCAGATCAAGATGGCGGTAGAAGACGTGGAGAAGACGGCTTTCCTGACCCCGTGTGGAGTGTACTGCTATACGTGCATGCCATTTGGGTTGTGCAACACAGGCGCGACCTTTCAGCGGCTGATGCACATCGCCTTAGGCCGGCAGCTCGGGAGGAACACTGAAGCTTACGTCGATGACATTGTGGTGAAGTCTCGTGAGGCAAGAACCCTGATACAGGACCTGGAAGAAACCTTTGCGAGCCTCAACAAAGTGGACCTACGGCTCAACCCAGAGAAGTGCGTGTTTGGAGTACCCTCGGGCAAGCTCCTGGGTTTCCTCATGTCCCACAGGGGCATCGAGGCCAACCCGGAGAAGGTCAAGGCAGTCGAAGACATGAGCCCGCCAAGGACCCTCGGAGAAATGCAGAAGCTCACCGGGCGTGTAACTGCGCTGGGGCGCTTCATCTTCAACCTGGGGGAACGAGCGCTGCCCTTATTCAAGCTAATGAAGAAAAAGGGCCCCTTCGAATGGACTGAAGAGGCCGACAAGGCATTCCATGACCTCAAGAGGTACCTTACCAGTCTAGCAGTGATGGTAGCTCCGCGTCCTCGGGATCCCCTAGTGCCCTACCTTGTGGCCACCCCTACTCCGCTAGCGCAGCCCTGGTGGCGATCAGGGAGGAGTGCTGTGCCAAGGCCGCATCGACCGTCTGAACTGAAGCAAAGCAGAGCTGGGAGGGCCTCGCGAAGGCTGCAACCGCAGCCGGAAAGGAACAGCCGCAGCAGGAGAACGCACCCGGAGCAGGAGAGGCCTCTTTAGGCAACCAAGCACTAGGGGCTCCGTCGTCTCAAGAGACGCCTCGATGTCGAGAGCACACAAGCTGCGCCAGCACCCTCAACCTCGTCGAGCATCCAGTGTACTTTGTCAGCACGGTGCTACGGGATGCGAGGGCACGGTACCCCATGCCTCAAAAACTCCTCCTCGCGCTACTAGTGGCCTCACACAAGCTGCACCACTACTTCCAAGGTCATCCCATCAAATTCGTCTCAGCATACCCCTTGGAAAGAGTACTCAGGAGCCCCAACTCAGCTGGGAGGGTCGCTGAATGGAACATTGAACTACATGCATTTCAGTTAGAATTCAGTATGACCAGAGTCATCAAGGGAGCCGCACTTGCGGATTTTTTGGCAGAATGGGCAGAAGCGCCGGGTCTCGAGGCAGGCGAACACCGATTACTTTCCCCGGGAAGCGAAGCACCGGACGACTGGGTCATGTACTTCGATGGGGCGTTCTGCCGACACAGTGCGGGAGCTGGCGCAGTACTCGTATCCCCTACCCAGGAAAAACTCTACTACGCCGTACAACTCTGCTTCCAGCACGGAGAAAAGGTCTCCAACAACATAGCGGAGTATGAAGGCCTAATAGCATGCTTGAAGGCCGCAATTGCCTTAGGGGTAAAGCGCCTCATCATCAAGGGCGATTCGCAGCTCCTCGTCAACTTCTCCAACAAGATATACGAGCCAAAGGACGAGCACATAGAAGCCTACCTCGCTAAGGTTCGCAAGATGGAGAAACTATTCTGGGGGCTGGAGTTGCAACACGTGCCCGGGGGGCACCAATCCGGAAGCTGATGACATTGCCAAGAGGGCATCTCGACGGCTGCCTCAGGAGCCTGGCGTCTTCGAGGTGCGGCTCTTCAAACCCTCGGCGGTGCCGTCATTGTCGAGCACGGCGCAACCAAGGGAGGAGCTCCCTTAGCCGCCTGCCTCAGGAGCCCCGGTCTGTGGCCCGGCCTCAGGGGCACGCCTGCTCCTGGCGTTAGAGCCTCAGGAAGGGTGTTGGATCCCGGAGCTCAAAAACTACCTGATGCAAGGGACTCTGCCAGAGAACGAGGAGGAAGTGGAGCGTGTGGTGCGGCAGGCCACGGCTTATTGCATCAAGGATGGAGAGCTCTACAGGAAGCGAGCAAATGATGTGTCCCTATGTTGCATCTCCTGTGAGCAAGGGAAGGAGCTACTGGCGGACATACACGGCGGAGACTGCGGGCACCACTCGTCATCACAAACCCTCGCCGGCAAGGTGTTCCGTAGTGGATTCTACAAGCCTACGGCGCTCATCGATGTTGTTGAGCTGGTAAAGGCTTGCGAGGCCTGCCAGTTTCACGCTAAGCAGATCCATCAGCCCGCGGGGGGTCTACAGACTATACCCCTCTCATGGCCGTTCGCAGTTTGGGGGCTGGACATTCTATGCCCGTTTCCTCGGGCGCCAGGGGGCTATCGCTACCGCTACGTCGCCGTGGACAAATTCACCAAGTGGGCTGAGGTGGAAGCCATCCGCACAATCCCGGCAGGCTCCGCGGTCAAGTTCATCAAGGGCCTCGTGAGACGATTTGGGGTGCCCAACCGCATCATCACCGACAACGGTTTGCAATTCACCAGTAATCTCTTCAAAACATACTGTGCTAACCTTGGAACGCAGATATGCTACGCTTCGGTAGCACACCCCTGGAGCAAAGGCCAGGCCGAGCGAGCCAACGCGCAGGTCCTGAGGGGCCTCAAAGTCAGGACCTGTAAGAAGAAGCTGGAGGCCTGTGGCAGGGGCTGGTACGACGAGCTCCAGTACGTGCTATGGTCAATCCGCACAACTGCGACCAAGCGGACTGGCGAGACCCCGTTCTTCCTCGTCTACGGAGCAGAGTCTATTCTCCCTCATGAGGTCAGGCGTCGCTCCGCACGGGTCCTGGCGTTCGAAGAGACGCAGCAGGATGCCATGCAGGGGATGGATCTCGTGCTGGGGGAGGAACGCCGCCGAGAAGCCGCGCTGCAAGCGGCAAGGTATCAACAGGCGCTGCGACGATACCACTTCCACAACATCCGCCCTAGAACTCTTGAGGTAGGGGATCTCGTACTCATACGGGTTCTCTCCAGGGAGGGGCTGCAGAAGCTCTCTCCCATGTGGGAGGGCCCATTCAAGGTTGTTCATGTCTCCAGGCCTGGCTCCGCACGCTCGAAACCACGGAGGGGGTACCCATCCAGAATGCGTGGAACATTCAACATCTCCGGAGGTTCTATCCCTGAGCGAGGCCTAGACCCTAGGAAAGGCCCGGTGCTTGTGAAGAAGGAAAATGCCAGTGAAGCTGCCGTGTTTTGGGAAAGGCCCGGTGCCTGTGAAGAAGGCAAATGCCTATGAAGCTGCCGTGTTTTGGGAAAGGCCCGGTGCCTATGAAGAAGGCAAATGCCTATGAAGCTGCCATGTTTTGGGAAAGGCCCGGTGCCTGTGAAGAAGGCCAATGCCCGTGAAGCTACCGCATTTCGGGAAAGGCCCGGTGCCTGTGAAGAAGGCCAATGCCTGTGAAGCTCGCCGCCCGTGACACTCTCACGTAATAATGAGTGGGGCTGTACACGCCCCGGAGTCTCCGGAGTGCCGCCCTCGGGCCTCGGGGGCTCCCGCCCACG
Organism: Triticum aestivum; assembly: GCF_018294505.1. NCBI lineage: Eukaryota > Viridiplantae > Streptophyta > Magnoliopsida > Poales > Poaceae > Triticum > Triticum aestivum. The sequence continues at coordinate 665,701,630 of NC_057800.1, forward strand.
CCCAGCGGAAGCACTTAGCTCCATGCTAGTGACAACACGTCGAAGACTAGAATAGGTGCCGGGTGCGGCTTTCCCATTTGCTTTCTGCAGTTGGCTTGTTTTTTCCCGTTTGAAATTTTATTGAAGCTGTTGACGTTCCTGGCTTGTGACTCTTTATCTTTTTCACTCGCTTGCCTCGTTTTCTCTCGCACAAGTCTCGCGAGGGAGGTTCGCGGGCGCCCTCGCGAGTGTTTTCTGCCCCGGTCATTTGGAGCTTCCCTATCCGAGTCCTCTGCGGGAGCACCCCTCCCAGTCCGTGCCCCACGGGCATCGCGACACGAGCGCAGGACCTGGGCCAATCGCCCCCATAACCGAGACCGAAAGTTACCCCTCCTACTAATCCTTGCAGGGCACGAAGCACACGGTGGGGCCACGGCCTCGGGAGGTGTCGTGGTTTTGTCCCGGCAGATGTCCTCATGAAAGGACTTAGTCGTGGAGCCATCGCAATGGGTTAGCTTGAAGGGGTTAAAGCGGACACAGGGACGCAAGAGAGTTTATACTAGTTCGGCCCCTTCGATGAAGGTAAAAGCCTACGTCTAGTTGTGATGGAATTGATGGGGTTTCGATGACTAGGGAGCAAACAAGCTTCGCGTAAGTCTCAAGTTGTTGTCTGTTGTCCTTGAACCGCCGCCGGGTCTTCCCCTTATATACATGGGTGACGCCCGTCGGTTTACAGAGTCCCAACACCGGCTCATATACGTTTTCGGTTTGGTCTCTACTTATTCCTAACTTACAATACAAGTTTTCATACCGACGCCGGTTTACGGCTACAGGCCTTAAACCAATCATGGGCTTTAAGCCCTCTTCTACCTTCATGGGCTTTAACATACTTATCTACTGATGAAGTTAACCCGGTCCAGATAGGCCGGTTTATGCCCAGTAGTAATATTCCCAACATTAGGACCCAGATTGATTTGAACAGGTTCATGTCAATCCTTTAGCAAAAACTTCATCTTCAACATCTTCTTGTAGTTTGTTGAACTGCCGTGACGTCATCTTCTCTGGTCGTTGTAAACCGGCATGACGTCACCTATTATAAAGAAACTTATCCATGATACCTTTTTTGTTTAATAGGTCTGCGACAATTGAGGCGACAGCTTCGTTTCCAAACCCATGGTCCCTTGATTTTCGCGCCTGACACATGTCCCTTGCCTTATAAATAGGACCGAAGGGTCATTTCTTTTTCCCCTTTGTGCCCTTCTGCTTCGTCTTCCCCGCGTCGTCCAGCTTCGGAGCTCCGCCGCCATCGACGACCTCTGCTCCAACCTTGGCCACTGCATCACCCTGATTGTACCAGAGCATCGCGGCGACCTTCTGTTTCTTCCTCGGCTCCGGTGAGTTCTTCAACTTTTCCTCCGTAGATCCGTTCTAGGGTTTCCAACTTCTTCAGTGTTCATCGTCTGCTTCGTACTCATATGATAGATCTTAGATGAACCTGTGAACCTTTGCTCTGTGTAGCGGTAGTTTTTAGCGTCCGCCTTCACTTACATGCCTCAAGACCATAGATCTACCTGTATCTCTACTCATTGATTCGGTACTATTCTTTATTGAACCTTGAATATTTTCCTTCTTTTCTAAACTTGCTTCAGATCCGTCGCTGTATAGAAATCTTGTGAAATCTGTTTCTGTACACTTACCCATCCGCAATCTCAACTATTTCAATGCTTAGATCCAGCGGTTTAACTTGGTGTAGAAAAAATTAACAAGTCGGTATATACCATTAGTCCCCTTGTTGAACCGCCAGATGCTGTTGCTTCATAAAACTCCGGTTTAGATAGAGCTGTCTCCGCTTTAACATTGTACATACCAGTGTACTTTAATCAATGCATTCTTGAACCAGAATCACCTATCTTGTAGATTTCATCATGGCCAAGCAAGTATATGAGTGCAACTGGGTTCCTTCTCGCGTCACAGAGACTCAACTGAACAATTTAGTCCTGATCGGCGCTTTAGGCAGCAAAAACACCATCCATTGGAGGGTCCCTGGCAAAGAATGCCCTCCCACACCTCAAGAAGGAGAGGTTGTCGTTTTCGTAGATCACTTAGCCCGGGGTTTTAAGCCGCACGGTTCTAAATTTTACCGGATTGTTTTGGCCGATTTTCAACTCCGCCCACAAGACACTGGCCCCAACTCTATTACAAACATGTGTCACTTCCAATTGCTCTGTGAGGTGTTCTTTCAAGAGGAGCCCACAGTTGAGTTGTTCAGAGACTGCTTCCATCTAAATCGCCGCACTGAGTTTACTGACGGTTCCAATACGGAATTGGGTGGTGTGGCGATTCAGAAAAGGAAAGAGGTCACATACCCTCATGCCAAACTGCACAGCCATCCCAAAGAGTGGAATCAAACATGGTTCTATTGCAAAGACACCTCCCCTGCTGGTGAAAATCCTTTGCCTGGCTTTCGTCCGGAGCGTCTTAGCAATACACACCCCTTTCTGCAAAGGTTGACTGCCAAGGAGAGAAGCAAATACGCTCCTCAACTGTCCAAGTTTCAGAGCCTTCATGGCCAACGGTTTAACAGGGGTTGATCTCGCTCGCTGTTGGATATCGTGGAGCATACTGCCCCTTAGTCGGCGCTCTGGTTTGATGTGCGAGTATACTGGTAGTGTTGATGACCCTCTGCGACATGCTAACATCCAACTCACCGTCGAAGAAATCACAGAGGCTGTGAATAAAATGCTGAATGAACCGGAACACGTCTGTGCTCGAACCGGCCTACTTCCCTTCTGTGCCACCAACAAACCGCCAGCTGTAAGAGTTTGATTTTTCTTTTTACTGAACCTGTTATTGATATATCTGGTCATTGTTTAATATCAATGTCTATTTAAACAGGGTAATGATCCGTTTTGGAGCAAGAAACTTCCATAGGAGAAGCCAGAAAAAACAGACAAACCGAAACGACCAACCCGGCCAAAGACTAAAGTCGTGAAACGGCCTGCTCATAAGAAGAAAACCACTACATCTTCTGATCCGGCCCCTGATGATGATGTGGGTAATCCGGGCCTTGAGGTAGAGCTTGACTCACTTGGCTTATTTTTCATGCGCCTTATTGATAATGATATTTGTCAGGATGATGCCGAAGCCAGCCATGCTGATGCTATAGAGGTAATTACTCTCTCTTCCGATTCAGACCCTTTGCCTTCACTAAAAATCCGTCAGGCAAACCGGAAGGTTAAATTTTCTCATCCTCTTGCTTACTTGGATCCCAAATTTCTTATGAAGACCCAACAGCACGAAGCTCGCCGCACAACCCGGCACAGCGGCCAGGTAGTTACCTCCGCCGGTTTACCGAACAGTCCGGTTCGGAAACGCCATTCAGAGGTCTCTAATTTGCTTGTCAGTGCTTGTCCTAAAGCGGGCTGTTTTCGTCAACCTCTTAATCCATCTGACTCCGATTATCAGGTTACTTCCCACTCATCCTCTGGCGAGTCATCGGCTACTCAGCTGCCACCGCTCAAAATGGTGCTTGGGTAAGCTATACTTATCATAATATTTCTGGTACATCACCTTGTAACATATGCTGTATTTGACTTTGTTATTCCTTTCAGGGCCAAGCCTAGGCCGAGCAAGAAGGCTCGCCTAGATAAAGCGGCCGAGGAGGACACCGTCCCTAAAGCGGGTAAAACACCAGATCTTGAAGCGGCTATTCATGAAGATATACCCAATGATCCACCACAGCAGGATGATGATTTTATTGCTGAAGAAAGGCCTATTGACGCCTCAGGACCTGTCAACCAGCCCACAAGCCCCATCCGGTTTGGGAGATCCACCAGTCCATCCCAGCCTGCTGACAAACCGACTGCGCCAGTGCAAACCGGTGATGCTAAGGATGATGAAGTTGTAATTACTGGTATTGGCCGTACAGAGCCCAACAATCCTGTTGCTCTATCCAAGCATACCGCCAAAGAAGAATTTGCTGCCATGGGCAAAGGCAAGTGGAATGTTGACTTGGCAACCTATGCTGCTCTGAATGCCCAAGATCTTCATTCTGGCTACCTGAACCGGCTGTATACCAGCCGCGATTATGAAGCTGGTCTTGTGAATATGATGAAAGAGAAATATGAGGTAACTTTCATGTAGTTTTTCCTGTTTGGATATTTCAATCTTGTTAACTCTCCTAGCCCCCAAGGGCCGGTTTAGAATCTTCATCCAAACCGGGACTTGCTAATATAAATTCCAATGCTTCGGAATTCGCTGATGTAGCCCCTAAGGGCCAGTTCAACTTAGTGTAGTTAAACCGGGACTTTAAGTAATTGAGATTGCTGCATCAGAATTTATTCGAGCAAATAGCCATTAGCCCCCAAGTGCCAAGTTGAATACTTGTATTGATCTTGGGACTTTATAATCAAGTGAAATATGAAGATCAAATAGGCATTAGCCCCCAAGCGCCAAGTGCATAACTTGTTATGTGGTTGGTTCTTCAATTCTTGCACTGCATGCTGAATCATATAACTATCTGTATGCAGGCTGAGCTGAAGACAAAAGAAAACCAAGTCGCCAATCTCCAAGAAAATCTGAAGTCCCAACAAGCCGAAACCTCCAAAGCAAAAGAGGAATTAACCAGCGCTTTAAGCACCATGGAATAGCTTAAGGAGGGCTTCAAGAAGAAGCGGGCGGATTGGGCCACTGAAAAATCCGCTTTAACCAAACGAGTAGAAGATGCCGAGGCTGCACTGAAACCGGTGGTGGAAGAACTGACCAGCATAAAGCGGCAAGTGCATGCCATGACCTCTGCTATCTTTGGTAAGATGGTTTGATTTCTGGATTGATTTGGCCGTCTTATAGAGCTGCCGGTTTGTTAACCTTTTGTAATATTGCAGGGACACGCATTGGTCACTTGGGGTTAGATGTGCGGAAGAAATTGAAAGCCGCCTACACATTGACCGAACAACTGTACACTGGTGCACAGCGGGTCATCTCTGCTACATCCCACAACAATCCGACGCCCACCTTGATTTAGGACACCCTGAAGAGACTGTCAATGCTTCCTGCCCGGGTTGAAGAGCTGAAGAAATCTGCTTCTCGAACAGGTGTGATCAATGCCTTAATCCGGGCAAAAGCTTGGGTGCCAGATTTTGATCCTGTTGAAGCGGCTCAGGGCTATCCCAGCTTGAAGGAAGACGGGTCAGAGTTTAGTGAAGCGGATCTGCGAGCAATAAACTGGGAGGTGCGTCCGCTAGCTTGTCAATTGGTTGAAGAAGCAGACTTGTCTCATTATCAAGCCCAATATGACAACCAAAACAAGCGAGTAGTTGCACCAATTCCTAAAGCAGAAAATCTTATCCCTCCAATCCGTAAGCATACTTACGCTCCCGATATTGAGCCGTCGTTGCTGATCCATGATGAAGCTGTCTTTCAAGCATTAATGGGAATCGACTGGACAACTGTTCATTTCTAGCCGCTGGGTAGAGAAGCTGAAGTTGAAGCGGCGCGGGATGACCCACAACCATCAGGCCAGGCTGGTGACCAAGCTTAAACCAGAAGCCGGTTTAAACTGCTTCTCCTTTGCGAAAAAACAATGATCTTATTTTGGGCACCGTGTTGCCTTGTAATAGGCTAGCTGATACTCTTGACTTTGATATGCCTTCGTGCATAATTACTGCAACTTGTTCTTCCTTTGGGTGATGCACTTTCCAAAGTATTTTCTGCAATACAAAAAATCTTAAAGTGCCACCGCGGTTGTACCGTCAGGCGGAGTATGATGTCTGGATATATGAAATCAAAATATCTGAAATTTAAGCATATGATCAAATCTTTGGGATACATAATACCTGCTATCGTTGGGCATGAAGTTGGCTTGGCCAATCTTGAAGCGGAGGTTTATAAACCCACACTGTGGGAGGAGATAGCAGCTCCTGTATATATATAATGCCGGTTTACCATGTAAACTGTGTCGGGTTATAATAAAACACCGTGTTACTCCGTAATAGGATGTTTATAAAAAATCAAACCGGGCAAATAGTCTCCGGATTAAAAATGGACCGTGTTCCGTCAATTGAAAGTTTGAACCGGTTTAAAACTTTGTCGGTTTAAAAAGCGCAACAAAAAGAAAGAAATATCTATCAAAGAAAATTGTGAAGCAAAGGCAATGATAAAACCGTTTGCAAAAAGACGCTTATTTGAGCCGATCAGATGGTGTTACCATGGTCGGACACGACCAAGCTCCCGATAGGTGTAGCTATGGTTCATGTCAGCCAGGTCCCCAAATGAAACCATGGCATTTATGTCGATCAAGAGGCGTGGCAATGGTTCGGGTTCGACCAAGCCCCCAAGTGATTCTGTGGACTTAGGCCGATCAAGAGGTGCGACTGGTTCAGACTTGACCATGTCCCCAAGTGATCTGGTGGCTTTCGCCTATCAAAGGTGTTGCATTGGTTCGGATACGACCAAGCCCCCAAGTGATATTACATGATGCTTTGAAAAGCTAACTCAAGGGGTAAACCGGATGCCGTTTTAGAACCACTCCATGCAACCACACATGATGTAAAAGAACAGATACCCCACTTTAGCTGAGGTTTCGGTTTATTATATTAATCATAATATATACATCATCGTAATATGTACATAAGTAGAGCCAATGGCTCAGGTATAGTAAGGCCGAAGATGAGCTATGTTCCACGGCCTGTTGGTCTCCTCCTCTGATGTACGTGAGTCTTTATGCTCTCGAATATTGATCAGATAGTATGACCCATTGTGCAGATTCTTGCTGACCACGAAAGGTCCCTCCCAAGGTGAGGATAGCTTATGCATATCAGTCTGATCTTGGATGAGCCGAAGCACCAAATCTCCTTACTGAAAGGTTCTGGTTCTGACTCAGCGACTGTGATAACGACGAAGATCCTGTTGGTAAATCGCCGAGCGGCCGGCTGCTATGTCACGTTCTTCATCCAACAGGTCCAAAGCGTCTTGTCATGCTGTCTCGTTGTCCGCTTCAACATAAGCCGCCACACGAGGTGAGTCATGACGGATATCACTTGGGAGAACCGCCTCCGCTCCATAGACCATGAAGAATGGTGTATATCCTGTCGATCTGTTGGGTGTGGTATTGATGCTCCATAACACAGATGGGAACTCTTCTACCCAACAATCCGGTGTTCTATGCAAAGGAACCATAAGCCGGGGCTTGATGCCTCTCAAGATCTCTTGATTAGCCCTTTCTGCTTGACCATTGGACTGTGGGTGCGCTACGAATGAAACGTCAAGCCGGATGTGCTCCCGTTCGCAGAACTCCTTGATGGCACCCTTGGACAAATTGGTACCATTATCTATGATGATACTGTGTGGAAAGCCAAACCGGAAAATCACCTTTTTGATGAACTGAACCACCGTGGCCGCATCACACTTGCTAACAGGTTCTGCCTCCACCCACTTTGTAAACTTGTCAACCGCCACCAGGAGGTGGGTCTTCTTATCTTTGGACCTTTTAAAAGGCCCAACCATATCCAGCCCCCAAGTCGCAAACGGCCAAGTAATTGGAATCACTCTCAATTCTTGAGCCGGCACATGAGCACGACTTGAAAACTTTTGGCAACCGTCACATCGTCTGAGCAGATCTTCCGCATCAGCATGAGAAGTTAACAAATAGAAGCCATGGCGGAATGCTTTAGCCACCAAAGATTTTGAACCGGTGTGGTGACCACAATCTCCTTCGTGGATCTCACGCAAAATTTCATAGCCTTCTTTAGGAGACACACAACATTGAAACGCCCCTGATACACTGCAATGATGCAACTCGCCATTGACAATAGTCATGGATTTGGACCGCCGGATTATCTGTCGGGCCAGAGTCTCATCCTCTAGTAACTCGCCTCGGTTTATGTACGCCAGGTAAGGAAGCGTCCAATTTGGAATCACATGAAGAGCTGACACCAATTGAGCCTCCGGGTCAGGAATAGCCAAATCCGCTTCACCAAGGAGCTTGACCGACGGGCTGTGCAGCACATCCAGAAAAACATTGGGCGGGACCGGTTTGCGCTGAGAGCCCAGCCGGCTTAAAGCGTCCGCCGCTTCATTCTTCCGTCGGTCCACGTGGTCCACCTGATAGCCTTTAAAGTGACCTGCAACAATATCCACGTCACGACGATACGCTGCCATGAGTGGGTCCTTGGAATCCCAAGTGCCAGACACGAGGTCCGAGTCACCGAAGCACTTAACTCGACTTAGATTCATCTCCTTAGCCATCCGGAGACCATGGAGCAAGGCTTCATACTCAGCTGCATTGTTAGTACAAGGGAACATTAAGCGGAGAACGTAACAAAACTTATCACCTCGTGGGGAAGTTAATACGACTCCAGCCCCCGAGCCTTCCAATTGCCTGGATCCGTCAAAATGGATGGTCCAATATGTGTGATCCGGCCTTTCTTCAGGTGCTTGCAGTTCCGTCCAATCATTGATGAAATCAACAAGTGCTTGAGACTTAACCGCCGTCCAAGGCACATATTTCAACTCGTGCGGCCCAAGCTCTATAGCCCACTTGGCAATACGGCTAGTCGCTTCCCGGTTCTGGATGATATCCCCCAAGGGAGCAGAACTGACCACCGTAATGGGGTGCCCTTGGAAGTATTGCTTAAGCTTTCGGCTTGCCATAAAAACTCCATATACCAGCTTCTGCCAATGTGGATACCTTTGCTTGGACTCAATGAGTACCTCGCTGATATAATCAACCGGACGTTGAACCCGATGCTCCTTGCCTGCCTCTTTTCGCTCCACCACAATAGCCACACTGACCGCACGAGCATTAGCAGCAACATATAGCAGTAACGGCTCCTTGTCAATGGGAGCGGCGAGCACAGGCGGATTGCCCAATTGCCGCTTTAAGTCCTCAAATGCTTCATTAGCAGCAGAACTCCAGACGAATTAATCTGTCTTCTTCAACATCTGATACAGAGGGATTGCCTTCTCACCAAGGCGGCTGATAAACCGGCTTAACGCGGCAATCCGGCCTGCTAGGCGTTGAACATCATTGATACACTTCGGTTTAGCCAGGGAGGTGATTGCTGTGATCTTCTCCGGATTAGCCTCAATTCCCCCGTTGGACACCAGAAAACCCAATAACTTGCCTGCCGGTACACCAAAGACACACTTGGCCGGATTAAGCATCATCTTGTACGTCCTCAGGTTATCAAAGGTTTCCTTCAAGTCGTCAACCAGAGTCTCCTTCTCCCTAGACTTAACCACAATATCAGCCACGTAAGCATGTACATTACGGCCAATCTGCTTGTGAAGACAATTTTGTACACACCGTTGATAAGTTGCCTGGGCACTCTTGAGCCCAAAGGGCATAGACACATAGCAGAAGGCTCCAAAGGGAGTTATGAATGTCGTCTTCTCCTGGTCCTTAACTGCCATTTTGATCTGATGATAGCCAGAATATGCATCCAAAAAACTTAAACGCTCACAACCGACCGTAGCATCAATAATTTGATCAATACGGGGGAGGGCAAAAGGATCGGCTGGACAAGCCTTATTAAGATTTGTGTAATCCACACACATGCGCCAGGTGCCATTTTTCTTAAAGACCAGCACCGGATTGACAAGCCACTCAGGGTGAAAAACTTCAACAATGAAGCCAGCTGCTAAGAGCCTGGCTACCTCTTCTCCAATCACCTTGCGTCCTTCTTCGTTAAACCTGCAGAGGAACTGTTTCACCGGTTTGTATTTAGGATCCACATTAAGGGTGTGCTCAGCGAGTTGCCTCGGTACACCCGGCATGTCAGAGGGCTTCCATGCAAAAATGTCCCGATTCTCACAGATGAACTCGATGAGCGCGCTTTCCTATTTCGGATCCAAGTTGGCACTGATGCTGAACTACTTGGACGAATCGCCAGGTACGAAGTCAACAAGCTTAGTTTCTGCTGCCGATTTGAACTTCAGGGCCGGATCATGCTACGTAGTTGGCTTCTTTAATGGAGTCATGTCCGCCGGATCAACATTGTCCTTATAATACTTCAGCTCCTCGGTGGCACAAACCGACCCTGCGTAGGCCCCATCTCCTTCCTCGCACTCCAAAGCGATTTTATGGCTTCCGTGAACCGTTATTGTCCCCTTGTGACCCGGCATCTTGAGCTGCAAATACACATAACAGGGTCGTGCCATAAACTTGGCGTAGGCCGGTCGCCCAAAGAGGGCGTGATATGGACTTTGGATTTTCACCACTTCAAACGTCAATGTTTCCGACCTGGAATCATGATCATCTCCAAAGGCCACTTCCAGGGCTATCTTACCAACAGGATATGCTGACTTGCCAGGTACCACATCGTGGAACACCGTATTGGATGGTTTGAGATTTTTTTCTGTTAGTCCCATACGACGTAAGGTCTCATAGTACAAGATATTAATGCTGCTCCCTCCATCCATGAGCACCTTGGTGAACTTGTAACCTCCCACCTGAGGCGCCACCACCAGAGCCAACTGACCCGGATTATCAACCTGGGGAGGGTGATCCTCTCTGCTCCATATGATTGGCTGTTCAGGCCAGCGTAGATAACGGGGCACGGCCGGTTCAATAGAGTTGACTGCCCGCCTCTGAACCTTCCGGTGTCGCTTGTCCAAGCTAGTGGTGAAGACATGGTACTGCCCACTATTCAACTGCTTTGGGTTGCTCTGGTAACCTGACTGTTGCTGCTGCTAGTTGTAACCACCCTGGTTGTTCTGATTATTTTGATTGTTATGTCCCCCCGGATTACCATTAAATCCTGAACCGGAATTTCCTCCACCGTAACCCGGCCCGGATCCTGAGCCACCGCCGGAGCCGTGATCATACTGGAAAGCATTAGAATTCTTGAACTCCTGCATAATGAAGCAATCCTTCCAAAGGAGGTTTGCTGGAACCTCCTTCGTCCCATGCACTACTAGGAAAAGGGCTATAGATGGAATTGACACTAATGGCGCACCAGACATGTGGTGCGCCATTAGTATATACTAATGGCGCACCACCCTCTGATGCGCCATTACTGTTGAAACTACTAATGGCGCACCCTGCCCACGGTGCACCATTAGTACCAAATTTTTTTTTGAACTAGTGCGCCTGTCCAAACATACTAATGGCGCATCCGCTGGTGGTGCGCCATTACTAGTTGTAACTAGTAATGGCGCACCAGCCAGATGGTGCGCCACTAATGTTATTTTTTTTATTATTGTTTTTATTCCTTTTTTTGCAAAAGTACTAATGGCGCACCACCAGGGGGTGCGCCATTAGTAACCTGGATTACTAATGGCGCATTTGTTGCTGGTGCGCCATTAGTAAGTGGGCAGCAACAAGATATTTTGGACAGCCTCTCCTCCCACACTCACTTTCTCCCCACTTCATTCTCTCCACTGCCTCCTCCTTATCTCGGGTGCCTTCTCTTTTTCACCTCATTTCCACCATAGATTCATTCAAATTAAGTGGTTAAGTTACCTTGTTTTGCTAGGTAAGTAAGGGGGGAAGCTATATTTATGTTGTTCTCCCTACAACAATGTGCACATGCACTTTTTATGGCCTAGCTAGATCTATGTATGTTCGTGGTGTTGCATATGTTTGTGGTGTTGCATATGTGTTTGTGTTTGGAGGTGTATCGGTATTTGAAATGCGATAGTTGCCAATATTTTGCCGGAATGTTGATTCATTTCCATTTCGGCGAGAATTTTGGCATTAAGCATTCTTTTTGGTCCTATTTTTAGGGAAAGTCATGCCAAATTTTTTCTTGGTTCTAAAATATCGTTTTGCTCTACCCCGCAGGCGACCATGGTCCGCACGATGACCGAAGGCATCGTGAATAGGTTTTTGAGGTCCGCGAAGGCCGAGATGCTTCAAAAGAACGAGACAGAGATAAGATGTCCGTGTCGAAGATGCAAGCTGAATAGCCTTATTGCGGACCCGGATTCCGGGCAGGTGCGGGACCACCTGCTCTTGCGTGGATTCATGGATGGCTATCGGTGGCAAGGTGATGAAGATGACTACGAAGTCGTCCATGGGGGCCGGGCAAGAAATGAGGAAGGGCAGCAAGACAACCACCGCGGCTCGGGGGGGAGAGAAGACGAAGAATCCCCAGGAGATGATCACGACGGTGATGCTGTACACAGACATCATGTAGAAGATGCAGGACATGATGATGATGCCGGCGGAGCAGACGACGCTGGACAATCGATGGGCTGGGTGCAGGACCCTCATATTCAAGAGCTGCTTCTCAAGCAGACGGATAACGCAAGAGCTGCCGCCCGAGAGAAAGCCAAGATGGATCAACTTGAGTTAGACGCGGTTACTCCATTGTATGAAGGATGCAGGCCCGAGGATACCCGCCTGAAAGTAACGCTCAAGGCTCTAGAGATGAAGGTAAAACACAAAATGACCGACGCATGCTTTGACGAGAACATGTCATTCTGGCACGAACGTCTTCCCAAGGGGAACAAGTGCCCGACCATTTTGGAGGAGGCGAAGAAAATCATGTGTCCTCTGGATTTACCGCACGTGAAATACCATTTGTGCATGAACAATTGCATCATTTATCGGGACGAGCACGCGGAGTCTACCATATGTCCGGTGTGCGGTGTCACTCGATACAAGAAGAGGAAGAAAGCTCCTCGAAAAGTGGTGTGGTACTTTCCGATCACTCCTCGTCTGCAGCAGTATTTCGCGGGCCCTAAGGTAGCAAAGCTCCTGCGTTGGCACGCGGATAGGGAGGAGAAGAAGCGAGAAGATGACACAAATGATCCGGAGATAGATAAAAAGACAAGATGCTGAGTCACCCTAAGGATGCGAGCCAGTGGCAAGCGTTGAACTTCGAATACCCAGAATTTGGGAACGATCCAAGGAACATCATGCTGGGCGCGAGCACCGATGGAGTCAATCCGTTTGGCAGCCAGAGAAGCACACATAGCACCTAGCCTGTGTTCGTGTGGATGTACAACCTTCCCCCCTGGTTGTGCATGAAGAGGAAGTACATTCACATGAGTATGCTAATTGAAGGGCCGAAACAACCAGGGAACGACATCAATCTGTATCTAGGGCTGCTGAAAGAGGAGATTGACACGCTGTGGAAAACGCCAGCCAATACATGGGATGCCGCAGAGAAAGAATATTTCCCTATGAGAGCCGCACTGCTCACGACGGTGCATGACTATCTCGGTTACGGATATCTTGCGGGGCAGGTAGTCCACAGATTTTCTGGATGCGTAAGGTGCATGGATGACACAACGTATCGCCAGCTAGATAGAGATCCCGGGTCTTCGAAAACCGTGTTCATGGGACATCGAAGGTGGCTTCCGCGACGATGACCCGTGGAGGAAACACAAGGATCTGTTCGATGGTGAAACCGAACCCCGAAAACGCCCGTGTACGAGGAGCGATGAGGAAATAAACAAGCTGTTGAAAAATTGGAAAGACTGCCCACTGCCGGGAAAGAAGCAAAAGGCGCCAGAGCCGCTGCTGAAGGTATGGAAAACGAGGTCTGTTTTCTGGGACTTGCCGTACTGGAAGATCCACCGTGTGCCTCACAGCCTTGAGGTCATGCATATCACGAAGAACGTGTGCGAGAGTCTGCTTGGTACCCTGCTCAACATGCCAGAGAGGACCAAAGATGGGCCGAAAGCAAGGGCAGACTTGAAATCAATGGGCATCAGGCAGGAGCTTCACGCTATATATATGATGATGATGATGATGATGATGATGATGATGATGAGGCGAAGCAGGACACAGAAAGTCGTCGCAAAGGCAAAAAGGCCAAGAAGACCGGAAATGACTACCCTCCCGCGTGCTTCACTCTAAGTCAGGAGGAGATCGAGCAGTTTTTCACCTGCCTCCTAGGAGTAAAACTTCCTTATGGTTACGCGGGGAAGATAAGCAGATACCTAGACCCAGCAAAGCAGAAGTTCAGCGGGATGAAGTCTCACGACTGTCACGTGCTGATGACGCAGATACTTCCAGTTGCAATCCGTGGGATCATGGACGCACACGTCCGTGAAACGCTATTTGGCCTATGCAACTTCTTCGACGTCATCTCTCGGAAGTCGATTGGCGTGAGGCAACTCAGAAGGCTACTATGCGATCTTGAGATGTACTTCTCGCTCGCATTCTTCGACATTATGGTGCATCTGCTGGTCCATATAGTGGAGGATATCATCCAACTCGGGCCGACGTTCCTGCACAGCATGATGCCGTTCGAAAGGATGAATGGTGTCATCAAAGGATACGTTCGCAACATGTCACGTCCAGAGGGAAGCATTGCCAGGGGCTTTCTGACCGAAGAGTGCATCTCCTACTGCACGAATTATCTAGGCATCGAGAACCCCGTTGGTCTGCCCGTCAACAGGCACCTCGGCAGGCTCGCTGGATGGGGTCACCGTGAGGGTCGCCGTGAAATGCATGTCGACTTCGAGGGTTGACTCGCCGACTTTGAAAGAGCAAACCTAGTCGCGCTACAACACATAGACGTGGTCGATCCTTGGGTGGTAGAGCACAAAACCTTTATTAAGAAGACGTACAATGACCGAGGCCAACAGAGGACGGACGGAGATATACTCAAAGAGCACAACTCATGTTTCACGCGTTGGTTCAAGCAGAAGCTTCTGTCGTACCCTTTACATGAGGATTCTTCCGCGGAAGAAGAACTCATATTCGCCTTGTCACAGGGCGCCGAGCACAACCTGATGACCTATGAGGCGTACGATATCAACGGCTACACATTCTACACCGAGGCCAAGGACATGAAGAACGATGGTTATCAGAACTCCGGGGTAACGATGGAATCCTACACCGGTAACGACAAGGACAGATACTACGGAAGGATCGAGGAGATCTGGGAGCTGAGCTACGCTGGAGAGAAGGTCCCGATGTTCCGTGTCAGATGGGCCAAGAGCGTCCTAAAAGAAGACCGGTATTTCACCACCATGGTTATAGCCGAAGCCAAATCCAAGACCGCGGGCGCAAACGTCACCGCGAAAAATGAGCCATGGGTACTGGCTTCCTAAGTGGATGTCACATCCCTAGCTGCTGGTAGTGCTCTAGGCTAGCTCATGTGTGCATCATGTTTAAATTCTGAAAATTTGAACTGAGGGAATTTTGGAAGCCTCAAAAACTTAAATAAAAGAGGGGCAAAAACCCTAAAAATCTCATTCATTGTTCCAAAATGCTCTTCTTAAATGTTTGATAATTTTTGGCAAGGGTTCTGGTCCCAACCAAAATATTGAACATTTTTAAGGATTTATTTTTGGGACTTTGAATTTAAATCAATACTATTTTGAATTTGAACATATATCCAAATATTACTGAATATATGTTCAAATAACTGAAACATTTTTATGTGCTTTGGTATAATTCCATTGTGCTAAATAAAATGTTCAGGGGAATTTTGTCGCTGTTTTTGAATTTGTTTTATTTCAAAACAGTGGCAAAAGATTAAATAAAAACAAAACAGAAGAAAAAAATAAAGAGAGAGAGAGAGTTTACCTGGCCACTTACCTGGCAGCCCACTGGCCGGCCCAGCACTGTGCTGGCCCGTGCCAGCCAGCTGCTTCCCCTTGCCAGAGCAGGCAGGGAGGTGAGCATGGCGCGCCCGAGCTCGCCACGCACCACCCAGCCTCTCTCCATCGCCCTGGTCGCCGTTGCGCCGCGTGGATCGTCTTCTGGTCGTCGCCCCGACCTCGCCGACACCCCATTCGCCCCCCTACGCCTCTCCTCGCCCGTTCCCCGCCATGGCCGAAGCCTCCATGGACGCGCTGCCGTAACCCCGCACCCACAGCCACTGCCCCACCTCTCCGACGTGATCCCGAGCTCCGCCACGACGTCGTCGTCCTCTCCATCGAGTCACGCGGCGCCAGAAGCTCTGCTGCATCTCCAACGCCGCCGTTTCCGACCTCGAGTGCCGGTGATCCCCGCCGTCGATTCGCCGGACCCCGTGCCTCCCCTGCCTCGCCAGCAGCACCAGAAGAACCGCGGTGAGCCGCTGCACCGTTTCCCCCATGCCTCGTTGCCTAATTCGCCCCCTAGCCGCATCAACCACCGGAGCCGAGAGCTCTTCGCCGCCGGCCATGTCGCCGCCGTAGCCACGGTTGCCTAGAACTGCAACCGAGCACGCAGCCATGCTCAGTGCACCCCCAAGAGGCCATAGCACCCATCCGCACCCTCTGCTGTGCTCCCTAACGCCGACTGCGAGCTCACCCGAACTCCGGCGACTACCTAGCTCGTCGCCGGCGCCGATTCCGGCCGCCCCGACCCCAACCGACTCCACAGGAAGACGCGGCGCTCTTCCAGCTATTCGTAGAGCCCCTCCTCCGTCTGTTTGGTCGCTGGAGCACGAAACCCGAAGGCCTCCGCCGCCTCGGCCTCGCCGGGGACTCACCGCCGGCGGGTTAGGCCCTGTTGACCAGGGGTTTGACCCCCCCTGGGTCGATGACAGGTGGGGCCAGCCCCCCTGTTAATTAGTTTAGTTTATTTTAATTTAATTACCCCCCCTGCTGACACTGACATGTGGGCCCTAGTGCCCTAATCCTTAATTAAACTAAACTAACCCCCCCCCTGTTTAACCTGTGACGCTGACATATGGGTCCCACAGGTCAGTTTGACCTGGACGGCGCCCGTTGACCTGCTGACGTCACTATGAGGTCATGATGACGCAATAATTCCTTTCTGGAATTTAAATAAATCTTAAATGATTTAGAAATTTCAGAAAATGTCCTAAACTTCTAAAATTCATAGAAATTCAACCGTAACTCCAAATTAAATAATTTATATATGAAAAATTATCAGAAAAATTCAAGGAATCCATATGTACCATTTCATGCATGTTAGAACAACTTATAGGTGCTGTTTAGCACAAATCAATTAAATGGCATTTGAATAATCACATATGGAGTTTGAATTTGAATCTTGTATTCAAACCAACTTCATTTAATCTGTTGCTAGTTGCATTAGCCCAAAACACATTCATTTTGCCATGTCATGATCATGCATCATATTGTGCATTGCATTGATTGTGTTCCTTTCTGTGTTGCCGGTATTTGTCCCCTCTCGATAGACGTGATACCGATGATGTGATCGTTGACACTGATGAAGACTCAATGTTATCTTCAGAAGTGCCAGGCAAGCAAAACCCCCTTGTTCATTCCGATAAAATCCCACTCTCTCGCTCCTGCTCTCTTTTACTGCATTAGGACAAAAACGACATATTTGTTACTTGCTGCGGTAGCTGAACCCCTTTATCCTTTGCATGACCTGTCATTGCCAAAGTAAATAGATGAAACCCACTAGCATGAGTAGGAGTTGTTTGAGCCCTGATGTGCCTACTCATTCATGCTTGTTTGTCATGCCTGCTACTG
Organism: Triticum aestivum; assembly: GCF_018294505.1. Taxonomy (NCBI): domain Eukaryota; kingdom Viridiplantae; phylum Streptophyta; class Magnoliopsida; order Poales; family Poaceae; genus Triticum; species Triticum aestivum. The sequence goes on from NC_057800.1 coordinate 665,718,964, forward strand.
CTTAGAGTTGAGTCAGGTCTGATTCATCGGGGATGAATCAGAGGCGGGTGAACATGTCCTACTGTGTGTGAGCTAAGTGTGTGAACACGATTTGGTAAAAGGTGTCGGTGAGAGGCCATGTAGGAGTACATGGTGGGTTGTCTCATTGAAGCCGTCCTCAGGAACTGAGTTCTGTGTTTGTGATCCATGATTCAGCTACTACCATACATTGGGCCCTGAAATATGACCCCGCTCGACTTCTTATTCACCCTTGTCCTCTGTCCAGGAGTTGCAAGTAGTTTCTGGTGTTTGTAGTATGCTGGAGGCCGTGGACAGCGCTGACCGTAGGGGTGGGCTGTGATGCGGTAGGCACGTGGCCGGGTATATCGGGCGCCCGTTTGGTGTCACGGAACCCTGTTCACATCGTTTGGGGCTGTGAGCGAAACTCCGGCCGGATCTCCTCATGGATGGAACCAGAATAGGCGATAAACCTGGACTAGAGACTTAGGTGTTTAGGTAGGTCGTGGTCTACACCCACGTCGGCTTTCGCTTGAAGTCTGCCGAGCACATGTCGTGTGCAGACGCTAAGTGGTGGAAACATGTATGAAGAAGTACACCCCTGCAGGGTTAACATCATCTATTCGAATAGCCGTGTCCGCGGAAAAGGACTTCTGGGTTGCTTATATCAGTTCATAGACAAGTGAAAGTGGATACTCTAAAATACGCAAGATAAGCGTGAGTGTTATGGATGGCGTTCTCGTAGGGAGACGGGAGCGGATCCATAGTGGTGTATTGATATGGTGAATATGTGGACTCGTGTGCGCCACCTCAAAAGAGTCGCTTGCAGTCGTAGTTTAGGATAGCCACCGAGTCAAAGCTGGCTTGCTGCAGTTAAACCCCACCACCCCTTTGTGGATAATGATGCATATGTAGTTAGTTCTGATGTAAGTCTTGCTGGGTAAATTTGTACTCACATTTGCCTATTTTATGTTTTTGCAGAGAGACTTCAGTCTCACTAGTAGTTTCGCGTGGACTTCGACGTTTAGCTTGTTACCTCAGCTACGATCTTGTGCCCCGGCAGGATCTGGTAGATAGTCAGGCTTCTCAGCCCTTTTCAGTTATAGATGTCTGTACCCAGACATGATAGCTTCCGCTTGTGCTTTGATTTGTATGCTCTGATTGTTGGGTCATGAGACCCATGTTTGTAATATCTCGCTCCTCGGAGCCTAATGAATAAATACTTGAGTCGTAGAGTCATGTTGTGATGCCATGTTGTATTTGCACATATCAAGCATATTGTGTGTATGTTATTGAAATGCTTGGTATGTGTGGGATCTGGCTATCTAGTTGTTTATCCTTAGTAGCCTCTCTTTCCGGGAAATGTATCCTAGTGTTTCCACTGAGCCATGGTAGCTTGCTACTGCTCCGGAACACTTAGGCTGGCCGGCATGTGTCCTTCTTCGTTCCTGTGTCTGTCCCTTCGGGGAAATGTCACGCGATGAATACCGGAGTCCTGTTAGCCCGCTACAGCCCGGTTCACCGGAGTCCTGCTAGCCCAGTGCTACAGCCTAGATTCACTCGCTGATGACCGACACGTTCGATGTTGGGTCATGGATGCCTGTCCCTGTAAGTCTGTGCCACTTTGGGTTTACGACTAGCCATGTCAGCCCGGGCTCCTTATCATATGGATGCTAGCGACACTGTCATATACGTGTGCCAAAAGGCGCAAACGGTCCCGGGCAAAGGTAAGGCGACACCCGTGGGAATACCGTGCGTGAGGCCGCAAAGTGATATGAGGTGTTACATGCTAGATCGATGTGGCATCGAGTCGGGGTCCTGACAGCGTTGGTATCAGAGCTTGACTGCCTGTAGGATTACCAAGCCAAACTAGTCGAAGTTGAGTCTAGAAATTCTTTAGTTATATAAGGGAATTGATTGTGGGATGGAATGTAAGGCTCTTTTTACTCCTTATACCTCATGGCCTTCTGATCTGAGTCATCATCTTCTCTTCTACGGGGATTAAGAACTAGGCTATCTCTTCTTTCTATCAGGATCACGTGTTACTAATCTGCAGACTTGTAGGATTGATGGTTCTAAGCTTGAGTTCAGTTTCTACTTCTGTATGTTAACTGTTGATCTCGAGACCTTGATATTGTGTTTCTGAGTGGTTATGCCACCATTTTTGTGAATGTCTCAAATCTTTTCTGAGCATTTACAGCCGTTATGCTGTCCGAGTCATTCCAGGTTTCTAAATAGTCTGATGCATTTGCAAAATCCTTTTCCTCTGATTTCGATGCTCCTTTATGCCAGCTCAATCACACTAATCAGTGAGTTGAGGTACTCCGTTACCTTGACATATATGTTGGAGGTATTATTATGACCCTAGGTGTCTCAGGGGATCATCTAGTAATTTAGCCATGATTTGTGTTCCCAGTGTGATGATTCTGGCCATCATTCTCGAAAGCATCCCGTGATGCTACTTAGTAGTAGGTATTCTATTCCTGGGTTCTTGAACCCGAGATTCACTCTACTTACTTCATGTTGATAGTAATTGTTAGCGCCTTTAGGATATTAGTAACCTTTGCGATAGTCCTTGAAGTCCGTGGTATCTTCTTCCTCCAAATACCATGAACTACTTATGGCAGAAGTTCCTCGTTGAACTGAAAGATCACAATTAGAGTACTCTTGAGGAGATCTCCATTCATAAATCGTGACTCTGCCAGTCCTACCTCTCTGCATGGGTTATCTGGAAGAAATGTTGAATTCCTTCGACATGCCAAACCATGCATCCACAACTCAGAAAATCGTATGTTCCTTTGAGTTGTCCCTCTTTAGTTGTTTTCTGGCCCTCGTCTATCAATTGATAGTCAAGAGTATGCGTGCGTTTGTTTATCGATGCCTATTACTCTTGTGGTCCGTCAAGCCATTCTATCGCAGAATGACTAGGAGAAACAAACTCCAGTACCTCTTCCATATCCAGGATTGGGTCAAAGAAGTTGTGCTCCGCAGATCAAATTGCTAATCCAGCTTTTGTTCTGTTCTACCTTGGAGTATTACCATCTTTATATCGGGATTGTTATAGGAATTGCACACCATCCCATGAACTCTTGGTACAGTGATACTTCTTGCCATCACTGTTCATTCCTCGGCCCTCGTGTTGATGCAACCGGAATACCGACAAATGAATTGTGATGTGTGAAATCAATACTCCCAGCAACCTCATTGCTTGGTAGTTAAAGGACAATAATTTCATTCTTAGTGTGTTGGTTATTGAATCATCATTCTAAGATTGATCGTGCTACCTAGTCCATTCTCCTGGTTCACTCCTCGATCGATGAGTTAGGATTATTTCAAATCCTTGCTCTATTGATCATATCGTCTTGCCCTGAAAAGCAAGATTGTTCTCGAGCTTAGTAACATACCGGTGGTTCGTGATTTTCTGAATATCTTCTCAGAAGTATTACCAGGTTGTCACCTGACCGCTATGTTGAGTTCGTGATCAAGTTGGTTTATTCCTGTAAACCACCCCTTCTCCAAGAATCGGTGTTAGATATCCCTGAGCTAGTTGGTTAAGCTAGGCAACAACTTGGAGAGTTGGAGGATAAAAGCTTGCCTGACTTAGTTCGTTTCAAAGGGATAATCTTGTGTAGTGTGTGTTGAAGAAAGATGATATCTTCATCGATTGGTCCCTGTGATCAGTTGTTGGACCTATTGTCTTATCAATCCTTTGATTTGAGTGTGGGCTATCGTCAAATCAAATCAGTACCAACGATGCTCGTAATGTTGTCTTATTCGTGGTTGATCCCTCGAGCATACACCATTACATCTTTGGTCTGACCAATGCTATCACCGTGTTCACTTAACTATGGAATTCCTTTTAAAAGGAAACCCGGATGAATTGTTGTTGAGCCCATTGACAACATCCTTATCTCCTCCATGATGTTGTTGAACATTAAGCTAGTGTTGGAAACTTTTGAAAGCATTTGTTCATGCTAGCTCATGAAGCATATGTTGGATGTAAGAAGTGACTTCCTCCAGTTCATGTGCATCTGATGCAAGTTGCCGCCGTGGATTCGAGAAAGTCAATGTTGCTTTCTTTGGAATCATTCCAAATCAGTCATGCACACGTGCGAAGTATTCTGTTGTTCGGAGACTTGCAACCTCCATTCCATATGTATATCCTAGCACACCAAGCCACTGATTGATTTGTTCAAGGAGAAGGAGTATCTTCATAAGAGCTAATCCGGACTTATGAAAGAACTTCGATACCCTCGCTGATGGTTCCCAACCAGAACTCGGTAGTGTTTTATTGTAAGACTACCATGTGGGCATGCTTGTCTGGGACAACGTGTTCACATGTTAGTAGCAAAACCAGCTCATGTTTTGGAGCTTGCTATCGTAGTTCATCTCCCGAGAATCTCGCAACGTCATCTCGTCGATTTGTGTTGCAAACTTTCATTTTTCTTCCTAGACTCGATGGGTCTGGAATATTCTGACACCAACCAGATCTGAATCTCAGGCAGATATGATGGTTGGAATATTTCCCAAGAATTATAATATTGGTCGCGCGATAACCGGTAAAGTGGATGTCGTGGCCAACACACCCAGCCGGAAGACCTGTTATTATAATATCTTGATTGATGAAGTTGGCCACCTCCCCATAGGGATTTCGTAGGATTTACTCCCTAGTTACCCCTATGGATTTCTGTGTTCCGAAGTCCGACCTTTTACTTGATGTTCTAGTTATCAAACCGTAGCTATGAATGGGATACACTAGCACATCAAGGAGAACATTAGAAGCGGAGTGCTAACTGTCTCTCGGTCGATCATCCAGATTTTTTTTCCTTGGCCCCGCCAAGGGTGAAATCTGAGAAGGTGTTATCTTCCTTTGCATCTGCATCCTCCATCACCATTCATCATGGTAGTAAGTTGTGTTACAGGATCCTTGACACGGATGTTGGTAAAACCTTGATGAATATGGAAATGCTCAAGTTCTTGAGAGCAAGCACAAGCGCTACGTGTTATCATCGGCACTAACTGGGTTTGCTCTCAGTTTCCTCGGCAATGCTATGACCTATTCAAACAGTGAATTCACTCTTTATTGTTGGGTTCTTCCCCAGTTACCAGAATCATTCCCAGCATTTGCATTTTGTTCCCAGCTTGCACCGTCAATGTGCCATTCTACCATGGATCTCTTCCATTTCCGGTGATAAGCAAAATCATCCATTACGTTGTCTTCAACAAGGTAATCCACATCATCCAAGTCCGAGTATGCCATTCTACCGACCCCCGCCAATCGATTGCTGTGATTTGCCTTCGGCTAATATAGAGAGTCTCAACGATCTCTATATCAAAGGTAATTCTTTTTGCCACTTAAGATAATAATCTACGAATCACCCTCCTCCAGGATGTTTCGTCGTGGTATCATGGCAATTCAACTCCTCGCTATGTTGACAACCGATCATCACCTTCTTAAGTGTGGAATTGTTGTCCACCTAGTGAACCTTCGTCATCCGTTTCTTCCACCCCTCTCGATGTGTATCTCATGTCTCAACCCGAGAAATGGTCCTATGTCTCATTCCGTGAGTTGTTCGATCTTCGAGAAGATCGACCCCTCTAGAGTTTTCCTTTCCTCTTCTTGTCATGATTAGCTGGAGTTCTCAGAGCAAAACGACAAGACAAAGATGGTGTTCAAATCAACGTTCATTTGAAGTACAACCTGGATCGTGAAGATTGTACTAGTTTGCGTTTCCCCTTCATCCTACCCTACGCTTGAATCTCGAGACGAGATTCTTGTTTAGTGGGGGTGAGTTGTCACATCCCTAGCTGCTGGTGGTGCTCTAGGCTAGCTCATGTGTGCATCATGTTTAAATTCTGAAAATTTGAACTGAGGGAATTTTGGAAGCCTCAAAAACTTAAATAAAAGAGGGGCAAAAACCCTAAAAATCTCATTCATTGTTCCAAAATGCTCTTCTTAAATGTTTGATAATTTTTGGCAAGGGTTCTGGTCCCAACCAAAATATTGAACATTTTTAAGGATTTATTTTTGGGACTTTGAATTTAAATCAATACTATTTTGAATTTGAACTTATATCCAAATATTACTGAATATATGTTCAAATAACTGAAACATTTTTATGTGCTTTGGTATAATTCCATTGTGCTAAATAAAATGTTCAGGGCGAATTTTGTCACTGTTTTTGAATTTGTTTTATTTCAAAACATTGGCAAAAGATTAAATAAAAACAAAACAGAAGAAAAAAATAAAGAGAGAGAGAGAGTTTACCTGGCCACTTACCTGGCAGCCCACTGGCCGGCCCAGCACTGTGCTGGCCCGTGCCAGCCAGCTGCTTCCCCTTGCCAGAGCAGGCAGGGAGGTGAGCATGGCGCGCCCGAGCTCGCCACGCACCACCCAGCCTCTCTGCATCGCCCTGGTCGCCGTTGCGCCACGTGGATCGTCTTCTGGTCGTCGCCCCGACCTCGCCGACACCCCATTCGCCCCCCTACGCCTCTCCTCGCCCGTTCCCCGCCATGGCCGAAGCCTCCATGGACGCGCTGCCGTAACCCCGCACCCACAGCCACTGCCCCACCTCTCCGACGTGATCCCGAGCTCCGCCACGACGTCGTCGTCCTCTCCATCGAGTCACGCGGCGCCAGAAGCTCTGCTGCATCTCCAACGCCGCCGTTTCCGACCTCGGGTGCCGGTGATCCCCGCCGTCGATTCGCCGGACCCCGTGCCTCCCCTGCCTCGCCAGCAGCACCAGAAGAACCGCGGTGAGCCGCTGCACCGTTTCCCCCATGCCTCGTTGCCTAATTCTCCCCCTAGCCGCATCAACCACCGGAGCCGAGAGCTCTTCGCCGCCGGCCATGTCGCCACCGTAGCCACGGTTGCCTAGAACTGCAACCGAGCACGCAGCCATGCTCAGTGCACCCCCAGGAGGCCATAGCACCCATCCGCACCCTCTGCTGTGCTCCCTAACGCTGACTCCGAGCTCACCCGAACTCCGGCGGCTACCTAGCTCGTCGCCGGCGCCGATTCCGGCCGCCCCGACCCCAACCGACTCCACAGGAAGACGCGGCGCTCTTCTAGCTATTCGTAGAGCCCCTCCTCCGTCCGTTTGGTCGTCGGAGCACGAAACCCGAAGGCCTCCGCCGCCTCGGCCTCGCCGGCGACTCACCGCCGGCGGGTTAGGCCCTGTTGACCAGGGGTTTGACCCCCCCTGGGTCGATGATAGGTGGGGCCAGCCCCCCTGTTAATTAGTTTAGTTTATTTTAATTTAATTACCCCCCCTGCTGACACTGACATGTGGGCCCTAGTGCCCTAATCCTTAATTAAACTAAACTAAACCCCCCCTGTTTAACCTGTGACACTGACATATGGGTCCCACAGGTCAGTTTGACCTGGACGGCGCCCGTTGACCTGCTGACGTCACTATGAGGTCATGATGACGCAATAATTCCTTTCTGGAATTTAAATAAATCTTAAATGATTTAGAAATTTTAGAAAATGTCCTAAACTTCTAAAATTCATAGAAATTCAACTGTAACTCCAAATTAAATAATTTATATATGAAAAATTATCAGAAAAATTCAAGGAATCCATATGTACCATTTCATGCATGTTAGAACAACTTATAGGTGCTGTTTACCACAAATCAATTAAATGGCATTTGAATAATCACATATGGAGTTTGAATTTGAATCTTGTATTCAAACCAACTTCATTTAATCTGTTGCTAGTTGCATTAGCCCAAAACACATTCATTTTGCCATGTCATGATCATGCATCATATTGTGCATTGCATTGATTGTGTTCCTTTCTGTGTTGCCGGTATTTGTCCCCTCTCGATAGACGTGATACCGATGATGTGATCGTTGACACTGATGAAGACTCAATGTTATCTTCAGAAGTGCCAGGCAAGCAAAACCCCCTTGTTCATTCCGATAAAATCCCACTCTCTCGCTCCTGCTCTCTTTTACTGCATTAGGACAACAACGACATATTTGTTACTTGCTGCGGTAGCTGAACCCCTTTATCCTTTGCATGACCTGTCATTGCCACAGTAAATAGATGAAACCCACTAGCATGAGTAGGAGTTGTTTGAGCCCTGATGTGCCTACTCATTCATGCTTGTTTGTCATGCCTGCTACTGCTTAGAGTTGAGTCAGGTCTGATTCATCGGGGATGAATCAGAGGCGTGTGAACATGTCCTACTGTGTGTGAGCTAAGTGTGTGAACACGATTTGGTAAAGGTGCGGTGAGAGGCCATGTAGGAGTACATGGTGGGTTGTCTCATTGAAGCCGTCCTCAGGAACTGAGTTCTGTGTTTGTGATCCATGATTCAGCTACTACCATACATTGGGCCCTGAAATATGACCCCGCTCGACTTCTTATTCACCCTTGTCCTCTGTCCAGGAGTTGCAAGTAGTTTCTGGTGTTTGTAGTATGCTGGAGGCCGTGGACAGCGCTGACCGTAGGGGTGGGCTGTGATGCGGTAGGCACGTGGCCGGGTATACCGGGCGCCCGTTTGGTGTCACGGGAACCCTGTTCACATCGTTTGGGGCTGTGAGCGAAACTCCGGCCGGATCTCCTCATGGATGGAACCCGAATAGGCGATAAACCTGGACTAGAGACTTAGGTGTTTAGGTAGGTCGTGGTCTACACCCACGTCGGCTTTCGCTTGAAGTCTGCCGAGCACATGTCGTGTGCAGACGCTAAGTGGTGGAAACATGTATGAAGAAGTACACCCCTGCAGGGTTAACATCATCTATTCGAATAGCCGTGTCCGCGGAAAGGGACTTCTGGGTTGCTTATATCAGTTCATAGACAAGTGAAAGTGGATACTCTAAAATACGCAATATAAGCGTGAGTGTTATGGATGGCGTTCTCGTAGGGAGACGGGAGCGGATCCATAGTGGTGTATTGATATGGTGAATATGTGGACTCGTGTGCGCCACCTCAAAAGAGTCGCTTGCAGTCGTAGTTTAGGATAGCCACCGAGTCAAAGCTGGCTTGCTGCAGTTAAACCCCACCACCCCTTTGTGGATAATGATGCATATGTAGTTAGTTCTGATGTAAGTCTTGCTGGGTACATTTGTACTCACGTTTGCCTATTTTATGTTTTTGCGGAGAGACTTCGGTCTCACTAGTAGTTTCGCGTGGACTTCGACGTTTAGCTTGTTACCTCAGCTACGATCTTGTGCCCCGGCAGGATCTGGTAGATAGTCAGGCTTCTCAGCCCTTTTCAGTTATAGATGTCTGTACCCAGACATGATAGCTTCCGCTTGTGCTTTGATTTGTATGCTCTGATTGTTGGGTCATGAGACCCATGTTTGTAATATCTCGCTCCTCGGAGCCTAATGAATAAATACTTGAGTCGTAGAGTCATGTTGTGATGCCATGTTGTATTTGCACATATCGAGCATATTGTGTGTATGTTATTGAAATGCTTGGTATGTGTGGGATCTGGCTATCTAGTTGTTTATCCTTAGTAGCCTCTCTTACCGGGAAATGTCTCCTAGTGTTTCCACTGAGCCATGGTAGCTTGCTACTGCTCCGGAACACTTAGGCTGGCCGGCATGTGTCCTTCTTCGTTCCTGTGTCTGTCCCTTCGGGGAAATGTCACGCGATGAATACCGGAGTCCTGTTAGCCCGCTACAGCCCGGTTCACCGGAGTCCTGCTAGCCCAGTGCTACAGCCTGGATTCACTCGCTGATGACCGACACGTTCGATGCTGGGTCATGGATGCCTGTCCCTGTAAGTCTGTGCCACTTTGGGTTTACGACTAGCCATGTCAGCCCGGGCTCCTTATCATATGGATGCTAGCGACACTGTCATATACGTGTGCCAAAAGGCACAAACGGTCCCGGGCAAAGGTAAGGCGACACCCGTGGGAATACCGTGCGTGAGGCCGCAAAGTGATATGAGGTGTTACATGCTAGATCGATGTGGCATCGAGTCGGGGTCCTGACAGTGGACCAATGCTTCTTCATTACCGACCCGTCAAAGACCAGTCGTGTTGTCGTGAGGAGAGGCAAAAGGAAGATCATCGGAATGGATGGAGTAGCCAATGAGCAAGACTTCGACAAGTACGGCGACCCGAGGATCGAACATGACGACGATGATGAAGTAGCAGCATACACCACAAGAAGAAGCGGGACCACCCTACCTAAAGGACGTCCGTTCCACAGAAGAACTCCATTTGCGAAAAAGAAGGGCAAGAAGATTGTTAACAGATAGCTAGCTAAGATCGATTGTATTTAAATCGTAGCCTTCATTTGTCGATTGTATTTCATGGGCACTTTTTGAACTATCATGAATATTTTTAAATTTCATGGACACTCGATCTCGATCCCCCTCCATCTCGATCGCTATCCCACCTCGCCAGATCCGGTCCCCCTCGCCGCCGAGCACCCCCTGGTCCACCGGCCGCCGCCGCCGACCCCCCGCACCCTCGATTCCCCTACTCAACCGCCGCCGCCGACCCCCCGCACCCCTCCCCTACTCAACCGCCGCCACCGACCCCCCGCACCCTCCCCCGCTCCACCGGCATTACTGTTTGATGATATTTTTTAAAAAATTATTACTGTCTTATAAAAAAAATTACTGTTATGATTTAAACAAGTTTGAACATATTTAAACACAAAAAAGTATCAAACAGCATTTTAAATGCATAAAAAAAAATTGTGGAGCCTAGGAATCGAACCCAGGACCTCCTGGTGTGAGAATGGGCACCTGACCAGTTGAGCTAGTAGAGGGGAGTTGATGTGGATAAGGTCAGGTGGGAGATAACCTGTTGGCTCGAGCAGAAATAAAAAAAATACTAATGGCGCACCAGGTCGAGGTGCGCCATTAGCATGTATATACTTATGGCGCACCAACGGGTGGTGCGCCATTAGTATTGTGCCCCCCTACTTCTGATCCCCTCTCTCTCCCTCGCCCGAGCCCTCGCCCTCGATCCCCTCTCTCTCCCTTGCCTGAGCCCTCGCCCTCGATCCCCTCTCTCTCCCTCGCCCTTGCCCTCGCCCTCGATCCCCTTCCCCTCTCCTCTCCTGACGCCGCCGCCCTGCCGCCCTCGACGCCGGCCAGATCCGCTGCCACCTCTGCTCGAGCTGCTCCCATCGACCACGCCGCTGCTCGCGTGCTTCTTCTCTCCCGCGACCCCGCCATTGAAGGTCTCGCAAGGTCCTCTTCTCCTCCCCCTCCCCCTTTGTTCGATTCGATTGTGCCGCCGTCAAGGTTCCCTGATGATGCTGGCACAAATGGCAGCCAATCGAAGAGGCAACGGAAGGACTGGCGCCCGATCGTGCTCCGCACCCTCAAGGAGGAAGTTACTGAAGTGGACTCCAACGGGAATCCAACGGCGCCCGAACGAATAGTCAAGGGGTACTCGCTTCAGCTCGGGTGCATTGTCCGGAGCACCGTCTCGATCAACACCGAGAACCTGAGGCATCCTGACCGAGGGAATTTGCGCAACCTCCTCTTCACGAAGCTGCACGAACGATACAAGTTCCCCGCTGAATTTGAAAACACAAGCCTCAAAGGGAATAAAGTGAACAATGCTGCCCTCACGAAGATGAGCAAGGCCCTGTCTACTTGGAAAAGCAATGTGAAGAGAATGATCGAGAAAGGTGAGAGTTATCAGAAGATCAAGGAGAAAAATCCTTCGATCACTGGTGTCTCCGGCGGAGGCGGCACTGGTGTCTCCGACGCCGGCACGGGAGCTTAATGCACCCGGGTGTACGCCGGCCGGCACCTCTTCAGCAAGCGGCCCCTCCGCAACTGCACGCCCGCCGTTGGCGGTGCCTCGACATTAGCCGAGCTCGACGCCATCATCACGGTAACTAATTAAGCCTCTCTCGGCCGAGGACTTCATCTCCTTGCCTTTGACTGGGCATCCCTGACGCCCTACATGTTTTCGCAGGGCGCCGCCAACGTTCCGTGCACTCTCCTCCACTTCGTGAACAACGAGTTGGTCGATGTCGCCAAGGGCAAAATCGTTCAACCGGGTAACCCCTTGTTCCACGGTACCCAGATGCCATCCAACTTGTTTAGGGTTCAACTGGTTCGGGTGCTGCCAGGCTGCGACGACTTGTTACCTCCGATTCGACCCGTCGGGGCCGACGATGAAGACGTGATGACCCTCAGCGCCTGCCTGAGCTGGCCCCTGCTTTGGCCGAAGAGCCAGATTCGTTTGGGGGCGCGGGACACCACCCCAAAGACAACACCGCCAGTCGTGCCGGCGCCAAGTCGGCCCCATGGCAAGACCGACGTAACGGTGCCGGACATCCCTATGCCACTGGATCCAAACATGCATATGGCACAGGATCAGAATGACGACGACGACGACGATGATACATTTGGCAATGTCGATCAGTACTTTGCCGAGCATGGGTACGATGGCGACTTCATGGGGCCTCCTTCTCAAGAACCAAACCCAACAAAAGACGTGTGCGATCTAGCTCGTACCGCGGAGAAGCCAAGTTGCAACAGGCGCCGTCTGGCGTTCAGCTCTCAGGAGACGCCTCCAGCTGCCGATTTCACCGAGCCTCAGATAGGCGAGGTGCGAAATATTATCAGCCCCAACACACTCAAGAAGGCGGTCTGTGAGCAGAACTCGGTCCCATTACAGGAGAAGAAGGCACGCAAAAGAAAGACTAAGAAGGGTGCGAGCCAGCCAGCACCGAGTACGATCCGTGCTCAGGACGGGCCACCTTCACCGCAGGATATCTCGAGGAGGGTGCATGTGGCGGGTAGGGCGATGCTACCGACAAATATGCTCAATGCTGCAATCGGTGCTATGCGGAGTCTGCATGACAGTGTTCTTGCTTTGGAGAAGCGGCGTCTCAGAGAGAAGGATGTGGCATAGCCGGTTTTCGCGGCCAAGGTGCCAGAGGGCAAGGGCTTTGTGGATAACTCCATCGGGCGTACGATCGTCCTGCGTTTTGATGACATCCACGCTATGTTGAACCTTCATCCGCTGCACTACACCTTCGTTCGGCTATTTTCGCTGAGTATGGAGATGCGGATCATTCGCGACAAGACCCCGGACATCGTGATAGTCGACCCCTTCTACATGCATGCCAAGATCTTGGGCAGCGCTGGGGACCGGCAAGTCGCGAGTTCTTACCTCAAAGGCGTCATTCTGGCAAACCAAGATAAGGATAACTTCCTCGTGCCTTACTTTCCCGAGTAAGTCCTCCCCTCAACCGGCCCGTAACATATGAATTCTTACATTTCGATCGTTTTTCTTTTAACATTCCGTGTTTTCTGCAGTGACACACGTTGCACGCTCATCCTCCTAAGCCCCAAATATTCCATGGCCACGTATTTCGACCCGGACCGTCAGTCGAACGTAGACTACACAAATGTCAAGAAGGTTCTTGATGATGTTCTCCCTGGCCACGCCTAATCTGGAGGCACCTTCACCAGGCCTATTCGTAAGTACGGCAAGCACGTGTTCTCCCACAATACAATGTTCTGCTGCGTCAAGCAGCCGCCTGGCGGTCAGAAGGGTGCCTACTACGCCATCCATCACATGCGGGCGATCGTACGGGACCATCATCAACTTCTGCTACCGAGTAAACTCAAAGATTGGGCCGCGAGCGTGTCGGCAATCCAGGACGCGGACCTCTGACAAGAATTCTTTCGCATCCAGTCGGAGTTTGCGGAAATCATCCATCAAGATGTCCTTCGTACCTCGGGGCAGTTCTACCTCAGAAATCAACCGTCCAATAGTGACAACGACACAATGCTACAAATGCAGGATGACAACGCCCGTTCTTTCATGACTCCCACGATAGACGGCGGCTTCATCCACGCTCCGGTCCCTTGAGTTGACTTGTCTAGTTCTGAAACATCGATTGGCTCATGTTGTAATTAAACTTTAATGAACTTGTAGTATGTCTCTTTGGTTTCGAGAGTCGTTCAACTTAGATGTAATCGATGCTATTAATGTCTTGCTTTTCTCTTCCGATCGTTCTGTTGCATACTTATATATTGCTTATGTATTGTCTGTGAATTGGTACTAACGTTTCGTTTGGCTAGTGCATAGCGATGCCGACGTATGTCGTGTACAAGGGTAAGGTTCCCGGAGTCTACGATGACTGGGAGGAGTGTCGGAGACAGGTTCAACGATTCAGCGGTAACAGTTACAAAGGGTACACCACTAGGGCCGAGGCCGAATCTAGATACGCCCGCTATCTAGCGGGAGAGGGGAGGGAGCGTTGGAGGAACCGGATGAAGACGAGTTTCATCATGATGATGCTCATCGTGATGACCGCAGCTCTCTTCTATGTGATGGTAGTTTAGATGATCGATATCGACTTGTAATGTGAAGACAGACTCGCTACTCGCGGTCTCGAGACTTGTAATATAATGTTCTATCTTTGTTCGGTCTTTTCAATTCGGAGACTAATATGATGAATTGTATTCGGAGACTAATATGATGAATTGTATTCAAAGACTAATCTTCTATTGTATTTGATGAATCTGTTGTTGATGTGTGCTATCTATATTTTGTCAAATTATACATTTTGTAACCTGTGCAAAAAACAGAAAATAAAAAAATAAAAAAACCCTAATATTCATACTAATGGCGCATCACATGACAGTGCGCCATTAGTATGACAGTGCATACTAATGGCGCATCACTGGGCAGTGCGCCATTAGTATGCCGTGGTTACTAATGGCGCATCCAGAGGTGGTGCGCCATTAGTATGCCAAAGCACCTGGGTATACATGGCCCCTAGGAGGCATACTAATGGCGCACCCTGGCCTATACTAATGGCGCACCCGAGGTGCGCCATTAGTATACCAGATCCTAATGGCGCACCAGGTGGTGCGCTATTAGTAAAAATTACTAATGGCATGCTATTAATGGCGCACCACAGATGCGCCATTAATAGCCATACTAGGTGCGCCATTAGTAGGGGTTTTTCTAGTAGTGATGCTTTGGACAGGGCTGGTTCAATAGATAATTTAAGCGGTCCAGGTTAGGGTTAGGCGCTCCACTGGGATTAGGCGGTTTACCCTTGCGTCGCTGACCCTTGTCCTGTGCGTTGGTATTAGCCACGAAGTCCATGTTGCCATTCTCTTTACGCTTGCCTCCGCTATTGTTACCTGCCGAGTGATGTTGCTGACCTTTGGAGTTGCTGTTCTTCTTTCCCTTCCCTGTCTTGTCATCATCAGACTCGGGATCCTTGGTACTATCAGAATCAGCATAGTTTACCAAGGCAGCCATGAGGGTCCCCATGTCAGTGCAATGGCGCTTCATCCGTCCTAACTTCAGCTTTAGGGGACCAAACCGGCAATTTCCTTCTAGGGTTATAACCGCGGTGTCAGCGTTGATGCGGACTGATGAATGCAGAACCTGCGAGACCCGGCGCAACCAATGAGTCGTCGATTCTCCTTCCTCCTGGACACAGGCACCTAAGTCCACTATCGACATAGGCTGCTTACATGTATCCTTGAAGTTACTAATAAACCGGGCTCGTAATTGGGCCCTTGAATTGATAGAATTGGCCGGTAAGCTTTTTAACCAAGTGCAGGCCGTTCCTTCAAGCATCATGGTGATGTACTTCGCACATGCCGCATCATCCACATCAAGCATCTCCATGGCCATCTCATAGCTCTCCACCCATGTCTCTGGGGGTTGATCCGCCGTGTAATTTGGTACATTGCGCGGGCCCTTGAAATCCTTGGGTAGGCGCACATTGCGTAAAGCGGGGACGAGGCAAGGCACCCCCAAAGAACTAGAAGTAGCACCAGGTTCGACCGAGATAGTTGGACGAACCGGCGTAAGCTCTCGAACCTGATACTATGCGGCTAACTCGGCCTCCCTGCGCGCTCGGGCCCGGTCCACCACTTCCTGAGCGTTATCAACACCACCTGCCGATTTGTTGCCGCAGGGTGCTCCACGTCGTTCATTACTTGACACTGCTGGCTCATCCATACGCCTGCTATAGCTCCGGCTTGGACGAGGGGTCGAGTGGATCCGGTCGCGGCTGTACGAGTATGCTTCCCGTCGCATCTCTACCGCCTGTGGCAAGTCACCTTCAATTGGAATGGCCTCCAGCCGTGTAGCAGCGGCAACAAGATTGTCCATTGGGTTGGATAGTGACCCAGAGGTGTTGAAACAGCCTGAGGTATGAAAGTGTTTTGACGAGGCGGATTCATCAGACGGGGCTGAACCGGCGCGCCGGTCCCCGGAGCTTCCGGCTGGTTTCCCTCCAGCGGATTACTAGTTCCTGCTCCTGGGGTGTTGAAAAGGTCTCTGGCCTCGAAAACCGAAGGCAAACGGGATCGGTACTTCCTCTTCATGACTTCATGCGACGCGTTCTGGTCCAACATGAGCCTGTAGGCTTGTGCGTCTAAAGCGGCCCGCTCCATAGTCATCCTGGCATTCTCAGCTGCCAGGTCCGCCTTGGCCTGGGTGATCTGTTCCTTCACCTTTGCAATCTCCCTGTTGTGGACTTCCGGATCCGCCGGATTAGCTTCTGCCATAAGCACAGCCAATGCATCAAATAGATCTGACAGAACTTGAGCCGGCGGGCGTGTAGAGCTT
Organism: Triticum aestivum; assembly: GCF_018294505.1. Lineage (NCBI taxonomy): Eukaryota > Viridiplantae > Streptophyta > Magnoliopsida > Poales > Poaceae > Triticum > Triticum aestivum. The sequence continues at coordinate 665,735,508 of NC_057800.1, forward strand.
CCTGCCCCGGCAGCTATCACCGCTACTGAACCGGAGGTTATTCGCGCAGTGGTCGAATAATAAAGCGCTGCTTTTGTACCGGCCATGAATATTCCAACTCGGTTGGGTAGATCAGAGGGGTCCGGAATACTGTCGCCATTGGAACAGCCCCCAATCCGGCCATCTTGTAGCTGATATAGAGATTCGGTTTCTCCGGTTGATGACTCATCGCCGGAATAAACGACGGTCTCGCCGTGAGATTCCGATCCATCCTCATCACTTCCTCCATGGATGACTCCCACAAAGGCACGCTTCACGGCTGGTTTAACCTGGGCGGATCGCGCACGCTGAGCCGTTTCGACGAGGTTGGTGCAGATGTACGGCTCAGGGCGCGGTTCACCAATCTTGCCGATGAAAACATGTATGCCACCAAACGGGACCCGGTACCTGTACTCAACTGAGCCGGCCTCAGGGCCCCAGCCTGCATCATCGATGTAGAGCTTGCCGTGACGACTCTTAGTCATCCGGCCCACAATGTAGCCCTCGAGTCCTTCAAAGCGGCCCTCCAAGAACTTGAAACCATCGTGCGATAGCCCCACGGTGGGTGCCAACTGTCGTGGTTTTGTCACGGCAGATGTCCTCGTGAAAGGACTTAGTCATGGAGCCATCGCAACGGGTTAGCTTGAAGGGGTTAAAGCGGACACAGGGATGCAAGAGAGTTTATACTAGTTCAGCCCCTTCGATGAAGGTAAAAGCCTACGTCTAGTTGTGATGGAATTGATGGGGTTTCGATGACTAGGGAGCAAACAAGCTTCGTCTAAGTCTCGAGTTGTTGTCTGTTGTCCTTGAACCGCCGCCGGGTCGTCCCCTTATATACATGGGTGACGCCCGTCGGTTTACAGAGTCCCAACACCGGCTCATATACGTGTTCGGTTTGGTCTCTACTTATTCCTAACTTACAATACAAGTTTTCATACCGACGCCGGTTTACGGCTACAGGCCTTAAACCGATCATGGGCTTTAAGCCCTCTTCTACCTTGATGGGCTTTAACATACTTAACTACTGATGAAGTTAACCCGGCCCAGATAGGCCGGTTTATGCCCAGTAGTAATATCCCCAACAGGAGGTGAGGACCGCGTCAAGCCCCACCGAGCTAAAACAATTCTCGCACACGGGTGCACGGCGCGGAAACACAGCGCAGAAATAGAGGAAGCAGCGCGATGGTTAACAGCAACAGTTCTAACACGCCCCCGCAGGGCCCTATACTACCTTCTATTTCTACGCAGGAAAAGAAGGAAAACAAAATGGACGCGACTCGTCCTGCACCAACCCGCAGCGAGGGTTCGAGCTGCTCCCGGGGCTCAGGCGGATCCCTCCTCTCGCTTCACCGGGGCGCGACGGCGGGCTGACCCGCTACCTTCACCCAGGCGGGCGCGATGGCGCAGAGGTTGGTCGCGGCCACCGCTAGAGGAGCTGTTGCCTGAGAGGGAGTCGCCGAAGCTCAGCGAACCTCGAGCACCGCCGCCTGTACGCATGTCGCCGTCTTCATCCAGGTCAGTGCCGGGGCTGGGCAAGCGGCCGCGGTCGTCGTCTTCGGGGCAGCACCCAGCACGGTGACCGTCTTCCTGGAACACCTTCACGTAGAGGGTGGCGTCGCCATCAAACTTGAAGTACAGGGTGCACCACCGGCCCAGGCCGCGCGCGCGGGCAAACGTTTGCTAGCCGTGGGTCAGGGCCCCATTCCCAGAAACGGAGACCTCCAGCAAAGCCCAGGAGGCCCTGCAGCAGCAGTCATCTGCCTGGAGCCAGAGGCAGGACCGAGCGCTGGCCGGCAGTTCACCTACGAAGAAACGGGGGAGCTGGAGCCGGGTGCTGGTTGGGTCCGCCGACCGCACGACGAACTCCGGCAGCACCTCCGCAGAGCGAAAGCGTGGCCTAGGGGGCGCACAGCCACGGCGTGCCCCCCATCGGCAACCGGGCGCTCACCACCGCGCAGGGAACCGCCTCCATGGCCGTGGGAAGCCACTACGGGGGCCGTGGAATACTTGTGAGGGCGGCCTCGGCCGCGCTTGGTCGGGGGGGAGTCAGGCCCTGCCTGGCGGGCCTTTCCTTTCTCCGTGGCCGAGAATCTCTTTGGAGCCATGGGAACGGCGAGTAGCCAAGAAGAACAAAAGGAGCAGCAAGAAGGGATGGGCTGAGGGGGCTCACACAGCCCCGTACTTATAGCTCGAGGAGGCCAACCGCCGAGAACCACGATCGCAGGTAATCATGACCGGTCTCTCTACATGCAGGGACTTGTCAAGTTGTGCGGCCGCCGAGGCATCATGGGGAAGCGCAGACTCCCACGTCCAATCAATCGCCACGCGGCGCCCAAGGCCGCAGGCTATTGGGGCCCGCGGTGCTTCGCGCTTGCCCCTTTGCTTCCCTGCCAGGCCAAGCCCGCGTGCGCCTTGGGCCCGGGAGCTACTGTCGGTGTTCTGGGAACGGGGGTCCCCAGACATGCCTGCCTACGGCCTGCGGCGTGGCTCAAGTGGGGGCCCAGCGCGGCCCATCTTCATCACCTCAAGCTCAAGATCCTCGCGAGGGGCCAAGCCTCGCGGGGTGGACGACAGAAAGCTTCCTCAGAGGCAGCCTCATCAGGCAGGCTCGTGAGGAGGCGGGGAGATCAAGGCAGGGGTACCTCGCGAGGAGCCCGTGACACAAGCCACAATGATTGAGACCAGGCGGGCGCCAGACGGGCGCCTGCCTGCGAAGTGTCCTTGTTTCCCCTTTGGTGCAAAGGGGGCAAGCACAGGCCAAGGCATCGGGCAAAGGTTACCATTCCAGTGCAACTAGACCAAGACAAACAGAGCGGCAGGACGGAGGTCACCGTGGAGCCCAAGACGGCGTCGTCACTAGTGCTTTTGGCAGCCGAAGACCACCTTTGGTCAGGATAACTTGTACTAGATGTTCCCCTTCAAAATGGCCAATTGTTGGCGCCTGTGGGAGTCCTGGATTAGGGGATCTCGGGACAGACGGACTATATCCATTGGCCGGACTGTTAGACTATGAAGATACAGTATTGAAGAGTTCATCTCGTGTCCGGATGGGACTCTACTTAGCGTGGAAGGCAAGCTAGGCAATACGGATATGTGTATCTCCTCCTTTGTAACCGGCCTTGTGTAACCCTAACCCTCTCCGATGTCTATATAAACCGGAGGGTTTTAGTCCGTAGGACACAACAACTACAACATACAATCATACCATAGGCTAGCTTCTAGGGTTTAGCCTCTCTGATCTCGTGGTAGATCTACTCTTGTACTACCCATATCATCAATATTAATCAAGCAGGACGTATGGTTTTACCTCCATCAAGAGGGCCCGAACCTGGGTAAAACATCCTGTCCCCTGCCTCCTGTTACCATCCGCCTTAGACGCACAGTTCGGGACCCCCTACCCGAGATCCGCCGGTTTTGACACCAACATTGGTGCTTTCATTGAGAGTTCCTCTGTGTCGTCGCCGTTAGTCTTGATGGCTCCTACTATCATTGATAGCAATGCAGTCCAGGGTGAGACTTTTCTCCCACGACAGATCTTCATGTTCGGCGGCTTTGCACTGCGGGCCAATTCGCTTGGCCATCTAGAGCAGATTGAAAGTTACGCCCCTGGCCACCAGGTCAAGTTTAGAAGCTTAGACTACACGGCCAATATCCATGGAGACTTGATCTTCGACGGATTCGAGCCTCCGCCTTGTGCGTCACGCGGTCACGATGAGTACGATTTAGCTCTACCATCGAACAGTGTTCAGGAGATCGCACAGGCAGCCGCTCCGACCCTCGATTCGGAGCCAGTTGCGCCGTCCATGGACGGGTGGATGGACCCCGCCACGGAGGCCTTACCCTCAGCGGCGATTGAGCCAAACATCGACCTTACCTTGCATGAGAGCCGTGTTGTTAAACTGTCGGATCCTTCTCCGGCCACGGAATCCGAGCCGCCTGCGCCCTTTCCTATCGAATCCGATTGGGCGCCGATCATGGAGTTTACCTCCGCGGATATTTTTCAGCACTCGCCCTTTGCCGACATACTGAACTCATTAAGGTCTCTCTCCTTGTCAGGAGGATCCCGGTCAAACTATGTCCGATAGGATTGGGATGCGAACGACGAAGAAATTCGTGGCCCACCCAGCACCCACTTAGTAGCCACTGTTGATGACTTAACCGTGATGCTTGACTTCGACTCCGAAGACATCGACGGTATGGACGACGATGTGGGAGACGAAGAGGAACCTCTGCCCACAGGGCGCTGGACAACCACCTCATCACACGATATATACATGGTGGACACACCAAAGAAAAATGACGACGAGAAATGGAAAGACGCAATGAAAGATTGTTCCCTTGAGAAGCAGTCAAAGCGGCGGTGTAAGCACCGCCCCAGATCCCGTCTCGGCAGAAACAACGATCATACAGACCCAGTGTTAGAGCAGGGGGAACCATTGCCAGACCACGGCAACACGGAGAATCAAGCCGAACAACCCGACTCTGTCAAAGATCATAGTCCAGATGACGCCACACCGGACGGACACCCGGAGCAACAGAATGCCCATCAAAGGCTCGTTGCCACCGTGAGGAGTCTAAAAAAGCAGAAGCAAAGGCTCAAAGCTACGCAAGACACACTCCAAATCAGATGGAGCAAAGTACTCAACACAACAGCAAAGTCTGGCGGTAATTGCCCCACCAAGAGCTACCCGAAGTGGAAGTTCCTACCTGAATTCGATGAGGAGGCCTTAGATCCCGCACAACCAAAAATCAAAACAGCCATCTGGCCGGATAGGCGACCTCACGGCCAACTTAGAGCGGCAACCAACGCCGCACATAAGCCAATACGCGATCCACGCGAGGACTCGCATCAAAAGGACGGCACAACCAGATCCATCTATGGACCACGTAAGCGCGCTCCAGCATACAATGCAACACAACAAACATCCGAAGAACGCAGTGCACCCGGATACAGGGGTGCCGCACACCCCCTATGTTTCACCGATGAGGTGCTGGATCATGAATTTCCAGAGGGATTCAAACTCGTAAATATAGAGGCATACGATGGAACAACAGACCCAAAATGGGGATAGACCCAACGAAAATTCGCCATGACAACACTACCTTTAAAGGAGTAACGCCAGGCCCAGGGGCTCATTGCATGGGCTCCCTGCTACTAGAGGTTATATTCGGCTTCCCCGATAACTTCCGTAGCGAAAATTTAACATTCCACATTGCTCCGTTCCAAAGTGGCTATCAAGCACTACTTGGACTCGAAGCTTTCGCTCGCTTTAATGCAATACCGCATTACGCTTCCCTTACGCTTACGATGCCCGGTCCACGTGGCATCATGACAATGAATGGAAATATTAAGCGATCCCTGTGCGCCGAAGAGAGTGCGACTGCCTTGGCAGCCGCACACTAAAAAGGGCCTCACCAGCTAAAGCATTTGATAGGTCGTCAAGACCACGGACATGGTTAGACGTGTCCGACGCAGCTATATGTAACTCACACAGGGGCTCAACACACGCGGACAAGTGGCAATTTTTACTCATCTTGAATTATACATGGTTTCTTCCAACCTACCTTTTTGCACGACAACTTTTCACCTAAGTTTCTCTCTTTTACAGATGACCATTGTGCTACACCCGTCCAGGATACGGCACAACGGAGAGACAGGCGCAGACATGCAGCAGGGACCCGTCCCAAGGATTCTTTTTAGATTAAGACCCTGCATCAACCTTTTTTACTGTCTCTTGTTGATACACATCCCTCGGATTCTCAGTACAATTGAGAAGCATGCTAACGTCTTGGCATGTGGCCACGTCAAAATAAACACCCGTACCTGGACACAAGGGGCTTCTTACAAAGGGCACTATTTAGGCCTAGTTTTTACCATAAAGACCGAATACCTTAGGGAGTGTTCGGCGTCACGACTTTGGCCTTATATGCATCAGCTCCGAATCATGTCTTTGGTCAAATGTTGGGTTTGCCCGGCTCCTATGTTTTGGTACCTTACGTTCCGCTCTATCGGCTCAGGTAGCACTAGGAGAACTACTACGACTAGTCGTCAACCTGTGCATTCGCACGGGCTAGGTTTTAAATTTTTATTATTACTTGTGATCTTCCTTTAAATGATGGATATTGTAGTACATGTATAGAAATTATTGCTCTAACAACTATACCACCATCTATTACCAACTATAAATTATCAAGACAATATCACTTATTTCAATAATTTTCAAGTGAGATTGCATACTTTAAAAATTAATGGGAAGGAAAATTTGAACAATGGACGCCCACATGCAATCGAGATAAAATGAAATAATAACTTAATTAAGAACTCAATTAAGCAGATAGAAATGGTAGAATTGAACTACTTAATGAACCGGAAGGAAGACCATGCATCAAGATTATGTGGCAACCATATGCATGCTCATAAGTATTCCTTTTCGTAACTTCTCCTTGATTCTATCAACACTAAATTTCCATGGAGAGATTGTTCACTGTTACACATACCTGAAAATGCATGTGCATACGGCACACCAAGTTATAAATCATTATCTATGTGAAATTAAGAGACGTTATAGCTGAAAAGTAGTCCGGCAGTACATTATAGCTAAACAATAAGGAAATGATAATTGCAATGAATGGGGTACAAACTACGATTTGACTCCTTGCACTGTCATGATGATACCACACAGTTAAAATACTAAAGACACTTTGATAGACAAAACAACCCAAGACACCAATGCGATACAAAGCTCCGCAAACAATGGTTAGAAGTCAAAATAACTTGAACAAAATGTACAAACAGCCAAAATACACTCACTCAGTGTCAGAAAGAACAAACAAATATCTTACCTCATTTCTGGTATATAATTTTCATAAAATAGTGAAAAATATATACAAAAAGTAGTTCTAAGATTAGTTTTTGTAAAAGCATTAGCACATTCACCCAATATGTTGATACTTCTGCCAATAAAGAAATCTAGTACATATGGTCAATGCCATTAGTCCATTCGGTCCACAATAATGCTCGAAGAAAAAATTATTTAGAAAAAAGAAAATTATAGAAAAATTATCAAAAAGATTAGGGTTAACTTAGAAATTTTGGAAATATATTGATCCATGATCTCATATACAAATATTCATTCTAAATTAATCAAGTGGAATTGTTGGAGATTGTACACTCTGAACATCACAAACATAATGAATTTATTTTCACAAAATGCATTATAAAAATATATTATACCAAATATAAACTTTGACAAATTTGGTAGCAGTACACTCCAGTATCATATCTTCCCTGTAACAAATTAAAGAAAAACAATTTCCTATACCTAGTAAAAGAAGATATTCTCTAAATCCACCAGTAGGAGCCACTTACTTATTTGTCCAATCTCATAAATCAAGTGCAAGTGCTATCAAATATTCAAATGTCTATACAGATGAGATGCATCTGTGTGGATCACTGATGACATGTGACGTACACCACTGTATTAGTACAAAATATAAAATATAAAAAGAACTGGACAGTGTATTAGCAAGAAAGAGAAATACGAAGGCCTAAGATTAATATATTTAGTTTTGGGAAAGACATATATATATTTGAACCGACAACCTAATTGGGAAAAAAATGTTATTACCAACATGTACCAAAATTACGTGTTGTTTTTAGTTAGAAGGAGAAATAAAAATATTTCTTGTATGAAAAATATTCATATAAATATAAATGTGACATTTCTTTGTAACTGCAAGGAATAACAATCTACTGAGCTGAAGAACAGTCCTACTTCAAAAAAAGCCATATTAGGCACCTGCAAATGAGTCCGCGTTTTTTGCTGTGTCTTTCATCAAAAACAGATGGTAAAAATAAGTGTTATTGGACAGCCAAAAGCATATCTTAAAATATAAATATGACTATACCAAAGGTGAAATTGGTATCACACATCTAATCTAGAGTTCTTCCAGTACAAAAGAATTACAATTGTCTTAACGAAAGAAAATGTATTTTCAACGACTAATTTTCTTTGTGCTAAGGTGCAACAGAAGTTATGTCTGCTTTGCAGTATTTTCTGGGTCACAGACAACAGTATTATAATCTGGAGATGCTACAAAACATCAATTGAACTATCAGCATGCTTGTAGAAGTATGAAGCAGAAATTTCACCCAGAACTGGCACTTTTGGCGACATGGGAGGAAGCCAGACTGCAAGATAGCCCCCGCAGTTTTTTTCTGAGGGAAGATCCAGTTGATGTTAGCATGTATGAACGAACTTGTAAGTCCGCTGATCATGTTCTACACCTGTTGTGACCTATACTGACGTTCAACTACCCCAGCCTTCCAACACCTTTTCCTGCAAGTAGTGAACATCTGACATTGAAGATAACAGTTTCGTAACAATTTCTACAGTATTCATGTTCAAGACTTGAGCAGTTGCCTAATTCAGAACAAACAAACAAAACCAAATAGTTGCAGCAACCTGTGACGGCATGATCTACAACTATATTTAAACAAATTGCACTACTTAACTCGAACCATATATTACAGGGAGCTCACCTGAAATCATGAAAATTTGTGTGATGTCTGATTCGGAGATTAGAGATACGTGAAGGCATGTGTGGCTTCATTCGTTCGGTGGGCTGGGCACAATATATCATTTATCTCTGTATTCATACTTGAGAATCCAACCATCTATGTATGCATCTATTCTCTGTATTCATACTTGAGAATCCAACCATCTATGTATGCATCTATTTTCCTCATCTATTCATCAGCAAGATATGACTATGCATCAATTAAGACTGCGTACCCATGAACTCCATATATGTATCACCAATTACCTCTGAGATAAAGCATGGCACATTGAGAAGAGATCAGACCAAAATCCATATATGTATCGAGTGCCATCGAGATAAAGTATGAAACATTGAGAAGATATCAAACCGGCGATTTAAGGAGCTGGAGGATGACCACACATATATTCCAGTTCATAGGCATCGACCGTGCCAGTGAGGTGTCAAGTGGTCTGAAAGGTGACTGCATCTGGCCACCGGTGCATAAAGAGGCTAGATGCCTGATGGCGTGGCGCTCAAAAAGGATTGGTGCGGCGGTACAACAAAGCAAGAGAAAGATGCGAGATGCTAGGGCTTTGGAACCTAGAGATCTTGTGCGGCTCGACAATACTCGGCGGACGCAGCTATGAAGGAGCAAAGGCATGTGCGTAAAATAAAGAGAAACCACATAAGGTAAGGCATCCAACAACTTGGGATGGTTAGAAGGAGGAGACCACGCTCAAATTCTCTATCCTTTTTTCTTCCAGGGGAAGAGGCCAAGGTGAGTATGACTCACACTGTCATAATGACTCCGTCACCACAAAAGATCAATTGCTGCGTCACCATGGGTGGTCTTAGCGGGTGACCCATCAATTAATAGTGGTTCAGTAACTCTTGAATCTGACATGAAAGAGAATAGCACATTGCTTACCAAGTGCCATCAAATTTTTCAACGGTTGTCCCGGATGGCTTGAAACTTTGGCTGTTGTCCAATGGTGTAGATCGAGGAGGTAGACGGCATGCATGATACGTAGATGCCATAGGGAGCCACATCCAATTATTTCAACTTGCAGTCTTGATAGGAATCAATCAGAGACGTAGTTCACTGATGGCAAGATTGCCGAAAATCGTAGGTAAATAATCCTATGAGACCGGGTCTTTTTCTCCTTCTAATTAATTAGACTCTTCCCAGAATAAGGGTCCTCCCAAATCTTAAAGCGCTTCTTCCCTGTTCACTTATATCCTCACAATTTATCTACTCATGGATGCTCTATCCGCAGGCTGTGTTGAGCTCGTCACACAGCACATGGTCTTCAACTCTTCATCAAAATCAGCCGGATCAATTTAGCATGCACGTACACCTCACAGATCTGAATCGATTGTCATGGCCACTGCCCAGAGTGAGTATGATTGTATCACCTAGTACGTGTTGTTCTCTCCGTCAGCTGGCTGCAAGAAACACACAATTAGCAATAATACTTTCATGATCACGTAAACAGGTCTGCGAGCAGTCTGCTATAGTTATTTGGCCCGGCAGTCTCGTCCGCCGTCATGGCCGTCTAGTCTACCTCAAACTTCCATTGGTACAAATCCGCTGCATCAACTATGCTGGGACCAATTCATGTGATAAACTGAAAATATATTCTAGATTACTCTGTGGCATGAAATTGAAAACTGATTAGAATCGAGATTTCTAGGTTGGAGAGGAACATGATCACACGCCGCAGGACAGGACTGATATGATCGTACCCAATTCTTTAACAGCAACTCAAACTTGGATGGAGCACCAACGTCATTGACATCCCAAAGAAAAGATGCGGTGAGACGGAGGGTGACGAAGAGAGGCAGTAGGAATCCGCTGCATCAACTATGCCGGGACAAATTCATGTGCTGAACTGAAAATATATGCTAGGTTACTCCGTGGCAAGAAATTGAAAACTAATTAGAATCGAGATTTCTAGGTTGGAGAGGAACATGATCACAAGCTGCAGGAGAGGACGGATCTGATCGTACCCAATTCTTTAAAAATACTCAATCTTGGATGGAGCACCAACGTCATTGACATCCCAAAGAAAAGGTGCGGCGAGACGGAGGGAGAGGAAGAGAGGTAGTAGGAGACGCATGATAATTCTCCTGGAGGGGTTGCAAACGGAACAACCTATGGGCATGATGGGGACGTAAAACTAAGCAGGAGAGTCTGGGCTGGAAACGTGTGGATGGGAGAACAATGGAGGGTTCTATTCATCCAACTAATATGCATAGATATTGAGATCTCAATGACGTTTTTTTCAGATATTGAGATCTCATTGACATTTTTTTCTCTCTAATAGTCTATTAACATGCAGATTTCATGGACTAATCTACACCGTAATAACTTGGCCCCACCAGACTAACGGCCGGTAATTTCTAATTAACGTGGGAATTATTAGGGAGTCTGTGATTAGTATAGGTATAGATAGATTGTGCCCCGGGTCATGCGGACGAGCACCTCAGTAGAGAAAGCTGAAAACTGATTGTCATGATATAGCGTGAGACTGGTCAACCACTCGATGACCTATCGGAATGTTAGAATTCCTCCGCCTTAACGAAGGGTCGTTTCCTGGCCAAGCACATACGCACCCCGAATTTGGGAGAATGCAGAGCCAACAGGGGCTATATAGTAGTCCCACCGTCAAACTCCTATGGCTAAGTGAAAGTGTTAAAGCATTATAGTCCGGTTGCCTCGTTCACTGCGCTATCAACTCCTTAATAGGACCAAGACATTGGGTTAAGTCTGAACACGCGTCTTCTGCGAACACCTCCGCATTATATGCGTGGGGGCTGAAGCCGACGACTGCAATCATTCAGGTTATACACATGTATACATAAACGGCCGCACAGGATGCATCATATTACTTTCAGGCAAAAGTATAAACACAACCTTAATAAATTTCATAAAAACATTGTGTTTACAATGGGAATACATGTCACTCAAACATAATATTCTTTGAGCACTAGGCCTCTATCAAACGAGCACCCTCGAGAACCTCTCCGAAATAGTGCTCGGCAGCCACTCAGCCTATAGCCGAACCCTGTGCCGCAACAGTGGTAGCATCCATCTCCGCCCAGTATTCATTAACACGGGAAAGGGCCATCCGCGAGCCTTCTATGCACGCCGACCTCTTCATCGCATTGATGCGTGGCACCGCACCAAGGAACTGCTGCACTAAGCTGAAATAGCTGTTCGGCTTCGGCTTTTCCGGCCACAGCTGATCCACGATAGACCTCATGGCGAGTCCGGACAACCTATTTAGTTCGGCCCATTCGGCTAGCTGATCAGTCAATGGAAGCGGACCCTCTAGAACGTTGAATTGCGACCAGAACAGCTTGTCCACTTCACGATCTGTTTGACCTTGGAAGTATTTGGCCGCATCGGAAGCGCTCGCCGCCAAGTCCATATATGCGTCTGTCGAACTCCACAGCCGATCCAGAGGGGCATACCGTGGATCCCCGAACTTACTCTGTAGCATGAAGGGCATCCCAGCCGCAATATCCCCGGCTTCACGCAGCTCCTCCTTCTTCGCTCTCATAGCAGAGCGGGTGTCTTTGTTCGCCATTGTGGCCTTTTCAAGGTCCGTTGCCTTCGCTCGGTCTTCTTTTTCAAGGAACTGGCAACGGTCGACACTGTCTTTTAACTTTACGACCATCTTGGCCATCTTCTCTTTACTCTCGCAATGCGCGGCCTTCTCGGCTTTCAACTCTTCGGCCGCCTTCAAAGCAGCCGCATTACTAATCCTTGCTTGTTCTTTGGCTCGGGAAAGTTCCGCCCGTACGGTTTCCACGGTGGCAGCTCCATCTGCAGTCACAACATATTAAAGATACTGGCATCATGCTGCTCTTACTATGTGCCATTCACCGGAAAATAACACTTACCCTGTGCCTCGTCAAGCCTCTTGTTAACAAGCTCGATGTCGGCATCCACCGCATCCAGTTGCCGCTTCAGTTCGTCAAACTCATGAGTCCGGCTAGCCAGCGGAGCTCCCACTACCTGCACATTAAAGTGGTATGGTTATTGCCTGGGACTATGATCCTCTATTTGCCGCCGTTCCGGCGACAACCAGAGTCTCAGGGGCTACTATCTACACAGGGTACACCTAAAAATCTGCGGTACCATCACAAATGTACATCATTCTACGTACCTCAAAGCCCGTTAGTAGACTCATAAAGGCATCACGCAACCCGCTTTCGGCGGATGAGATCCTTTCCATCACCATACCCATCAATGTACGGTGTTCTTCTGAGATGGCCGCTCGCTCCAACAGCTCTCTCAGTACGTCCAACCACATACCAGTCGGTGCCGGACTCTTCTATTTGCTCTCTTCGAGAGCCGGACGCTGGGGACTTTGGGTGAGTATAGGATTATCTTCTGGCCTCACTGGATCCGGAGAGGCCCTCCATGACGACACTTCAAGGTCTCCTGCTTCTTGAGCGGAGGAGTCCGGGGGAGGCATTTCGCTCTCCATCATCTCCGGAAGAAGATCCCCCGAAGACGAGCTCTGGTGAGAAGGGCAAAGATCCGAACTGCAAGATAAATACTTTGGTTATTTTTCTCAGAGGTAAGGTAATATATCTTCACTATTAAAGTACTTTTTCATTACTTACCACATGTTAGAGGGCTGATCCTCGTGCGGACTTTGTGCGGCAAGAGCACCCTCCAAGGCAGGACCCTCTGGTGGAGATTTCTTCTCCCGCTTGGAAACCTTGGTTTCCGGATCTTCAGAGGTAGTCCTCTTCCCCCCCGGGGTGAGAGAATGTCCGATTCCTCACCTCGGTTATTCTCCCTCACGGAGGCACTCGTTCCCTCGATTGGAATAGGTAGCGATGAAGGCCCGTTTTCACCCTCATTATTCCCCCCTTTGTCTTCCTTTGAGGGCTCCGGGCAAGGTGCCAGCTCGAGCATCTTTTCCAGTACCGAATTCTCCAAACCCTCAGGAAGGGGGGCCGAACACCGAATCATCTTCGCCTTTGTTAGCCAGTCCTGGTCAAAGAGCGACTTCTCAGAATGACATCATGGTAAAAAAAGAGGCGGTGTGTTCGGCTAAAGGATTACTTACTTGGTCGGCGGTACGGTTGCTGCTCAGGCCCACGTCCTCGGTAGTATCCGGACACTCTATTTGGGGTCCAAAGAATGATTTGTACATGTCCTCGTGCGTTAGGCCAAGGAAATTCTGAATAGTACGCGGCCCTTCTAGGTTGAACTCCCACATGCGGAGGGGCAGGCGTTTGCAAGGCTGGACTCGACGAACCAGCATGACTTGCGCCACCATAACCAGACTGAAATCTCCTTTGAAGAGATCGCGAATGCGGCTCTACAGTATAGGCACGTCCTTGGCTGGACCCCAGCTTAGTCCTCTGCTAATCCATGACATCAGTTGTGGTGGAGGGCCCAAGCGGAAAGCAGGGGCAGCCACCCACTTGGCACTTCTGGGAGCTGTGATGTAAAACCACTCATGTTGCCATAATCCGGACACCTCTAGAAAGGAACCTTTGGCCCACGGAGCTCATGCTATCTTGCTTATTAATGCGCCTCCGCACGCTGCATACTGCCCCTCGACCATCTTCGTCTTCACGTCAAAGGTCTTGAGCCACTGGCCGAAGTGAGGGGTAATGCGGAGGAAGGCCTCACACATGACAATGAATGTCGAGATGTGGAGAAAGGAGTCCAGGGCTAGATTGTGGAAATCTAGCCCATAATAGAACATCAAACCCCTAACAAAGGGATCCAGGGTGAGGCCTAGACCTCGGAGGAAGTGGGAGATGAACACGACGTTCTCATTGGGTTCAGGAGTAGGGAAGACCTGCCCTCGGGCAGGCAGGCGATGCGAAACCTCGGCAGTCAGGTATCTTGCCTCCCTCAACTTCTTGATATCCTCTTCCGTAACGGAGGAGGGCATCCACCGGCCTTGAAGGAAAGATCCAGACATGATTGAAGGTCCAAAGCACCTGACCTGGGCTTGGGGTGTTAGAACTCGAGGCGCGGAAGGATTCGATTGAGCACGGGAGCGAAAAAAGTAAAAGCCTTGTCCCTTTATAAAGAGGGTGAATATCAAGCGTCCTCTCCGTAGTCGTTTGGGACTTGCCTATAATCTAAGAGTCCTAGACACAGTTGGGTTACCCACGACCGTATTGATGAGAATCCCGTAATTAGGGGGACACGATCTCTGCTTTGACAAGACGTGTCAAAAAACTGCCTCGCGCTATGTGCGGGGCTAGTTAAAGGAAACGGTTCGAATAATCACCTGGTCGTGATGTAATGTCGTGTTGCCAAAACATGTCAGCAAATTGGATTTGTGGAAATATTATTCTCTCTATGGTGGTATGTGGAACTTATTTTGCAGGGTCGGCCACTATCCTTATATTCAAAGTCTTCCATGGTGTATTCGGAGGAGGAACCCGCCTTGCAATGCCGAAGACAATACTGCGCGCCGGACTCATCGTCATTGAAATCCTGGTTCAGGGGCAACTGTGGGAGTCTTGGATTAGGGGGTATCCGAACAGCCGGACTATATCCATTGGCCAAACTGTTAGACTAT
The DNA here is from genome assembly GCF_018294505.1 of Triticum aestivum. NCBI lineage: Eukaryota > Viridiplantae > Streptophyta > Magnoliopsida > Poales > Poaceae > Triticum > Triticum aestivum. Next base: position 665,750,636 of record NC_057800.1, read on the forward strand.
GAAGATACAGGATTGAAGACTTCGTCTCGTGTCTGGATGGGACTCTACTTGGCGTGGAACGCAAGCTAGGCAATACGGATATGTGTATCTCCTCCTTTCTAACCGACCTTGTGTAACCCTAACCCTCTCCGGTGTCTATATAAACCGGAGGGTTTTAGTCCGTACGACACAACAACTACAACATACAATCATACCATAGGCTAGCTTCTAGGGTTTAGCCTCTCCGATCTCGTGGTAGATCTACTCTTGTACTACCCATATCATCAATATTAATCAAGCAGGACGTAGGGTTTTACCTCCATCAAGAGGGCCCGAACCTGGGTAAAACATTGTGTCCCTAGCCTCCTGTTACCATCCGCCTTAGACGCACAGTTCGGGACCCCCTACCTAAGATCCGCCGGTTTTGACACCGACAGCGCCCTTCCCGCTCATTATTTGGTGAGAGGACCAGGGCCTCTATAAATAGAGATAGCCACCACAGAGTAGGGGGACATCGAGAGATCTGATAGAGCCCTAGCAAAGAGAGAGAGAGGCGACTGAACTCACCCAAGCGGTTCATCGCACCAGCTCAAGAACACCTCTCGCGAGGCTGTTCTTCCCTTGTAGTGTTCATCATCAGCCCCTGAGACAATCCACCACGCCACACATTGGAGATGGGTATTACACCACAACGGTGGCCCAAACTAGTATAAACCTCGTGTCCCTTGTGTTGTTCATTGCTTCCAGCTTAGATCACGCGACGAAATTAGACGTAGATCAGTAGGGGAGAGATCTCCGCGCGCACCCCAGTGTTCGAACCTCGAGGGTCTACCGAAACCCGAAATCCAACAGCGTGCTTTTCTATGCGATGGAGGGAGGCGCCCTAGGTGCGGGCGCCGATCCTGATGAGGTGTCGCTTGCCTGAGGCCCTGCGTGGCATAGCTGCTTCTTCTTCCTGGGGGTGGCCTCAGGAGGGCGCTCACCCTGGTTGTCAGGGTCGTCGATTGTTGCAGCTTGGAAAGCACGCTCGAGGGAGCACACCGCATCTCTTTCCTCGCACGGGAGAGTGATGATTCTGCCGCTTCCCAGCATCTTGAGGACATTGTAGCCGTGATGGGTCACCGCCATGAACTTGGCTAGGGCTGGATACCCGAGGATGGCGTTGTATGGCAGGTGGATGTAGGCGATGTCAAAGTCAATGAGTTCGATGCGGTAGTTGTTACCTTCTCCGGAGGTAACAGGGAGGCGAACCTGCCTGATCGGGGTAGTAGAACAATCGGTCACTCCTGAGAAAGGCTTGGTAGGTTGAAGCTGGTCATATGGCACTTGGAGGTTGTCGAACGTGTCGACGGACAGGACATTGAGCCCTACGCCGCCGTCGATGAGGGTCTTGGTGACTTGCACGTTGCTGATCACTAGTGAACAAAGCATTGGGAGGACGCCTGCAGTAGCCATGCACTTGAGTTGATCTGTCGAACTGAACGTGATGGGGCACCTGGACCATCTGAGCGGGCGTGTGGCCTCGAGCTTGGGGAGAACTGCATTCACTTCACGGGCAACTATGTGAAGGTACGCTGCGAGGCTGGGGCTTGAGCTCCGCCCAAGATGCAGGCGATAGCGCGTGGCTCCTGGAAGCCCCTAGCCCCCTCGTCTTGATGGTGATTGTCATTCCTTCTAGGTGGTGGCGGTAGTGGAGGAAGGCCAGCATTGCCTTGAGGACAAGCCTCACGAGGCTGGTCCCTCCAGGCACCCTCGCGAGGCTAATCCTGCCAGTGGTCCTCACGAGGCAGGTCATGCCACTCCTGGCGCGGGCCACGATCATCCCAGCGTCCGCCACCACGTCCTCCACCTCGGCCGTAGCCCCGGTCGCTGCGCTCAGGGCGTCGACCGAAGCGTCCTTCTCGAATGGCTCTGAGCTCTTGACAGTCGCCTGTGTTGTGGGTGTGCAGGTTGTGGAAGGCGCAGAATGGTCGACTGCCCTTGGATGACTCAGGCTGGTCTCTGCCGCGCTTGGTGTCCGGCTCTGCTGCGAGCACGGCAGCTCCCTTGCGCTTCACGTCCTTAGCCTTGGCTTTCTTCTCCTCCGGGTCCGCAGCAGGGAGCTCGAGGAGGGAGAGGCGCCCCACCTTAGCTCTTGCACACTTGGTCGCGACGTTGAACAGCTCCAAGGTCGTGCACAACTCCTCATGGATGGTGAGCTCCTCCTTCATCTTGACGTCCCAGACGGCGTCTGAGAATGCTAAGATGATGGCCTCACTGGTCACCTTGGGGATTTTGATGCGCGCGATGTTGAAGCGCTAGATGTCACTCTGCAAGGTCTGTCCTGGTTGCTGCTTGATGCGGCGCAGGTCGATGAGAGAGAAAAAGATCTCATCTGGGATCAGAGCCACTCCATCCTTAGCCCCAGACAGTTTGCCAAGCACAAGAGCACCTCTCCTCAGGAGGCTGTTCTTCCCTTGTAACTGTTCATCATCAGCCCAAGAGGCAATCCACCACACCACACTGGAGTAGGGTATTAAACCACAATGGTGGCCCGAACCAGTATAAATCTTGTGACTCTCGTTCTTTGGGTTCGTCGAGCTAGGCTGTGAGATCTTGCGGAGTGTGCGAGCTAGAGAGGGGGAGAGATCTTTGTGCGCACCCCAGTTTTCGAACCTCAACAGATTGCCAGAACCCGAAATCCGACAACGGTCTCCAGCTCGGCCTCCTGCGACCGGCAGCGGTCCTGGGAGGCCCCGGCATCCTTCAGCACCACCTCACGGGCGGCCACAGCTTGGGCGACGGCCTCCTTGTCCTTCTCGGAGTCCACAGCAGCCTGGTTTAGCACCGCCCGGACAGACACGTTGGAGTGAAGCCAGCCAGAGACTAGCTCCAGGCGCCCGGCACTAGGCGACTGTCGGTGCCTTGAAGATCTTCTCGCATCAGTGTCATCACAGAAAGAGCGCACTCTAGGATGTCAGGAGAGGTGGAAAAACCAGGAGACAATAATGCGGCAGAAGGAGGAGGCGACATCGACACCATGGCTCGGGAGGCCAAAAGCTCCTGAGCCTCGGGGGACCTAGCGCCCGAGCCGGACGTTGGCACCTCCGGAGCCAGCGGGTCCACGGGGGCTGACCCCTCCCGACGAAGCTCCACCAAGCCTCGCGAGGATGATCGGGCAGGAGAAGCGCGAGCACCGTCACTGCCCTTATCCATGGAGAGGGGTACGACCGCAGGAGGCGACCTAGGCTCGAGCAGCACCACCTCGTTCTCATTTCTCTTCTTCGCCGCGGGCACCGGCCTAATTGCACAGTGGAGAAGCGTCAAGGGCAAGCAGCAGAAGCAAGAACAAGGCGGGGCAAGAACACTTACTGGTCCACCGTGGCGTAGTCCCTTAGATTCTTAAGCTTGAAGCCGGAGAGCCTCGCAGCTAGAGGCACAGGTGTGCGAGCTCCAGGAGCAAAAGCAGGGGCAGCATACACACCAAGAGCAGCCCCAGGTGGTGTCAGGGCCGGAGCATCATCCTGGGAGATCAATGCCGACCTGCCCCTCGTCGGGACCGTGGGCGGCTCCTCTCTCTCCGGGAGAGCGCCATCCTCCTCATCATCATCAGGAAAAGCGTGGAGGATGTTGGCCTTGCGCCAGGGGGAGGTCTTCCCCATCCCCTCAGGGGTCGCCTTGGAGTCGTGCTCCTCGCCCTGTTCCTCTTCCCCCTCCCCACTGGAATTTCCAGAAGACACGTCCACCATCGCCGTCGCCACCGGGACCACAGGGGGCGCCGGCAGCACCAGGCCGCGCTGGTCAAAGGTGGGCATGGTGGCCACGACCTGCGCCCCATCCTTCCGAAGGAACAAGGGAATGTGGGCATTCGGCGGATACTCCTTGTTGTCCCCGACCAAGAGGCGGAGAGCCACAGCCAGCTCCTCTCCAGAGAAGGCCTCCGGGCTCAAGTGAAGCCTGTCTTCTTTGTCCCCAAGCATCCACAAGGGGTGCGAGCTCGCCTGGAGAGGAGCCACCCGTAGCACCAGGAATTCCCTCAGGAGCATGGCCCTTGTCAGCTTCGCCGCCTTTGCATTGCCCGGCTTCAAGTCGGCGTTCATCTTCTCCAGCACCAACTTCGCCCGGTCATGAGTAACCTTCACGCGGGACCACCCCTCGTCAGACTGGGGCATCTCCGTCGGCAGCTTCAACTGTGGGTGGACACACTTGGCATCCATCATGACCCACTTGCTCCTGAAGCCATTGGCCTTCTTTCCGGCCTTCGAGATCGTGTTATCCTTGCCGGCTGCGACGAAGTTGGCGCACCCCATGGTGTGGCCGTCATTGATCGGAGGAAGAAGTGGTGCAGCAGTGCCACAGACAGCATCACCCCAACATACACCTCATAGTAGAAGGCAAGGATTGACAAGATAAGAATAGAGTTGGGAACTGATATTCAAGAGAAAAGGATTCTAGAAAGATTCATAGAATTAGAAGAACTTTCTCTCTTGGACGAGATGATAAAAGGGAGAAGGGGGGAACCAGGCCCGCGACGATGCTGCTCATGAAGAAGGGGTAGAAGGAGCTCTTCGAAGCCTCCGGCACAGCGGAGCCAGCCCAGAGCTCAGTCTTCCCCTTCTTGTTGTTTTCCCGTACCGCCAGTAGGCACGTGGAGGAAAGGTTCTTCTTCGAGACATTGGGCGCGTCCAGAGCCGGCTCATACCAGGCAGGCGGCGAAACGGCCTTGGGTTTTCGAGGCGCCAATGGTTGGAAGCTTGGAAGGGGATTGGAGCAGATCTGGAGATTTTGGAAGAAAGGGGCGAGAGAGGGGATCTGGGGAAAGACGAAGGAAAGCAATGAAGGCAAGTGTTGCCCACATCGGCCTTTTGTCAGATGGGCAGTTGCGGAGGCAACATTGGGAAGTGGAGACGCCCACGTCCAATTAGTCGTCACGCGCCAACCATGGCTGCAGGCTGTTGGGGCCCATAGCTCTCCGCACTTGCCCTTTCGCTTCGCCTTGAAGCCAAGTCCGAGCGCTCCTTGGACCTAGGGGCTAATCTTAGTGTTCTGGGAATGGGGGTCAACAGACTTTCCTGCCTGCGGCCCATGGCATGGCTCCACCAGCGGCCCCGTACAACCCATCTTCACCAGCAAACACTCAAGACCCTCGCGAGGGGCCAAGCCTTGCGAGGCGGACGACTCAAGACCTCCTCAGGGGCGGCCTCACCAGGCTGGCTCGTGAGGGGCGGAGAGATCAAGGCAAGGGACACCTCGCATGGTTTCTGTGAAGCAAGCCATGATGACTGGAGCCAGGCGGGCACCAGCACGTGTAGTGTCCTTGTTTCCTCTTTGGTGCTAAAGGGGAAAGCGCAGGCGAGGAGTCCCGAGGCATCAGGCAAGGTTTTCCATATCGGTGCAACAAGACCAATACCAGTAGGACGCAGGTCACCGTGGAGCCCAAGACGGCGTCACCACCAGAGCCTTTGGCAGGCGAAGACTACTTTTGTGAGGATAACTTGTACTAGCTGTCTCCCTTAAAATTTGGCCACTGTGGGATCCCTTCCTGCTCAATATTTGGGAAGAGGACCAGGGCCTCTATAAATAGGAATAGCTACCACCATAGCAGGGACGGATCACCCAGGTTATCCCCAACCACACAAGTTCACCAAGCACAAGAACACCTCTCCTCAGGAGGTTGTTCTTCCCTTGTAACTGTTCATCCTCAGCCCAAGAGGCAATCCACCACACCACACTGGAGTAGGATATTACACCACAACGGTGGCCCGAACCAGTATAAATCTTGTGTCTCTTGTTATTTGGTTCCGTAGAGCTAGGCCATGAGATCATGATGTGCACGAGCTAGAGAGGGGGAGAGATCTTTGTGCACACCCCAGTGTTCGAACCTCAAGGGTTTTGCCGGAACCCGAAATCCGACAGCTATGTCTTCAACTGCTGATGTGGAGACTAACCCCTCTTCTGAGGATACCACTACTATTTCTGATGAGAATGCAAGGTTGAAGACATTGCTTGAAACAGGGATCTACAAAAGCCTCAAAGGGCATCAGACACTGTGTGATGTCCTCAAGAAACAGATTCTGAACCGAAACCCTAGGAAAGAGGGTGTTGGGTTCGAGAGGACAATGAATGTTGATGGTTCCTACTGGAAGCCTTAGTAGTACCCAAAAACCACATGGGTTGCTGCAAAGGGACCTTAAGTGGATCCATCTACCTTATATGGCTTCACTTGTGCTAACCCTATTATCATTGATGAATCCTTTGATGGAAACTATAAATTGTTTACGAATCAGAATGGTGAAGTGTTTTTAGGTATATTGGTACTAACTGCAGGAATGGACCCCCTTTGAAGAAGATCTGGGTGCCAAAGAGTTGTCTTGAAAATCTTCAGGTGAATGTCATCATGACACCACCTGGGAGGAAGAAAAACCCTAGACCAAAGGCTTCATATGGTTCAGAGGCTTCATACAGATAGAGGACTCACCAGAGTCACCCTAACGCCAATGTTTTGCAGGGAAACCATACTCAGACTTATGAATATGAGTGTGTTTCATCAAACCACTATGTTCATAAGACCAAGAACTATTCTGCGTATTCTTATGAGTATTATTCTCCTCCTGCAAGGCTATTTGCTAGGGCCCCAAAGCCAAAGTTCTCAGATGTTGCACTTAGACTCATTGCTTCTAAGCCACCCCTGAAGATGTGGGTGGTTAAGAAGAATTAACTCTCTTTTGCAGGGAAAGGTCTCCAGTCAAAAGTCAAAGGCAACTGATGCTTATGTTGGGGACCTAAAACATCTTGTGGGGTGCAAGATAAAATGCCCAAATGGTCCTATTATGTATTTTGTTCCTGGATTTCTTGACAATCATCCTATCTGCCTAACCAGGACCTGAACTTTGATAATATGCTTGTTCGTCAAATGTTTATGCTTCACATTTCCCTTTGTGAAGCCGATCCCCCTAACTGTATTGTAGGGTATGACACCAAAGGCTTCTAAATGGATTATGGACAGTGGATGCACTAACCACATGACTGGTGATCAAAGTCTTCTCATGGACTCAACCTTACATCCAGATGACAAGAGTCACATCACATTTGCTGACACTGGTAAAAGAAAGGTATTGGGTCTAGGTAGAGTTGCAATCTCAAGGGATCAGCACATGGATAAAGTGATGCTTGTTGAATCCCTTGGTTTCAGCTTAATGTCCATCTCAATGCTTTGTGATCTGAATATGGTAGTGATATTTGGAAAATACCATTGCCTTGTGCTTATGGAATCTGACCAATCTCTAGTCTTTGAAGGGTACCGAAAAGATGATCTGTACATGGTAGATTTCTCAGCAGGACTACAGTTGTCCGTATGTCTTCTAGCAAAAGCTTCAGAGTGCTGGCTCTGGCATCGGAGGCTAGAGCATGCTGGCATGAGGAACTTATACACTCTCGTGAAGAAGAAGCATGTCATAGGCATCGAGGGCGTCAAGTTCAAGAAAGATCATCTGTGTGGTGCCTGCGAAGCTGGAAAGATGACTAGGGCCAACCATCCCTTGAATACAATCATGACTACATCACGTCCCTTTGAGCTGCTTCACATGGACTTATTCGGCCCTACTCACTACTCTACTCTAACTACCACTGCTTGCCTCTATGGTCTTGTCATTGTTGATGATTACTCGAGATATACATGGGTGCATATAATCCTCTACAAGAATGAAGTGCAGGATGTCTTCAGGCGATTCGCCAATCGTGCCGTGACGAACTATGTCATCAAGATCAAGCACATCAGAAGTGACAATGTCACAGAGTTCAAGAACACCGACATCGACACTTACCTTGGTACATTGGGCATCATTCATGAGTTCTCAGCTCCATACACACCTCAGCAGAGTGGCATCATGGAGCGCAAGAACAAAACCCTCATTGAGATGGCTCGGACAATGCTTGATGAGTACAAGACTCCAAGAAAATTCTGTCCTAAAGCCATTGATAATGCATGCCACGTAACCAATCGTGTTTATCTTCACAAGATTCTAAGGAAGACATCATATGAGCTACTAACTGGTAAGAAGCCAAACGTCAGTTACTTAAGAGTATTTGCTGCTAGGTGCTGGATCAAGGATCCACATCACACTTCCAAATTTGCGTCGAATGCACATGAAGGTTTTATGCTTTGTTACGGAAAGGATTCGCACTCCTACAGAGTCTTCAACCTCTTTCACTATAAAGTAGTTGAAACTGTGGATGTGCGGTTCGATGAAACTAACGGCTCACAAAGAGAGCACCTACCAAATGTGCTAGATGAAGTCTCACCAAGTGAATCCATCAAGCTTATGGGTACTGGAGAAATCGTACCTTTAGAGGCTCAGGCTGAAGAAGAACTCATCATTTCTGCACCTAATCGACCCGAAGACAATGCTCAACCTGAAGTCAATGCCGACAATGAAGACTAAATGAAGTGTAGATTGAGAAGATAATTGATAGCATCAGCACCTGGTCCGCTCACTCGTTCAAGAGCAACACAGCTAGCAAATTTCTGTGGGCACTTTGCATTTGTCTCTATATCTGAACCCAAGAAAGTTGCTGAAGCCTTCATGGAACCTGAGTGGATTAAAGCGATGCAAGAAGAGCTTCAACAGTTGTAGCTGAACAATGTGTGGGAATTAGTTAAGCGTCCCGACCCTCATAAGCATAACATCATCGGCACCAAATGATCTATCGCAACAAATAAGATCAACACGGTCAAGTTGTAAGAAACAAGGCTCGTCTCGTTGCTCAAGGTTACACTCAAGTAGAAGGAATTGACTTCGATGAAACCTTTGCTCCGGTGGCTAGGCTTGAAGCCATTCGCATACTGCTAGCCTATGCCAACTATCACAACATCCTCCTATACCAAATGGATGTGAAGAGGGCTTCTCTGAATGGCAAGATTGAAGAAGTCTATGTAGCACAACCACCTGGCCTTGAAGACCCAAAACATCCTTACATGGTATACAAGCTCAACAAGGCACTATATGGCCTCAAACAAGCCCCTCGCGCTTGGTATGACACACTCAAAGACTTTCTAAAGAGTAAAGGCTTCAAACCTGGTTCACTGGATCCTACACTTTTCATGAAGACATATGATAGAGAACTGTTCATGTGCCAAATCTATGGGGATGACATTATCTTCGGTTGCACCAACAAGATATAAAGAGATGAGTTTGGACACATGATGTAAGAGCAATATCAGATGTCCATGATGGGTGAGCTGAAATTCTTCCTAGGTCTTCAAATTCGTCAGCAGAGCAACGCCATCTTCATATCACAAGAGAAATGCCTCAAAGATTTCCTGAAGAAGTTTGGAATGCAAGACTGCAAAGGATACATGACGCCAATGCCAACCATAAGTCATCGGGGCCCCGACGACAATGGTAAAGAGTTTGATCAAAAGGTATACCACTCCATGATTGGTTATTTACTCTATTTATGTGCATCTAGGCCAGATATAATGGTAAGCGTTTGCATGTGTGCCCGATTTCAAGCGGCGCCAAAGGAGTCGCGTCACTTAGCTGTGAAGTGAATTCTTCGGTATTGGCTTACACCCCAACACTAGGATTATGGTATCCAAAGGGCTCAGAGTTTGATCTAGTTGGATTCTCAGATGCTGATTATGCTGGTGACAAGGTTGATCGCAAGTCCACATCAGGAACATGTCACTTTCTTGGACCATATCTTGTCCGTTGGTCTTCAAAGAAGCAGAACTGTGTATCTCTCTCCACTGCAGAATCTGAATACATTGTTGCTGGATCTTGCTGCTCTCAGCTTCTGTGGATGAAGCAAACTCTCAAGGACTATGGCATCCACCTGAAGCATGTGCCACTCGACTGCGACAATGAAAGCACCATCAAGATTGCCAATAACCCAGTTCAGCACTCGAAGACAAAGCACATTCAGATCCGTCATCATTTTCTTAGAAATCATGTCAAGAAGGAAGATATTGATATCATTCACGTCAACATTGAAGAGCAATTGGCAGATATCTTCACAAAGCCCTTTGATGAGAAAAGGTTTTGCAAGTTGCGGTGTGAGCTAAATATCTTAGAATCCTCAAATGTCCTGTAATTGGACACTCATCTAACGCTTATGCATGTTGAGGACTTAGATGTGCAACACACAAAGTAACGTATATCTTCAATCAATGAAGACATACACTCTAAGTGTGAATACATTAATGCGGAATTTGACTTCGGTGCACCATGATAATTGTGCGCCGTGTCTGGGACTAATACTTCCTATACGGTGGGTAATGTCACCACCAAAATCCTTTTTAAGTGTTTCATGTGGCATCATAATCGCATAGTCTTCGCATTTGGTTTGTCTTCAACATTGATTTGACTTCAAGGTTTATATAGGGCTGGACTATTCTGTTACCCGTAACTGATTAATATTCTGTTACCCCCGCCCTATATAGGCGTGACGCGCCGACCACCGTAGAATGCCCCCGACCCAGCCCGAACCAAACCCAAACCACCTTCTTTCGCCGGAGGCAGCCGTCGTGGGCGAGCGAGCGACGAGCCAGCGACGCCGTGACTGGCCGGCGACGGATCCGCCGCCGTCTCCTGCCTCCGTCCGTCGCCGGATTCATCGACGGGGCCGTGATCCACCGTCTCCTGCCTCCTTCCGTCGCGGATCCATCGGCGGGGCCGTGACCCACCATTTCCTGGCTCCCTCCGTCGCCGGATCCAATGATGGGGTCGTGATCCGCCATCTCCTTCCTCCCTCCATCGCCAGATCCAACGACGGGGCCATGATCCGCCGCCTCCTGCCTCCATCCGTTGCCGGGGCTCCTTCTCCGGGGCAGTGATCCACGCAAGACACTGCCTCCCCAGACCTCTTCACCAGACGTCCACCACAAGCAGGAGCTGCATCAATGGTGCCGCCTCCCAAGAACATGCCAGTACACCAACCATGAGAGGAAGAAGAAGAAGAAGAAGAAGAAGAAGTCAGTCAACTGGAGGTAATGTCTGCTTCCCACGTTTGTGTCAGTACATCAGTTCATCAGTCCTGCTATGAAGAAGAACCTGATAGTACATTGCAAATGCCTGATCAGTTCATTACACCCCTACCACTTGATGCACAATTTGGATGTCGAGGTTACTGTCAGTACCTCTAATATAATAGCTTCAGTTCAAAACCAAAAACCATAAACTTATGCATCAGTCCAAAGAGCTACTAGGCTTTATATAAGGTTCAGCTGCCACTGCAAGTTGTATGATGTTATTTCTAATAGTGCATGCCGTGTAGTTGTGTCAGTTCGAACTAGTCAAAGAATGTTGTTGAAACAAAATATACACATGTTACACAGTAAATTCAATGATACATAAACTAGGAGTACTTCTAGTGTACTTGCATAAGTTATAGATGAACAAAAGAGAAGACATGCATCAGTTTTTTATATATGCATATCCATGCATCTCTAAAGTTCAATGTTCAGTTTACAAGCAGTGCTAAAAAATAGTACATCAGTGTTAAGCATGTACGGTTCTACTTTTCGAATGAAAACGAAACCAGATACAAAATAGAGAACAACAGTTTAAATAATAACCAGCATTGCAAGTTCAACTTGTACAATGCCTTCAGTGCATGACATGTTACCCATAGCATGTATACGAGAAAAATGCAGAAAAGATTAATCCCAAAACTGTTAAATGTCATTGCAGAGGCGAGCAAGGCGGCACACGCAGCAAGAGTTTGATGATCCAAGCAGATATGGGGCACCACTTGGTTGGGTAACACCAGAAATACCACCTGGATACTTCAACAATACAGGCAGACTTCAAGATACACCGGAATCATCAGAAGCACAGACAAGTTCTTCTATGCAACAAACACCAATATCTAGGAATACAAGCTTTGTCACTCGTGGGTTGCAACAAGGCCAACAATATCCCCAACAACAAATGTTTTCCTTCCCTAGCGCATGCAGAAAGCCAAGGACAGGAAGCCGTGGATGGGTTGCAACAAGGCTTCCACCAGTCGCTCCGTCAACATCAATCATCCGTGCTGCAAAAGCGGTTGCAACGGGAAGACTAGGCCAAAGAGACAGAAATTCTGGCCACTCTAGCAGGTTCCAAAGTAGAAGATATGAGCCATATAGACAGGAGTAACCTCACAACGAATCTGAGGGGAGACGGTCGTACAATGAGAGACGGAGATCTTCGTCAACATTGCTCCCTCCAAGAGATGCATTGTTGCATGTGCCAAGGGTGACATCACCCGCGCCCATACACCAAGGTGAACAGCAAACACCGGAGGCAGCACAGAGCTATACACATGTAAGTATCCATATAGAAAAAAACATACAAGAACAGTCCATACCATGGTACTGTGACCACCCCATCTAACATTTTCATAACTGCGTTTTTGTTTGCTCACTGTTGTGTGCAGCCACCTAACATTGAAGCTTATGTTCTGCCAAGGCTAGAGATGCACTTTGAAACTTTTGAAGAAGCAAAGAACTTCTACAACGTCTATGCGAAGCACGCGGGTTTTGCTGTCAGGGAAGGCTCCAAGTTTAAGACCAGAGCCTACCTTTATTGCACGTGCTATGGAGTCTATCAATCGAAGGTGTCTGAAGCAAATAGACAGCAGAACAAAACGACATCCAGGACTAACTGCGGGGCTAAAATGAGGCTGAAGATTGAAAAGGATGGAACATTTGTCATAAAAGAGATAGTATGGGAACACAACCACAGGCTACAGCTCACTCCGCAAATGCTTGTCTTCTTGCACTCCCACAAAAACTTTGACAAAACAATCTTGGAGTACATCAAGTACTTGTAGTTCAAAGGCATTGAACACGCGCAAATCATGAGCATACTGGGTGGTGATGACCCTGGTAGCTACTTCCTCGAAATGAATTCCAAAGACCTGATTAACCTGTAAGTACAAACTTGTTCTCCTCCCATAACCGCCTATGTCTTTTTTCCTCTGTCAGTACAAACATGTTACGCAACGCATGACCTGACACCAGTTCAACATGCATTTTTGAATGAACTTTTAATATCCAGGAAAGCAAAGAATTCAAGGATGGATGATGTGGATGATGTCCTAAAGACTGTCAACTTCTTTAGGGAGATGAAAGCTATAAACAGGGAATTCTTCTGTGACATGCAACTCAATGAGTCCGACAGAGTTAAGAACATATTCTGGGCCAATGCAAGCTGCCGAGGGGCCTATCAGGACTTTGGTGACTGCGTAACATTTGACAACACATATAAGACCAACAAGTACCATATACCACTTGGGGTGTTTGTCGGTACTAACAACCACTTACAGACTACATTCTTTGGTTTCACCGTGATAAGAGATGAGGATGTAGAATCATTCAGATGGCTGTTCAAGACGTTTTTAAGGTGCATGAGAGGGGAAGGCTCCTACATGCATCCTCACAGGAACCACTGCTAAAACCACCCCCAACCACCACCACCACCACCTTCCCCCAAAAAATAAAAGGAAAATAACACGGTAAAAAATGTTGTGTTGGTTCTATTTGTATATATGCACCACCATATGCTGACCACTCCACATCTCTTTTCTCATTACTAGACCAGTGCCCGGCAATGGCTTTGGCGATACGAAAAGTTTTCAAGAACACAGTACACAAGTTGTGCCGCTGGCTCATTATGAAGAAGTACAGGGAACACCTCGCATACCTGTACTACCTACACGAAGACTTTAAGGATGAATTCACATCAATCCTCAACTGGCCCCTCATGCCAACTGAATTTGAGGATGCTTGGAAAGGACTCATGGATAGGTCCAACCTCCATGATGATGCCACGATGGTGGCCATGTGGAACGAGCGTGAGAAATGGATATCGGCCTACTTTAAAGAAATTTTCTGCGCTAAAATGACATCCAGACAGTGAAGTGAGAGCATGAACTATGTGCTCAAGAAGAACTTTGTAAGTGAGAGACAAAACCTACACCAGTTTGTCAGCCAGGTAAACTCCTGCGTCAAAACCAGGAGGCAGACAGAGAACCAAGAAACAATGGGTAACAGGGTATAGCTCTATCACCTGTCGTGAGACAAAAAAACATGCTTACTAACGTAAAACTTTATTAGTTAGACAAGTTTTTGCCGCGAGAAAACTAACAATTTGGTCATCATTCTTGCATGTGCAGAAGGAACAAAAAACACTGACCTTCTATGGGTTTGACACCCAGATGGCAAAGGTTTACTCGCGAGCTGTGTACAGCGAGATCATAAAAAGGCTAAAACTGAGCACACTCTTCCCGACGACAGAGACGGAAGAGCCCACAAAGTACCTCGTGCGCTACAACAACCCACAAAAATTGTCTGCATGGTCTCAGCACGCGTTCCAGGTGGTTGCAGACCCCGTGGGAGAAACATATGAGTGTGAGTGCAGGCTATGGGACCACATAGGTGAGGACTACAAAAAAATATGTTACATATTGTACTATTTTATTTGCAAAGTTTTTGTTTGAATGAAATGACAAAAACATGCACCTCTTCCAAAAGCAATACAGGTCTTTTCTGTGTGCATGTCCTGTGCATGATGCAAACAATTAAGGCTGCCAGCTTTCCAGAGAAATACATCCTTAAGAGATACACCAAACGCCCGAACATCCAGCCAACATTCGACAGAAATGACTTGAGGACAGTAGCATCAAACAAGGCATCCCAATACTACATTGAAAGCTCACTACTGATGCTCAACATGAGGGTGCACAGAAAAAGTTTGAGAAGCCAAGAGCAAATGGCGAGGTCGTGGGTCGTCATGGAGAAACTTGAACAAGAACTCGACGCCATGCATTCTTCTAAAAATGGAGGTGTGAAGGATAATGAAGCCATTGAGAAGGATATTGCTACCATGTTATCCGAGATGAATCATCTGGGAGCTGTTGACCCGTTCGACAATGAGGAAGAGGAGCAGCAGCAACCATAGGTTGCCCATGTGCACACTCAAGAGCAACAACAAGATCACATGCGAGATCATGAGCTTGATGGTGCTGTAGGCGAACGACATGACAACAGCACATCCTACCAGCAGCAGCAGGAAAGAGTGACTAAACCACCCATATTCTCAAACACAAAGGGGAGGAAGAGCAAGACGCAAGCAGCGAAAGCAGCAGCCAAAAAGCCACCACGCCCCATCAAGCATGTGGAATTTGGCCCGGACGGCAAACCTCTCGGGATAAGGGCATGCGGATTCTGCAACATCATGAGCAAACATAACTACCGCACATGCCCACTCCGCACAGATGGCACTGCCAACAAGCACAAGCAGATTGGAGCCACCCAGGTTTCTACCAATGGAGACAACACACGGGCATAATGTCCGCACGTGCAAAGTGGGCAAGAAGGTCAATGGCGCCGAACAAACACAGGGCAAGGTGCAGAGTTCTAAAAAATCAAATGAAGATGGTGAAGAAGAAGAGTTTGACGAGAATGACGACTAATCAGACGAAGACAATGAAGATGACAGTGTCGGGGACGAGGAAACTGAAACTGATGATGAAGCTCCCAAGGCTCAACCAGGAAAGGGCGCGGGCAAGGCACAACATTCGGGGCCAGTTAGGAGAAGCTCAAGGCTGAACAACTGAACAATACATAGTGGTCTCAGTTTCCTCGCCACACAATGAGGAAACATTTCAGAAACATTGTCGTTACCAAAACTTATTTATCTTTATCGTCGATTTCTCGATCAGTACTATAGTTAAGATATAATTTGTGATTTGTGCCCGCTGGACCAGTGACATTATTATGTAAACCATTTGATAATCCTTTTAAATGAAGTCACAAATACATTTGAAAAAACTTATCTGGATTTATCTGACGCAAACGCTACTGTCGACCAGTAACTTAGCAGCAAAAATATGTCAAGGAAAAATTAAACTCCTATAGTACATCAGTATTGATAGTTCTCAGTCGTCAGTACAAAGAAAGAGTACACATTAGTACTGATATAATTTGTGATTTGTGCCCGCTGGAGCAGTCACATTATTATGTAAAACATTTGATAATCCTTTTGAATGCAGTCACAAATACATTTGTACTGATGAAAAACACTACTGTCGACCAGTCGTCAGTACAAAGGCAGAGTAAAACAAACACACCCGTGACCACCTCAAAAAAACATCGTTTTGAAAAAAACAAAGCTATGTCTGCTTCTGCCAGTCCCAATTCAGAAAGACCATCAGTACATAAAAGTAATTACCTCAAACAAAAATGCGAATATAATACATTCTGTACTAATGAAAATCTAATTTATCTGTAAAAAATACTCAGAGATTATCTTGATATAAACAATCCTTTAAAAATACAAAAAATGTTTTAAAAAACATTAGCATCAAACATAGTCTCATTGGTATTTGGTAAGTTCAATTACACTTCAATCACCAGTCCAAGTACCACAGTAGAGGAGTACAGACCTCCATTGTCACCAACCCTAACATGTGCAAGTGGGATAAGCAGCCAATAAGTACAGCTTCACAAGACAAATCAGTGCGACAGTAAAATGCCACCATCACCACCCTTGAGACGTGCAAGTGGGATTTAGCAGGTCATAAGTACAGCTTGATAAGACTAGTCAGTCCAGCAGTAAAACCCATTGGACTTGGATGGTTACTTCTTCCAGGCCACCACCCGCGCCACCCATTGAGCGGTTGCCACAAGGGACTGCAAACGGCGACCCCACGCCACTACACGCACTACACGCACGCCCCCGATGAACCGCCTCCCACGAATCCCCGTCGACGCACTACAAAAAAACCTCCATTATCTTCCATGTCTCCATCATCCCCACTAACAACCATTGCCCTTCCATCTCCAATGCACACAAACCACAAACTTCTCTCTCACAAGCCCACAGCCGCCGAAGGAGGGTAATGGCGGAGGAACTGTCCACCAAGCGTCATCAAGACGAGTCGTCAGACAAGAGCAGCAATCTCGTCGACGTTCACGTCCCCGGCGAGAAGCACGAGTACACCAAAACCCTCAGAGAGGTTGAGCTCCACGGCAAGGAGACGCTGGAGATCGTCTGCACTAGCGAACCAGACAAGGTCGACGAGATGATCTCCAGGCTCTGGAGGAAGGATGGTGGCAAGATTCGTAAGATCATCGGTGTTGGTGTGCACTACACCAGAGAAGATGAACCTCCCCAGATGACAGCAGTCCTACAGTTGTGCGTCGATGAGTTATGCTTGGTGTACCACATCGTAGCGGCCACAAAATGGTGAGCCACCCTACTCATTTGCCCTGTTTGGTTCATCTATTTTATTAGTACTTTATCCTGAAAATTTCATCAAACTTGTTTCCCAACTAGATGTACTAGTGTGGTTTGTGAAAAGTGGATGCACTGCTGCATTTTCTCAAGTAGATACACTATAAATGTATTTTTGAACCTGATGCACCGGATTACTATTTGGAAAATCTAGCGGAAGATTAATTTCTGAAGTTGATCGACTATTCTAGTTTCTGAACTTGATACAATAGTGTAGTTTATGTACTCGATGTATTAAAAAGATGTTTCTGAACTTGATGTAGTGAAGTATTTTCTGAATTTGATCTAATGTTATTTTCAAAAGAAAATAAACTAAGAACTTGGTGAAGCACTGTTTATGTGTTATCCTATTCAACAAAAGTAAACTAAACTAGTACCAAAGCAGAACATACAACATTGACTGAAACCATGTATAATCCAAAAAGATGAATAACATGATGTACTTAATTTAATTTCAGAACTTTGTTTACTAGATTTTGAAGTACATTCATCCATTATTTATGCTACATAAACATCTACTTCATAGATTCACCGCTTGTAAAACAAAACAAAAATGAATAATTCAAACATCAAAGTAATGCTAAATTTCGAAAATATCTCTCCCCTTGCAGGCCCAAGCGCCTAAACGAGTTGCGGCAGCATAAGACGTTGTTCACATTTGCCGGTTTCAGCATTGAAAGCGACAAAGAGAAGCTAAAGTTGTCTGGTTTGGAGATCAACCCCGACAAGTTCATCGACATTCAACGCAAGTAGAGAGTTCCATACACCGGAAAAGAGTACGACTCCTTGACTGATGTTGCAGCCAGCGTCATCCACCCATTCTACAAAGGCATGCATAAGAACATCAACACGCAGGAAGACTACAAACTATGGGGGACCAGCCCCCTGCCAGACAACCTCATCGAGTATGCAGGAGTAGATCCATACACCACGTACAAGGCATGGAGAATGATTGACTACATCGCAAATGGTTCGGAATTTGCAAAAGAGCGGGAGGCTGCGAAATTCTACGACCACCCCTATTGCCCCTTTTAGGGATGAAGATACATCAGAGCCTGCCTTCATTTTACTTTCACTTGTGCTTGCCTTTTATCTTGTTGTTTCAAATTAGTAGATTGCTCTTGTTAGGTTGAACCAGTTTGATTATGTCATGCTTATCATGGTTGAACTAGTTTATTTATGTCATCAAGTACAATGTTCTGCTTATCTCATTATATAAGTTTGGTAGCTTCGTATGTTGTTAATCCATCATTTCAAATTCAAAAGTAGCTTCTGAATAGAACTTTGTGGCTGCTCTAAAGTACTAGTTATGATGCAACTAATCACGCAACGTTGTTCCATGTCTAGTTTCGATTCAGTATTGTATAGAAAACATAACGTTGAGAACAATCAGCACAATTTGAGTTGCTTAACAACGCTTCAAAAGTGGAAGAAAAAAATTCTTAGTACTTCATGTAGTGTTCTCATTCATATGTAGATGCTAGATAATTAACAAGTACTACAAACGGTAAAGGTTAAGAAGCATCAGCACACACTTATGTTGGTCGCATGCAGATTAAGAATCACAGTAATAATACACTTGATCGGACAGTACATACTTACTACAATAAAAAGTACATAGAAGCATCAGTCCGTAAGCGCTACTATGAATGGACTATCAGTACAACTTAGTCTACACGCAAGTACATCTTAAAATTACACTTACACAAAACTGACAAGAACTAGAACAAAAAGTTTCAGTCCAAGTTACTGCTGGAGTCAAGTACTAGATTCAAACAAACAAAAAATGAAAAAACTGACCGCCTAAGGTCAGGCGCAAGCCCTGACGTTGCTAGATACTTAAACTCGAGCCCATAGGCGAATCCCTAGTAATCCGCACAATGCAGAGCCCACCCATCAGGGCCCACAGGTCAAGAGAGAGAGAGAGAGCGAGCGCCGTGTGTAAGCGCTCAGGTAACTATTTAGAGGAGTTCGACCAGTGAGCCTTGGTTGCACTTATAAACAGGTTCGGAGCCCCCTCGACTAGCGAGGTGGGACTAAACCCAGAGCGCATGCGCACGCCCCACCGCACAGCTGCACGGACGAGCTATCTGGGCCAGAAAACGGCCCAATAGCCTGCATCGTTTACAAACACCACACCAAATAAACCCAGTTAAGCAAACCAGAGGACGAGGCAAAGAAATATAAACTACAAGAAAAATGTTTGAAACGAAAAATATATAAATTCAAATACTAGTTCATAGGAAATAACTTTGAATACGAAAAATAGAAATAAAAATAATTTAGTTCTGCACCACGGATGATAAAAAAGGGAGAAAATATGATACAAAAACAATAAACCTCTAAAAAAGAAGAGAACTTAATAGCCTATCTGTTAAATGTACATAATTTAAAAAACCGAATTAAATATTACTTTCAAGTTCAACTACTAAAATGCAAAAATTTCAAACATATAATGTTTGTCAATTATGCTAAATTTCTTATTACATAAAATCTAACAAGTTCAACTACTAAAATGCAAAAAGTTCAAACATATAATGTTTGTCAATTATGCTAAATTTCTTATTTACATAAAATCTGACAAGTTCAACTACTAAAATGCAAAAAATTCAAAATAGAATTTATTTGTCAATTATGCTAAATTTCTTATTTATATAAAATCCCACAAGTTCAACTACTAAAATAAAAGAAGTTCAAATAGAATTTATTTGTCAATTTTGCTAAATTTCTAATTTATATAAAATCTGTACACACCTCAACGAACGATCTAGTCATAAAATATTCTCAATCCCACAAACCACCGAAAAAAATAAAAAAAACTCAGTTCAAACATACATATGAGATCAGTACTAAAAAAGCAGGATCAGTCAGGCCACTCACACCACTATGACACCAAATTTCAAAACCGCACGTTGTATGAAATTACATTTCAGTTCACACAGCATAAACCATAAGTGCACTAAAATGAGAATACAAAAACTATAAAGGCCTAACTTAGGTAAGTACAGATGAAAATAAAATAAGTACCAGTTTTGAGCAACAACTCCCAGGGCACTGAAAAATGTCATCAGATAAACTAGTCTATAAGACTTCAGTGGAAAAAAATACTTAACATCCTCAGGGAAAAACATCACAAACCATACGTCACCTAAACAGTCCAAAATGCCATCATCAACACCCCTGAGACGTGCAAGTGGGATTTAGCAGGTCATAAGTACAGCTTGACAAGACAAGTCAGTGCAGCAGTAAAACCATTTGAATTGGACGGTTGCTTCTTCTAGGCCACCACCTGCGCCACCCACTGAGCGGTTGCCACAAGGGACTGCAAACGGGCACCCCCACGACCACCACACCCACGCCCCTGACGAACCGCCTCCCACACATCCCCATCGACACACTGCAAAATACCTCATCGTCTTCCATCTCTGCCTCATTCCCAGAAACCACCATTGCCGCTTCAATCTCCACTGCACAGAAACCACAAACTTCTCTCTCCCAAGCCCACAGTCGCTGCAGGAAGGCGATGGCGGAGGAACCATCCGCCAAGCGCCATCATGGTGAGCCGTCGGACAAGAGCAGTGACCTCGTCGACGTTCACGTCCCCGGCGAGAAGCGCGAGTACACGAGAACCCTCACAGGGGTTGAGCTCCACGGCAAAGAGACGCCGGAGATCATCTGCACCAGCGAACCAGACAAGGCCGACGAGGTGATGAGCAGGCTCAAGATGAAGGGTGGTGGCTTGTATCCGAGCTTCATCGAAGTTGATGTGGAGTTCACCAGCGATGAGGAACCTCCACAGATGGCGGCAGTACTGCAGTTGTGCGTCGAGGAACTCTGCTTGGTTTACCACATCGCAGCAGCCACAAAATGGTAACCCATACTACTATTCATTCATCCGTTGTACTAGTACTACTCACTAAAAACTTCATTAAACTAGTTTCCCAACTAGATGAACTACTATACTTTGTGAAGTGTATGCACGAGTACATGTTTCTCAACTTACATGCAATTCTGAAACTGTGAAGTGGATTGTTTCACCAGATTAGCATTTGAAAAAAATGTTTATAGAATTTTGAACTTGATGCACCAAATTAATTTCTGAACTTGATGTGCTAGCATAGATTCTGATCTTGATGCACTAGTATATTTTATAGAATTGATGTATTAAAATATGTTTGGTGAAGTGGTATAGGTCCATATTTTGATGCACATGTTTCTCAAATTAATTTCTAAACTTGATATAGAATTGATGCACAAAGATGTATCAAGCACTGGTATAGGTCTTTTATTCAACCAAAAAGAAAACTAAACTTGAATCAAGCAGCACATATATCATTGAATCTGTTAAAATGATTCTTGAATTTGGTGAAGCATTTGGTGAAGCATTGAAGATAGCAAAAAAAGAAAAATAACATGGTGTAGTTGAATTTAATTTCAGGACTTTGTGTACTAGTTTCTGGACTACATTCATCCATGACTTATACTATATAAGCATCTACCTCATGGATTATCACTTTCAAAACCAAAAAACAGAAGAATTAAATCTTCAAAAAAGAACAGTAACCTTCAATGTGTGTCTCCCCCCTTGCAGGCCCAAACGCCTCAAACAGTTCCTGCAGGAGGAGAAATTGTACGCATTTGTCGGTTTCAGCATTGGAGGTGACAAGCGGATGCTGAATAAGTCTAGTTTGGAGATCAACTCCAACAACTTCATCGACATGCAGCGCAAGTGGAAAGATCCACACACCAGCAAATACTTCAACTCCTTGGCCGATGTTGCAGGAGGCATCATCCACAAATCCTACAAAGGCATGAAGAAGAAGATGGACAAGGGAGAACACCAACTGTGGGGGACCAGCCAGCTGCCAAACAACCTCATCACGTACGCAGGAATAGATGCGTACGCCACATACAAGTCATGGAAGACAATCGACAACATCGTGACAGGTTGGGATATTTCAAAAGAGCAGGAGGCTGACCCCTACTGCCACTTCAACTTCGCGGGATGAAGATGCATGAAAGTCTGCATTCGTGTTGCTCGCACTTCTGCCTGCCCTTAATATTGTTGTTTCATATTTATAGTTTGCTTCCATTATGTTGAACCAGCTACCTTATGTTATGTCTGTCAGGGTTTGAACAAGTCTGCCTATGTCTATCATGTACATCGTTTGCTTATGTCAGTCAACAAGTTTGCTAGCTTCCTATTTTTGTTCATCCATCATTTGAAGTTGAAGTAGGTTGAAGCTGAAACTAGTCATGCAAAAACAAAAATCATACATGGATATTTTCACAAAAAAAACAAAAATTGTGGCAGACTAACTAAGGAAAATAGCAAAATAGTAGAATTGGACGCTCAGTACAACTTAGACATTTACGGTAGTACTATCACACTAAGGAATCAGTTTTTAGTTTCAGAAGAACACTAAAAAGACTAAATTTCAGCCGAGGACTACTAACAACATCGTGCTAATAGTAGTTAGAAATTTACTGAGTACTGCAACATGAAAAGCAAAGAACAATCAGTACATATTTCCAAGCCACTAGCATGCTAGGACTGAGAGTTCTGGTACACTTGAACAAACGGTAGATTCATTCTACAAAATATAAAAAGGAACGGGAAGCTTCAGTTCACATTCCATAAAACATTGACACACTCAAGAATAACACTAATAGTACAACTGAAATATCAGTACAACTTAGTCTGTAAGGCAAGTACTATGATCATACAAAACATTGCCTTGAGAAGAACCACAGCCTAGAAAATAGCCCCCCCCCTCGGAGACATATTTAAATGTAGCTAATTTAAACCAGTATTTAAATTTTACTATGAAGTTCAACTACTACAATTCAAGAAGTTCAAACAAAAATTTGGCTCTCAAATCTTGCTAAATTTCTTATACTTGAATAAAATCTGGCTAGAGATGACGTAGCAACTTGGTCGTAAATAATTTCAATCACAAAAAAATTCAGTTCGAATACATTATATGAAATCAGTTCTACATAACAAGGAAGCGTCACTCCACTCACGCTAGATCCACAAGTGCCATCGTGACACCAAATTTAAAAGCCTTACGCTGAACGACATTACAATTCAGTACTAACATAACTATACTATAAGTACAAGAAAAGAGGGTACAGAAACTATAAAGGTCCAACCTAGGTTGGGACAGATGAAAATAAATGATAAATCTCACTTTTCCAGCAACAACTCGTAATGAACTTGGGAAAACGTGTTTTTAGTTCAACTAGTTTACAAGACTTCAGTACAAAAAATAGAACTTAACCAGAAAGAATTCCCAATGAAACATACACAAGTGATATATCACACAACTATCAAAAATCAAAGACATCCAAACACTACAATCAAAGCCTACAATGCTTTCAAGAGATATATCACACAACTATCCATTTCACTACGTGAATGATGACCATTTGTTCTATGCACCAGGAGCCAAAGGCTGAAACTCCTTGGGAAGCTCCGTCACCAGAAGCTGGTTATTCCGGTTGAACACAACTCTATACAGATCCTCAGCCTTCCAATCAACAATACGAGGCTGCAAAACCATGAAACAAATTATCAAAAATCATGACACATTAAAAAGAAGAATACACAGTCAGCCAAACACAGAAAAGTGAAAAGCTCAACTAGAACCCACATCATTATCTCGAATGTTCCCAAGGATCTTTTCACCATCATAGGATCCAGCATACTTCAGAGTATAATGGCCACATTCATTCGCCCCTTGAAGTGGAACCTTCACAAACGTTGGTTTCTTTTTAAAAAGCTCCCATTTGGCCTTCTTGCTCGCATTGTACTGAGCATCACCATACACATCCTTCATTACTTGGACCATCCTGGAGATTTGTAAAAAAAGAAAAGAAACCACACATTTTCAGGTCTAAGAAAAACCAGAAACAAAGATGCAGAAAAATTAATCCAGTACAGATAATAAATGTCACTCACAATCTTCTCGCAGTCTTTATGATAGGTGTTCTTTGAAGGACGATGGTTCTTCAGATAAGGTAAAGATTCAAGGATGTCGACGCTACTTCGGTACTGATTCATGACATATAAGGAAAAGTGGTTCACTTTCTTATCCTTTGGTAAAACCATAGGCTTGAATAGAGGCATCATGATCTAAAAATAGATGACCAAAAAAGAGATGTTAACTATTCAAAATAAAAACCAGCATGACAACAAACAAATAAAACCAAAAATTAGCTAGTAGATCTCACAAGGTCGGCACTGAGCAAGTGTTCATTATCTTTAACATAGCTCTTGAAATCTCTCACTGCACTCTTCACATTAAACTCTTCATTTTCATCACCGTAAAATGTATAGTCAAGCACAACCTGCAAAAAAGCCAAAAAAGAAATAGATAGGGGAAAAGGATAAACAAAGCAAGGTATTATCAAAACTCGTAAAACAAATAGGTGTTCTTGTTTAAGAGAAACAAACGATTTGATTGGTTACCATGATGAAATATGGACTCAGCAATACCCTTTTCCCAGACGCAAAATCAACATTTCTATCGGGATCTTTCTTCCAATCATCAATAAGGAAGTCCATTACATCACCCTCCATCATTCGCCCAGGTGCAAAAACTTCCCAGATGTGTTTCCCAGTGAAGCTAGTTACACTATCATCGGGCTGAGGTATCATTGAGACGGTATTGCTGCAGCACGGACAAGAACAAAAAGCAGGGGAAGCAAGATAAGGCATTCATAGCAATTCAAGTTGTATAAAAAGTAACAGTCCAGGTCATATCTATCTAGCAGTTACAAACAACAGAGGAAAAGAAGAGGAAACATAATGAGAGATACTCACTCGGCATACTTCTCACATGCCTCATCGCTAAGCAACAGATTATACAACTTGCGAGCCTTGTCCAAGTGAGGGAATATATGAGGGTGAAGCTGCTGCATAGGGGAGCAGAACTTTATAGGAGCTCTGGGTGCACGCTTCCTTGCACCACGAGCTCTACGGGCCACTATTCCAGCAAGTGCGGATAAACCCTTGGCAGCAGCAGCGCTCCTGGTGACTCTTCCCATGCCAGCAATCTTGTCAAACGCATCATCATCACTGTCTATCAATTCCACAATGCGATTCTTGGGTGTAGAGGGGCTCTCTATAGAAGTAGCCGTAGAACCTTTCAGAGCTCCCAACCGCCCCTTAACAACACCAGACCTTGTGTTTTCTGGAGAACACCACTGGCTAAGATCAATAGATATGCGTTCGAGCTCTGAGAACTAGCTCCCAAAGATCCTGTAGTCATGCTCATTAAGATCCAGCCACTCACATGTGAAAATAAAAAAATAAAAGACCGCATCAAGGGTAAAGTTCAAATACGTAATTCATGATAGTACAAATCAAAGAAGTACAAGCTGCAAAAAATTACAAAAGGTCATGCATTACATACAGGGTTCGATGCAAAACAAATCACGGAAGTAAACATCAAACACATCGCTAGTTGCACAGGTATACAGAAAAGTCTTTCTAATGTCAATAATATCTTCGTAGCTGTAATCTAACATTTCAATCACACCATCCTCCCGGCAATGATAGGTCTTGCAGCTTTGTAGCATAAAGAATCCACAATCATGCCTGGTAACAAAAGAAAAAACAAATGGGTACATCAAAAATCCAAAAACACAGTAACACCACCCTCCCAGCAACAAAAACAACTAACAAAAACTCATTAAAAACGGATACTCATGTGTTTTTCTGCTGCGGCACCTGCACAAACTCGCAAGAGAAACCATCAATATGCACAGGCGAGAACGGTTTTGCCCTGTCTATGCTAGACACCCTCCAAAGCTTCTTTATGTTATCTGTCATAGTCCTTAAGAATCTAACTACATCACTTCAGGTTTCATCGCGCAGTGAATCAAGACACTCAAAACGACGGAACCTCAAATTCAGAACAATCAAGCACCAATGCCCAGATACTTCGCTAGGCTTCATGGTAGCCGCAATGGACGGCGGATCAAAAGTAGGGAAGCAAAGCTGACAAAAAAATCACAGAGGAAAAATGAATTTAACAAATCATAATGAAACAAAAAATGCAGCCTCCAAACAATAAAATAAAAGAAGAAAATTGAAATTCAGAAGTACAAACAAAAAATAAGATAATCATAAGTTCTAATTGAGTAAGCAAAACACTACAAAAAATATATGCTACTCTAGTTAAAATTGCAACAAACATATCAGTTCAATTTCCTTGCGACAATAAGTTCAGCTTCAAAAAAAGAAGCACACATCATTCATAAGTGGAGGGCTAAAAGCAGGCTGCTCAAGTTCATTCCACCACCTCCCAAACTTGCAAGAAAACAGGGCCGTTCTAGTTCATGAGTACAAAAAGTACAAGTTCACCTACTTGGTCAAAACCATCAGTGCACGATCTCGTGAACCAATTTACCACATTGGAATCAATATTTCAATCACGGATCTTGGTCTGTTGTACAAAAAGAACCACAAAGTTAGAAAATTGGCAAAACAAGTTATCATCCTATCTACAAAATCAAAATACTGACTGTCACCCATCTGGGAACTATCAACTTGTCATTGTCTTGGTACTTATGACGTAGAGAATATAAAACAACATCAGCACTGTCTGAGTTGAGCATGCCAGTGGGGACAAACGCTTTAGCAATAGAACCAACATTGGCATCACATTCTTTATTTTGAAACATCGGCTTGTCACTAAGAAAACACAAAAGATTACATGAATTAAAACTACTGCAATAACAACAATAGTCATATGAGAGAAAGAAAAGGATACAAAAATGATACGGGCAAAATCCCAAACTAACGGTTTTGCACGGTTGGTGCGCAACCTTGTCACAGCAAAGAAAAACATATCAACCTGAACAACATTTCCACTTTCTACTTGCAGAAAAAGAAGAAAAATAATAAGTTCAAGCACTACAAGTGAACATGTCCAAAATGCCAAAATTGAGAAGTACGCCTCATTTACAAGTCCTTACATGCACTATCAGTGTTTGACGACGACGGTAGTTCCTGCGATGAGACCAATATGCCTCCAGTTTCAGGGTTTGACGATGGCACATGCACATCTTGAGAGGACACCAATATCGTTGCACTTTCAGGGTCTGTGGAAAGAAAATCCTGGGACGACACGAGCGCCTCCTGCGTCAAGGTGCCATAAGAAATCGACAGAAGTAAATCGTCATCCTCGGATGGCACCTCCTCCATGCTAGAAGCATCTTGCAATGCATCACCGTAATCAAGCCCTCCAAGCGGGAAATTTTCCGGCGGCAAATCTTCAAAATCAGAAAGATTTTCATTCCCAGCAATAGCAACACCAGACGGTTTGGCATCAAGTATGCTAGCAGCACCAACATCCTCATCAGCAACTTTGGCACCAACATCTCCACCACTAACGACAGCCTCCCGCTCAACATCAGTCATCTGAAGAAATAAAAATTCAGAAAAAGTGAATACTATGAGCAAAACTAACAATCAAAAAATAAGCTAGCGAGAGGTGCACACAAAAACAAAACCTTAGAAGCATTCACAGAAACATCATCGATCTTGCTGTTGCTAACATTAAAAGCAACATCACCAACGGGCGAAGAAGGCTTGTCGCCAACAACAGGACCCTGATTTCATATGTAATAAATGAAAAAAACAATGCTATTATTAGCAACAATAAACACAAGGAATTAAACCACATTGGTGCGCATGAAAATTCAATAAATATGAATAAACACATTAAAAAGAAAAAATAACCTTGCACTTATTAGTAGATGGATCATTAACTCCACGGTAAACACCCGCGTCAACATTATGACTGGTCTCCTGCATCAAAACAAAAAATTAATAAACAGATGAAGATCAGGAAGTTCAACTACATTACTGACAACAGAACAACATAGTAAAAACATACAAACACCGAGGACCAACTCACATCAACAACAGGGTGCTCCAAGCCAACATCATTCGTATAGTGATCAGAAACATTAACCTCAGTACCATCATCAGCCCTGCTGTCGGTGGCGGCAGCCTCATCCTGCTCAATCTGCATGGAAGAAAATTAATAAACAGATGAAGATCAGGAAGTTCAACTACAATACTGACAGCAGAACAACATAGTAAAAACATACAAAAACTGAGGACTGACTGACATCAACAACAGGGTGCTCCAAGCCAACATCGTTTGTTTTGTGATCAGGAACATTAGCCTCAGTACCATCACTAGCCCTGCTGTCGGTGGCAGCAGCCTCATCCTGCTCAATCTGCCTGATAACAACTTTTGCACTTTCTTCATATGGCTTACAACGAGAGTCTTGCATAGTTTTTAAACGCTTCATGTTGTTCAACGGAAGAACCGAGCTCTGAACTAGATCAATAGCACCGTCACGCATATCACCAATAAAAATTCTCTCCATCTCAATATAGTCCACTGCTTCCTCAACGTTAAATTGATGACCTTCAGGAAGGATACCATTGATACAGCTCAGATGCTCAACTGTTGTTGGGACCTTTTGCAGCTCAGAACACACATTACTTAAACTATGCTCAGCACGCTCAACGCAGAAACAGCAACATCAATACCAAAACCCTTCCTCTGTGAAGTACTAGCATTACTAAGGCCAGGGGGAACATATCCAGCACCCTCAACACCACAGCCACCTCACAACTCATCGTGCAGAGATGAAGACTTGGGAACCTGAGACGACGGCATCTCCAGGACTGGCCGTTTATACACTCGGAAAAAGACAACCTCCTCTTGAGTTTTCCACTACAAAAAAGGGGGAAAATAGTTAATTAATCAATGCAACACATAGGGAAAAATAAAACATGGTATTAACAGATTTAAATCAACAGCACTATCAATCTTTAACTGTCAGTGCCAATTTATTAGTATTTACCGACAGGACAGTTTAGCAAAGATATCCAGTTCAACCAGACATGAAACAACAGTACTAAAAATCGCACCTAAACCTCACAAAGCATAAGAAATGACAAAATCTAAACAGGTAACTCTGCGGGACACATGTTCACTCCAATAGAAATAGCTATACCTAAATAAAAAAAAGTTCTGCAAGACACGGAAGAAATAAAACTCACCGGAAGCTTCCCAAACACCCAAGTCTTTGGATCTGCATTGCCTTTTTTATCAAATCTGCATCAACCAGATGAGAAAGCTTGACAGGATCCATGAAACATATGCGGGGGACTCGCATGTTAGGCTCCGCAGTCTTGCCACGGATAAGGCAGTCAAGGTACATTAGTACAGGCCCTATAGCACAACCTGTGATTGCCTTCCCCATGGTAACACCATCTTGGTACCTGGCAACAACCCTTCTAAGCTCATCAACCATCAGCTGACAACAATCCATATTAGCCATGTCCTCAAAGAAGAGACCCTCAAACATTGCTACCTCTCTGGAAACACACGGGGTGGCACCAGGCAACACAACCTTCATAAACACAATAATGAAGAACACTTTCAGAGAAAGGTCATCTTTGCTAGGATCCTTGATGAGCACCTTGAGCTTATTACTCAAATCCTTTGCCTTGATATCTTTGTTCCTGCTAATGTCAAGCTCCGATCTTAACTTCATCAGAGCGTCGTCATATCCATCCTCTGACGGACTTGGCGGAGAACGACCACCACGAGGGAACCCAAATAATTGTTGTATACCATCGCTAGTGATGCGAAGATTCTTATTAGCCTCACCCATGTAAAGAGTCATTGTATCAGGATCTATTCTCAGGTATAAAACTCCCATCAGAGAGTAGGAAATGTTAGACTTCACCCTCCAATTGAAGATAGAACCAAAACCAGTTGCATGAACCCTAGCCACATGCCGACTCTCAAGAAATTTAGCACAAGCTTCAACCTCTCCCAACGAACATCGCACAGTCAAGTTCAATTTCCATTGGTCACCTTCATCCCAGGCAACTTTTCTGGCTTTGCGTCCCACCGGCTTGACCGGACTCATAACGCTAACAGGCTGTAAATGAAAATATAGAAGCCACACCTTAAATAAATCTATACGTACTATTAAAGGGAATAGGTATTCTTGGTTTGGTTTAGTCCTTTACGTTTGGTTTACACACGTTAAGCGATCTAGGTCAGTTACTTGTATGTTGATGGGACTTTTATGGGCTTTCATAGAGAGACCGCGGAAAATAATTTGGTCAAAATAAATCAACATTGTGAGAATTGAACACAAGACCTCCTGTCTATCTCTTAGATGTAACAACCAAAGACTTATGCACCTTTCATATTTACTAAAGCCAACTCACTCTAAATATACGAGTGGAAGTCATCATGTTTATTTATTTTTTTGCGAGAAAAGGAGTTGATATTAAAATGGCCAAATTACTGAAAGGTCCACACAGAAAAGGAAATTACAACCAAGCCCCTCTACAACCCGACTACGCCGGCGCCGTGGACGAGCCGGTGACACGCCGTTCGCCGCTGCTCGCTGACGCCTTGGATCGAAGCAGCCCACGGGCGAAACGGAAAGTCTCTGATCAACGGTCCCTGAGGACCTACACCCATGGCAGTCGTCGTCGTCGTCGCACCGCTCAACATCGCCTTCCTTCTCTAGATCTTCAACCGCCGGAATCGCCATCCCTCGATCTCCGGCACGGGGGAACCGTGCACGGCCTCTCCATCGAGCAGCGAGCACGAAGAAAGGAGCTGGTCCACCGCGGAGCTCCACCGGAACTTCGCCGTCGAAGGGGAGACCAACACCCGCAAAAAGTCGATCCAGTCGCACTGCCGCCTCCACGACGCCACCGGCTGGCTCCCTAGGCACTCCTACACTATGTACACACTACAAATCGGGCCTTACCCGTCCTCCCCCGCCGGAGCATCCGGCGGAGGGCGAGGCAGGTGCCGATTCGGCAACGGTGAGGTGGAGAGCCCGTGGTTCGCACAAATCGCCCTTCGTTCCTGTAGATGGGGAAGGGTGAGGTGCAAGGCCCATGTTTAGGGAGAGCTAATTAAGCGAATGAGCAAATAAAGGAAGGATTGTGGGCTTAAATATAATATTTAAACGAATATGGCTAATTAAAGAAAGGATTATGGTTAAATCGGTGGAATAACTATTAGAAAGATTGTGGTCTTAATAAATTCTACATGAAGGATTTGAGGTAAAAGGTAGGATAATTAAAAGAAAGGATCTATAGGCCTTAATGTGTTGGGGCTACTAAATTAGAAAAGGAAGAATTTGATTCTCGACTAAAACGGGTAAGGACTTCATGGTAATTAATGTAAGGATCATACTTAAATGCCATTAAAAAGGATTGTATTTAAATGAAATCAGTGGGACATTACGCCCCGCAAAAAAATATGAACACGACTAAATTGCGACATATATTTTTATGTTCATTTTGTAGAAGGATGATGCTGCGTTGCAACATGTTCTTCATAATGAATCCGATGCTATGGGACATTATGCTTGTGCAAAACATCAATTTTCCCCGTTGCAACGCACGGGCATATGTGCTAGTGAATATAGAAAACAAAACAAGCATATGAAGGCAAGTAGAAAAAAGAGAAGATTGCAGAAGTTCAACTATTGAAACAACATCAGTACCACCCTCGATTGATCAAACAATGACCAGCCTCGCCTGGCCAGCATAAAAGCCCACACAGAATTAAATCATTGCAAATACAACTAGTCAGTCACATACAGTACAAAAGACTTACCACTGCAAATTCATCTTTAGAATCAAATTCGATATCATCTTCTTCAGATACAACATCTTCAGCTTCGACACGAGCATGCTTCTTCACACCTTTGTTCACCTTCGCAGGATGAACTTTACGCTTATTATTTTCTTTCAACAAAGAGCGCTCTCGAAGAGGAGGAGAAGAATGAATTGATTTGGAGAGGGGAGCAGAGCAGAACGGGTGAGAGCGGAGGTTAAAAGGTGAGTGGGAGAAAACCGATGGCTAAAGCCCAGAACCGTGGTGAAGCTCACTATCTCTGGGCAGTTACCAAAGATAATAGCAAAAATTAAATACAATAAAAAAATTAATATTGAGGGAGAAAACAAACAGCTAAAGTACAAATAATAACTCACAACAGTACAACAAAAATTATCAAAAAGTACAAATGAAATAATAATTCATAACGGTGCTAGTTTTTCACCAAAAACATAAAGATAAGATAACCGGGGCAAATCATGTACTACTATGCCGCTCAGTGTGCTGTGGTGTGGGGAACAAGTCATGTTACGGATATGTGTCAGTACAACTATGCCCCTCGGTGTGGTGCGATGCGGCAGCAAGTCCATACAAGGATGATGTGTCAGTACAACTATGCCCCTCGGTGCGATACGGTGCAGGGGCAAGTCATGTTACGGACTCGCCTCCGCATGCGACGTCGCGGCGTGCAGGGGCAAGTCATGTTATGGACTCGCCTCCGCATGCGACGCCGCGGCACGCCGCGGCGTCGCCTGCTACGGCTTGTTCCTGGCTCGGCCTCGCCGGGATGGGGGAGGGGTGTCCCGACCCCCCTCCCCCCCGGCTCGGCCTCGCGCTAACGCGGCAGTGCTCTCGTTTGACAGGCGCAGTGCGGTTATTCTGTTTCCCCCCCACACGCACCCACACACCCCTAAAAGATAGATAATGGGGGCAAGTCCATACAAGGAAGATGTGTCGGTACAACTATGCACCGAGGGGCAGTGTGGTTATTCTGTTCCCCCCCCCCCCCCACACACACACGCACCCACACACCCCTAAGATAGATAATGGGGGCAAGTCATGTTACGGACTCGCCTCCGCTTGCGATGTCGTGGCATGCCACGTCGTCGCCTGCTACGGCTCGTTCCTGGCTCGGCCTCACCGGGATGGGGAGGGGGGGTCCCGACCCCCCTCCCCCCCGGCTCGGCCTCGTGCTAATGCGGCAGTGCGCTCGTTTGACAGGCGCAGTGCAGTTATTCCGTTCCCCCCCCCCCCCGCACGCACCCACACACCCCCTAAAAAGATAGATAATGGGGGCAAGTCCATACAAGGAAGATGTGTCAGTACAACTATGCCCTTTGGTGCGGTTCGGTGCGGGGGCATGTCATGTTACGGCTCGTTCATAGAACAAAACTCACAAGAACTAGGACAAAAAAGTATCAGTCCAAGTTACTGGTGGAGTCAAGTACTAGATTCAAACAGCAAAACAAAAAAAGGAAAAATTGACCGCCCAAGGATCATAAAGTATCAGTCCAATTTACTGGTGGAGTCAAGTACTAGATTTAAACAACAAAAAATTAAAAAATTGACGCCCATGGATCATAAAGTATCAGTCTAATTTACTGATAGAGTCAATTACTAGATTCAAACAACAACAAAAAAGAAAAAAATTGACCGCCCAAGGACAGGCGTAGGCCCTGACGCTGCTAGATACTTGAACTCGAGCCCATAGGCGAATCCCTAGTAGTCCGCACAACGCAGGGCCCACCGATCAGGGCCCATAGGTCAAGAGAGAGAGAAGAGCACCGTGTATAAGCGCTCTGGTAAGCTTTCAGAGGAGTTCGACTGGTGAGCCTCGGTTGCGCTTATAAACTAGTCTAGAACCCCCTCGACTAGCGAGGTGGGACTAAACCCATAGCGCAAGCGCACGCCAAGCTGCACAGCTGCGCGGACAAGCTATCTGGGCTGAAAACAACAACTCAGCCAAATGGCCCAACACAGTACTTCACCCCATTACAAAATTCCAGCCGATCACACACGACCAAAAAATGCATATATTTAAAAAAACTCACAAGAAATAAGTTCAAAAACAAATAATGTAAAAAGTTCAAACACATCTTAATTGTCAGAACTAAAAAAATAGAAATACATATATTTTTTGGAAAATTAAACGTAGAAAATTGCAAATAAAAATTTCAGAAGCAGAATTATAAAAAGTTCAACTACTACGACTCATAAGGTTCAAGTAAAAAAATACGGTGCAGCAAAGATAAAAATCTTTTAATTCTAAAAAATACTAGAAATATCATTATTTAACTGTAAAAAAATGTGATCCAAAATTGATCTAAAAAGTAAGAAAAAATGTTATACAACAAACAAATTTGATTGGTAATTGACAACCTAAAATAGTTTAGTACTATCATTAACAGAATGTAAGTTCAACAATCTCGAACCCAAAAAAAGGGGGTTCTACAAACATCATCAGCGTATAGTTCCTTCTGCGAGCTATGTACATGAAAATATACCAGTGAAAACAAAGGATGCCCATCGGTTCAACTATATAATTGTTCAAGTACTAATAAAAGAATATATAAATAAAGCAGTTATACTTGAGCAAAACAGATAGGAAAAGCATTACATAAGTTGTTCCAAACCATCTGATAATACAATAGAATTGAACCATCTCACATGCAGAAGTTTTAAAGAAAAAAATACTACAACATAATCAACCACACACAAATCTCACAAACCGGCGTCATTTGCCACATTTAAACCTACAGCACATAAATTCTGAATGTCAGAGAGTCATCTTCCCTGGAGAACATAACCATAACCACATCACCATCCTCAAATCCAGACTCTGCCACAAACTCCTTCCACCCAGTAGTTAGGTTGATGCAACCATCAAAGTCGATGTGGTAGGCAACTTCCATCAACTGATACCCATTTTTGTCTGAAGTCTCCATCTTCAGAACACCGGAACTAGGAGCAACAATCCTGATCCTGGGTGACATTTTCTGCAAATGGGCATGGGAGTACGAGACAAAAGTTCACATCTGACATAACTGAATTTTTACACAGATATATGAACGGTTTGCATAACAAACCGAAAAGAAAAAATCTGAACCAAAACAATAACACATAACTGACTAGTCATGTGAACTGACTAAACTGAAGAAATATGCATATCAACACACCTACAGTAAAAACATCTGACAAAAAAAAGATCAAGGATTATACAAAAATGGATAAAACCGGTGTAGTAATGAACAAATACAAATAGAAATCCCTACTGCTAAAACCTGACATAACCAAATAAAAAATATAGACAAACTATTCATAACACTAAACTACAGATCTAGTCCATGGGATTCAAAAAGAGACCTACAAAAAGGTAGAAAACAAAATGAATAGAAACACATACCCATGATTCCTTCAAGTCACCAACCGTCAGGCGACAAACATATGGCGCACGAAACCCATGGTTGTTGTACAACAGACAAGAAAGTTGCCCACGCCGCTGAGTCTGGGTGAGCTCCAAACGAGATTTGTACACACAACCGTCAGCTATGCATGCCATCTTTTCCAAGCATCCGCATGAACAATCCTCCATGGAAGACACAGAAACAGGGAAGAAAACAATGAAGAGAAGAGGGAGGAACCTAGATCTAATTCTGGAAGAAGGAAGAAAAAGGACGGGAAGACTGAGCCACACACCACACATAGATGGATAGAATTTATAGCCAGGGAGACTTGCAGATTATAAAAATAATAAATAGGCAGGTGCGTAGCCACCTGGTAGGAAATAGTTATTATACAAGCCATGCAACATTTGGCCGCAAATTAGTTCAACTTTTGACAAACAAGCAGTTCAAAAAAGTGCACATGTCAAAACATATGCAGATAAAACAAAGCTTTCAGAGATAAAACAGTTCAATTCATTTAGTCATTCAAACATCTGCTCCCTCACAACAAAAATCTTAAAAACATAATCTTCACTACTTCAGTCATAACGATCAAAGAAACGACGCCATTTGGCCCTGGTGGATGGATGTGGAGTCGTGGCTGCTCTCGCCCTAGCCCAACTGATGATCTTATTATGGTTCCTTCCCCTGCCCTCTGGGAAAACAAGCTCCAATTCATTGGAGTTGCAAGTATCCATCACCTCGCGCGCAAGGCGTCTGTTGAACTCTGCCTCTAGTTCCTCCTCGGTAGCACGTCGTGACATCTGCCTACGCCTGCGCCTCCTCCTCCTCTGCTCCGCTACTGCAGCCCTCACATCGACGGCATCCCCCTCCTCCTCTGTGACCTCTCCCAACTCAGGATCCATCTCGCTATTCTTTGCTTGCAGCTGGTAGAATGAAAGTGACATAGGGCTCAGGCTTTATAATCAAAGTGCAAAAGTATCGGTAGGCAGCCAGTTCCAATGTCAATGCACAGTAACACAACTTTGACACACATCAGTCCAACTACACATACAGCAGCAATTCAAAACAAACACCGAAAAACACGCAACTTAATTACATAGTTTGACCAGATTACAAGAAAAATCAGAGCCTACAGTCAGCCGCCATACACCACCTCCGCCAACAACTAAATAATATGGGAATCCAGGGTAGAAACAACTCAAAAGAAGCAAAATTGACAACGGAAATCTTTTCATACAATCCTCATAACTCTCCCTGCAACACCAATTCAAAAGTAAAACAACAGAAAAAGAAGAACACATTTACATGGCGGACGTGGAAAACGACCAAGAACACCAAAACCTGTAATCAGAAAGTAAAAATGAAATTAATATCCAAAAACTCTAACATATCGATAATTCCCACATCCAAAACAACAAACAAGACGCAAATTGAGGCCTACGAACACCACCGTAAACACCAACGCCGAGAACACGTCCGCCTCCAAATACCCATGTCGTCACCTCCGGTGACTACAGATCGCAAAACACGACCAGGTGAGCGCGCGCACGTGCGGAACCCCTTACATGTCTCCTCTAGCAACGAATAGCCTGCAACATCGCGCCGGAGAACGCCCGGAAGCTCCACATTGCATCCCCTGTTTCCGCCCGTCGTACACGCAGGAAGATCAGTTCAAGAGGAAAACTACGTCAGTCCAACCTGCAAACCACGTCAGTTCAAGAAGGTTAACAGAATATATATTGGTGTTCTATCCTCTACAACATTCACTTATAGCTATGTCTTCATGCTTGAATCTTTTCTTGATCTAAGTGAATGTGATCGGACCCTTACCCACTCTGTGCTTCTATCTCAAACTCTATCTGTCCAAATCATATGCATTCTATTGAAACCTGTCGATTGTCTTCTCTGAGTCATTGTCGGTAGAAGACATAGAGACAAACATTTAAATCTGTTTTAATTGCCATATCTTTTTGCCTGAATACCAGAGAAGCCTGAATGACCACCCGAAAATCCAGGCGTGTGTGGGAACATGGATCAACTCCCAATGAGTTGCATGCAAGCCATGTGTCCTTCAGATGTGAACTGCCAGGGGCACCTGCATAACTATGATGTGCTATCCCTATCCCTATAAATACACAACTCATCGCGGTCATTATCTCTTCTTCCACCTCTCCGCCTCGCACAAACCCTAGCGCCTCTGCTAGCTTGCGTCGACGCCGGAGACGAAGTGTTTAACTGCTGCGACCTCTTCGACGTCGTCCTCACGTCGGCCGCAGACCTCGTCCTCTCTGCCGCCACAAAGTTAGGGCGCGGGAGATTGAACTGCTCGGCTTCTATCTCTCTTCACCTCGTCCAGCAGTTCATCAAGCAGTAATTAAATCTTACTTTTTACTGCCTTTTAGATCCGTCAGATCCATCCACTTCAACCGAAAGTGGTTTCTTCACTTCCAAATATGGATCCATCCTTATCTGCATCTCATATCATGCCAACTATATTCACTTATGCTTCTTAACTAGTTAGATTCCTCACTTGTACTTATTCATGGATTCATACAACTATGGAACCGACTCTCTTCAAATAAGTGAATGTCTTCGCGCTATGAGGTCAATGTCTTCAAAACCGAATTATCTTCAAAATCTGCTTAGAATTCATATGACCTCTTCACCTTCCCTCGCATCTCTAATGCTGTCACAGGTACATGTCCGTGGGAGAATCCATTGGTTCTCATAGTCTCCATTCATTTGCAGAGTTCTTACAGCTTCATATTCACTCACCTGAAGCCAGTTCCTGTCTGACCAGCAAGAGGAAGCCATTCACTATGTTGAAGCCTTTTAATCTGAATACAATGGCAACACAGAAATGAGCTAGAAAGGGCGGCAGGCAGTGTCGTAGAGATACAACCAAGGATTTGCCTCCAGATCTGTTTGAGCTATACAAGTCCGATCCTGAGGAGAGCTATGGCGAGCGCAAGACCTGAATCCAATGGATTCGAAGATATTGGGAAGAGCAATGGTTCATGTACAGATTTGTGACTGCTGAATATGCTGAAAAGAACGCCATCAAGGGCCCCTAGGGAGATATTCTATACAGAGATCTGCAGCCCAAGTCCAAGTCTGAAGCCATTGTTCAAGGCTTCTACCTTTGCATGTTCCAAGGACCACAGCCAAAGAATGCCGACCCATCATCACTGTTATGGTGTCGCGACGATAATCTCTTCAAGCGCAATTATCAATTTGCCAAGGAGTCTGCTGTCAAGAACAAGTAGGACCTGGGACTCGACTTCAACCCTGGTCCATCTGCTCCAGGGGCTGATGGCACACGTGATGCCAATCCAAATGTCATCGGCCCCTTTTACAACCTCGATGGCCTTCTCACTCACATAGCTGTATAGGAGGCTATGGTGGAGCACTCAGCTGATGACGCAGACTCGGAGGATGCGCCAGCACCACCAAAGCCACAGAAGAAGAAGAAGAAATCAAAGGCTTCAAAGCCCCCTGCCTCACCAAAAGTTTCACGTGTGAAGCCATTGGCCACAGCACCTCCTGAAGCCAGTGTGCACTCTGAAGACATATCTCGTGTCTCGAAGAAGGCCGAGAAGACAAAGAAAACCAAGAAGCCCAAGAAGATTTTCGGGCATGAACTAATGTTCGCACACGAACACGTCACCATGTACCCTCGACGCCGGGGTGATGCACCACAGCTCGCGTCAAAGGAGGTCCGACCGGCAGCGCGATACGCAGGACAGTCGGAGACGCTTTTGTAGACCCGAAGCCCCGATTACCCGGGAGGGACCCCGTCAGGGCTCGCAACGGCTATGGGCTGCTCTAGGTCGATTCGCTCGCCCCTAGAGCCTCGTGATTCTGCAGCCCTCCGACATGAAGAACTAGTGAAGAACGAGAAGAAAGATACAAGGGAAAGATAAAAATTAGATGAACAAGAAAAAGTAGTAGATTGATTTGTTCGATTGTGTGTTGTTTCAATCGGACGTCACCCCCAACATATATAAGAGGCGGCTGGACTTCTCGTACAAGCAAAGGATTTATCTAGGCTTTCTTTACAAGAAAATTACATCGATTCACGTCCAAAACCCTAGTCAAATTCGGACTGGTTTTATCCGAACTTTCCAAAACTGTTCGGTTTAAACTAGCTGTACTTTGAGGGTCCTATTTGTGGGGACAAACGACCTCGGATGGAAACGAGCCCAAAAGCAATCTTGATCTTTTCGACGAGACGAACAACTTTCATGTTGAACGTTTTTTCATCAGAGGTCATCTCGAGGGTCAAATCGCTCGTGCAAGACAGCTAATTATTCATGCAGCACATCAGACATACCCACATATGTGTGTGGTTTCGGGCGTCATATTTTTGCTTACTGGAGGCTCGTGCTGTGCGGGCTCTAACTTTTGCATATGACCTCAGATTGAGACGATCTTTATATCAAAATCGATCGTTTCGACGAGACAAAGACAATTCATGTAGATCAGTTTTCAATATGGGGCAGTCTTGGGGCGTAATCAGCCGAATAGTGTTCTGAATACAAAATCTAAGTACTTCGAACACAACTTCGGCCTTAGAGATGAGAGCGGATGACTATGGCCCAAATATCAAAGTTTTTCCTTTTGACGATACGGAACTTTCTCACTTTGAGCACTTCTCCATTTTAGGCCGTCTTAATTAAGTTCTTCGTCGTGCCAAAATCTGGTGTCAACACATGCCCCCCTGTTTTTCGGCAAACTTGTGTGCCGAAAAATAACTTCCAAGATGCTTTTCCTAAGGACGATGTCAACACTCCATGGGACATTTTATGTGCTTAGGACGATAAGTATATGTCGTCCATTTGGATTAGCAACAAAAGTAAAGCTAATCAAACATATGATGATTTGGTAATACCCTTTCATGATGTAAGAAATTATATTGCATCCATTGTTTAAAATAAGCCCATTGAGGGTAACCAATCATACCTGATGAGAAATTCCATGGCATAGGCATCAATGACATTGTTGAAGAAAATGGATAATGTGTGGACCGAAGATGTTGAAACCTTCGGCTTGGTCCTTCATAGTTTTCACTCTTTTCCTTCTTCACATTTGTCGCACTCCTTGTAAAGGAAGCTTGCACATAATTCTTATTTTTGAATACTTCCTTTGGGAACCCATGCCATATTCCTTTCTTCAAGTTCTTGTGCACTCAGTTTTTGTAATTTCTTCTTTTGCCAATATGATAAGCCGAGTGGCCACCCTGGCTGTGATATTGTTTGAAGTAATGGCAATTCTTGTTTTACCATGTGCACTCTCAACTTCTTCTCTTCAGATTTGGTACTTGATTGACTTGCCTCATCACCATTAGTAGCCATTGTCAATACTTCAATTGGCTCCTTCTCATTTGAGATCAAATCTAAAGTAGAACTCTTACGGCCATCTTTTTTAAAACGATAAATTTGTTTGACCACCTCTTTCTTGTTCCTTGAGCTCCGGACCGATTCCTTATGATTGAAACAGTCTTTGACATGTGATTGTTCAAATGTTGATCTTTTTGGAGCTGCATAATGTTTGTGAGATGGTCTAAAATAAGATGAAGAATGCGCCCTTGTATCATACTTGTCCCATGATAGATATGGATTTACATGATCATAGGAAGGTATCCATGGCATTGGCATTGGGGGCACAAAATATGGATATGAATATACCGCATTAGAATTCTCATTTTGCCAATACCAATCCTCGGGTTTGCGCCTAGGGGGTGATCTTGATGCTTTTCCATTAGTTGGCTGATAAACACTTTTCTCTTCACTCTTCTTTTGATATTTATCTAATAATTGTGCAAAAGTGACCTTGGATTTCTTGCACTTGTGCTTATTGCGGCCTTTATCTCCTTTGTCTTGACTTGCATTGTTCTTTGGATTTTCTTGTTGCCCCCCAGTCCTTTGCGTCTTCATTGTATCTTCGATAGAACTCATGCCTTCAAGAATATTTTCATTGTGCTCTTGAACAACTTTTTTACTTGAAAGCTTGATCCCATCACCTGTAGTTTTTACCTTCTCATCTTTAAAGGAATCTTCTTGAAGCAGTCGATTCAAAAACCTTTTTCCATTAGGGCCAATCAGAATAGACTGGTCATCCCTTGGTGTTTCAACAAATTTTAATCGTCCTTTATCAATGGCCAATTTAACTATTTGACGAAACATGTAGCAATCCTCAAAATTATGCTTGGATGAATCATGCAACTTGCAATACATTCGTCCTTGGATTGATGGCTTCACATGGTGATCAAGAACTTTAATGTAATTATTTTTCAGCAACAAATCAAATATTTGATCACACATGCTTGTATTGAAGGTATACTTCTTATTTTCTAGCCGATATTGGTGTGCAAACGGCTTTGAAGTTGAGCAAACGAATGGTTCAGATTTAGAATCTCCCCATTCGGCTATGCATTGTGTTTTACACCCTATCTCTGATGTATTTGGATAAGATATTATATTAGCATCAGATTTTTCAAAAGAATTTGACCTTGGCCTTAAATTTCTGAAACGAAAATAGTTAGAATACACATGTCTCAATTGAGACCAAGTGCAAGCCAAGTAAGAAACAAGCAAAGCTACCCAATTAGATATAAAATTTTGATAAAGCAATGGGGAAAACTTTGGCTGCAATAATAGGTCACTATCGGTCTTTACAAATGGCACAATAGACTGACCGATATGTTCTATAACAGTTTTATTGCTAACAAGTAAATTTCCCTTCGTCATTGATATTTCAAAATTACTTATGAGAATTTCTCTTATAGAAGCATCAACAATAAAGCTGCGACCAAATCGGAAGATAGGTAAATCACTTGCTAGACATACCTTTTCAAACACGTTGTGAGAGCATGATGGTTGCATTACTTGAACGATAGGTTGTTCCTCTTTCGAATAGCTCCCCAACATCTTGTCATCCTGTTTTTCTAGAATAGATTCGGCATACGTAATATTTGATTTGGTCTTTTCAATAGCCGAATTAACTTTATTATCCGAATCACCATCTTTTTTGATAATTCTATCCACACCCAATGCTTTCTCTTTTTGGCATAATCTAGCTTGGATTACAGTAGAATTAATAGGCTTTCCCTCTTTTATTAATTCATGTAGAACAACATTGCATTCATCCCAAAAAGACGTAAGATTTTTCTTAATGACCCAATCTGGATAGAATTGCCTCCGGACACTTTTAGACTCTTTCAGTAATGATATGTCACCGAAATTCTGTAGTTGTGTTGGGGGGACATGATATGCCACGGTAGTAGGTGAAGGCATGTGTGCTCCTGTCGAAATTTTGCTTATTTGGCCATGACCATGAAGGTGGGGAGCCGAATTATGGACATCAACAGTTGCGTATGGTGCCAGAAAATTAGTAGCATGAGGTGTAGCATATGATGTTTGAGGGTAGTTGGCCGAATAACTAGTAGTAGCAAGGCCAATTCCCCTATCCACCGGCACATTTGGATTAACAAACTGCAAGTTATTTGCCGATGAATAAAAAGTTGAAACACTTTGTTGCATCCTATTGGAAGTTCCTACATGGGGTATCTCAACTTGATTAACCGAACTCATCATTTTGTTCATCGGCATATAGATTTGTGGGGTTGCCGATGCATGGGAGTTGGGATACATATGTTGCATGTTGCTGAAATTATATGAAGTTGAAGCATGAAGATTATTCTGAATCGGCTATTGCACATAATTAGATACATTATTGATAAAACTAGGGCTAGCCAATACATTATGCTCATTAGACGATCTAGCAACAACATATGCATTATTTGCAGCTACATAAGTGAAGTGGGTATTCATATCACCTTTGTAGATGTCAAACCCTAGATGACGATCTCTTCATAGCAAGAATGGGTCGGAGACCGTTCCACACTTCGTCCCCAGCGGAGTCGCCAAAAAGTGTGTTCGCACACGAACACGTCACCGTCTACCCTCAACACCGGGGGTGATGCACCGCAGCTCGCGTCGAAGGAGGTCCGACCGGCAGCGCGATATGCAAGACAGCCGGCAGACGATTTTGTAGACCCGAAGCCCCGCTTACCCGGGAGGGACCCCATCAGGGCTCGCGGCGGCTATGGGCTGCTCCAGGTTGATTCGCTCGCCCCTAGAGCCTCGTGATTCCGCAGCCCTCCGGCATGAAGAACTAGCGAAGAACGAGAAGAAAGATACAAGGGAGAGATAATAAGTAGATGAACACGAAAAAGTAGTAGATTGATTTGTTCGATTGTGTGTTGTTTCAATCGGCCGTCACCCCCAACATATATAAGAGGCGGCTGGACTTCTCGTACAAGCAAAGGATTTATCTAGGCTTTCCTTACAAGAAAATTACATAAATTCACGTCCAAAACCCTAGTCAAATTCAGACTGGTTTTATCCGAACTTTCCAAAACTATTCGGTTTAAACTGGTTGTATTTTGAGGGTCCTTTTTGTGGTGACAAACAACCTCGCATGGAAACGAGCCCAAAAGCAATCTTGACCGTTTCAACGAGACGAACAACTTTCATGTTGAATGTTTTTTAATCAGAGGTCATCTCGAAGGTCAAATCGCTCATGCAAGACAGCTAATTATTCATGCAGCACATCAGACATACCCACATATGTGTCTGGTTCCGGGCGTCATATTTTTACTCATTGGAGGGTCGCGCTGTGCGGGCTCTAACTTTTGCATATAACCTCATATAGAGACGATCTTTCTATAAAAATTGATTGTTTCGACGAGACAAAGACAATTCATGTAGATCAGTTTTCAATATGGGGCAGTCTTGGGGGCGTAATCAGCCGAATAGTGTTCTGAATACAAAACCTAAGTACTTCGAACACAACTTCGGCCTTAGAGATGAGACCGGATGACTATGGCCAAAATATCAAAGTTTTTCCTTTGACGATACGAAACTTTCTCACTTTGAGCACTTCTCCATTTGAGGCCATCTTAATTAAGTTCTTTGCCGTGCCAAAATCTGGTGTCAACAACTGACTCCAGCTGTCGTTCTCAGGAACGAAGAAGACACCATTGATCTGTCAAAAGTGATGAAGATCTTGGCGATGACGCCCTTGAGCAACTCATCAAGAGCAAACAAGAGGCCGAGACATTCATCGATCTGCCCCTCTTTGACATGGATATTCTGAACAACTTCATTGATGAGTGGTTCGGCGATGAGAGCATAAGAATCGATGATCTTTAGCTTCCTGTGGATATCAGCGTCACCTTCCATGAAGCCATTGCTAATGAGCTGGCCGTGGCTCAGAAGATAGTTGAGTTGAAGAACAAAATTGACTATGAAAAGGTGTACTTCAAGAAGAACATGGCCAAGCTCAGTGTGGCAGACATTAAGATCTTCAAGAAGACGTTGCATGAGCTCCAAGAATAGTTTCACATGAAGCGTGAAGAATCTAAAGGTTCAAGAGAGCAGATGAAGTACTTTGCG
Source organism: Triticum aestivum (assembly GCF_018294505.1). NCBI lineage: Eukaryota > Viridiplantae > Streptophyta > Magnoliopsida > Poales > Poaceae > Triticum > Triticum aestivum. Next base: position 665,795,431 of record NC_057800.1, read on the forward strand.
CAGAAATGTGTTCAAGCTCACAATGAGGCTGAGAAGCACAGACCTCTTGGCCGTCAACAAAGGGCGTTGACCCAAGAATGGCTCCCAAGCCAACAAAGAAGTCTGTTGTGGTCTGAACTAAAGCACCAAGGCAGGAGGAACCTCGTATTGTCTTCCCTGCCAGCATGACAGGCTCGAAGCCTAAGGTCCCCTCGGTAGCTTCAGAACTGAAGAAGACCAGGGCAGCTGAAGCTGATGCTAGGAAGCGCAAGCACAAGAACACCTCTGATGAAGCCCCATCCAAGAAAAAGCTGAAGACAGAGTCTTCAAAGAAAGGGTGTGCTACGGCCTTTGAGCGCCTTGTGGTTGAGCCCATTTCTGTTGCTCGACTAGTCTCCACCAACCAAGAGCGTCACCTAGTTATTCACGAGCCTGCTTTCACAGAGGCTCCTGCAAATGAAGAAGTTCCAGTTGTTGACCCCACCACAGCTGAAAACATTGATCATGAAGACAATGTTGAAGATGATGAAATCCTTCCTCAACTTGAGCATCAAGTGGTATCATCGCTTGTTCTTATGAACAGTGAACTCATCAGTATTGGTCGTCCCTTGACGCCAATCACTCGGGATGATTCATGGGCCGATCGCCCTCAAGAAGACACCCCCATTCATGAAGACACACCCAGAACTCCAACACCTCAAGTCACCACTCCGGTGCTTGACGATGATAACTACATGGTACAGACCTCACCATCACTACAGGCGTCGCCCGCTTTCTGCAGGCTTCGCAAAGGCCCAGGCCACAGGTCACCATGTCAAGCATTCCAGAAGGGGAAGTGTGGCACCGCTCAGTAGCACGACAAGTGTTTACTGAAGCCACCCCAACTGTGAATGTCTCCGAGTCCGAAGCCAAAGCTGCTGAAGACACTCCGGCTGCATCAGCCGATGAAGAAAAAGAAGAACCAAGTGAAGAAGAAAGAGTTGCTACACCCCCTCCAACTGACCAAGTCATTCTCGAGGAGAATGAGTCTGTGCCCGACCCTCCTGTTGCTGAACAGACGGAGGCTGAAACTACTGAGGCGGCCACAAACAATGATGTTGAAGCCAATGATACTGTCATGGATGAAGACAATGTGGCGCCTGAAGATAATGTGGCGCCCGAAGACAATGTGGCGCCTGAAGCCACTATGGATACTGAAGCCCTAGTTCCTCCTCCAAGGCTTCACACCATTGAACAGGCCTATAATCGTGGTGAACTTGTCACAATTTGATGGTCCGTTATGGTGCCTCCCACTGCTCCTGGACCTCAATATGACTATCATGTGGAGCAGAGGCCACAAGTTCAGAAACCAAAGCCCTGGCTACCAAGGCTTCTAGGTGCTGCCACGTCCCCAGGGTTATTCAACGTGAACAACTTCAGGGCACACAATACCTTCTTCGATAGCGCCAAGAATACCTACTCGAAGCCAAAGATCTCATCTGGTCGATTCTGGAGCTATCAGCAGTGCAGCTACTACTCCTGCATTTTGTACAATCAGGGGAGAATCTTTCCGCACATGCGCCTTGATTGTGAAGCCATTGTCGGGTTGCCCTGTCTTGAAGAAGCCCTTGAATGTTTCAGGGAGGTGGGTCTTCTCCCATTCGTTACTGACAAGGAGCACTGGAATGAAGAATTGCTGCTACAATTCTATGCCACTCTTCACATTCGTGGCTACAACAGGGTTCCGAAGACATGGGTCCTTGAGTGGATGTTAGGAGATGTACACCATGAAGCCAAATCTTAAGACACCATCGAGCTTACATCCCTGCCCACTCCAGGCGAATTCTATGAGCCTGGTTGTTAGCATCATCGCGATGAACTACAGAGTGTCTTCCAAAGGCCTGAACCCAATATGAGTCAGATGCTCAATATGATGAAGCCATTGCCTCAAGATGCTGAATATCCCAAGGAATTCCTCGTCAAAGACCTCGAGTACTTGCCACACATAGTCTATCATATTCTGAGGCGTACTCTATGGCCAATCAAAGGATATACTGCTGAATCTAAACTTGAAGGAGCCATGAAGACTATGGTGTTTTGCATCGTCAATGGCATCAGATTCAACACCCATGATTTCTTCATAAAACAACTTGCTGCATCTGGGGTTGAGCTGTTTGGCCTGAAGTTTTATGCTCCATGGGTGATGCGCGTGATCAAGCTCCACTCTTCTGTTGACTATCAGCCCTCACAGCACAACCATCTTGTATTTCTGCCTGAGGTTGATCTGTTCGTCGAAGCCATCTACCCAGAACCTACCAAGGAGCCGCTATATCTTCATAATATTGATCACCAAAGCTTCACGCAGCCAATAGAAGGCACTCATATCCCCAATGCTGCAACTCCTGCTTATCCTCTGGCTGGCAATATACGTGTGCCTCATCGTGCAAATACCGAAGCCACTGACAGTACAATTACTCAAAGGCCTCGGAAGCGTACTCTCGTTCTCAATGACCGAGAGCTTCTTGTGGCCTTACATTAGACGCAGGATAAGCATCATGGATGGCTAAAGCGTCAGATGCAAAGTATATTGGTGGACGTCAATCACATCAGAAATTTGGCCACCAAGAACTCATTCGTAGCCCATGAAACCTGTCGACGGTCTTGGAAGAGTCTCACACTACTCTGCCCTGAATAAGATCTTCGCGAAGATGGCTTCGCTAAGGGCTTCAAATTTGATTCCATACCTCCACGCAATGCAAGCTGGCACCGCACTCCATAAATAGAAGCATCTGAGTACTCATCTTCGGCCGCACTACATCTTCAGGGGGAGCCTTTTTGCTGCTTATGAAGACAATGCCGTAATTCCCAACTTTCACATACTTTTATCCCCGTTGAAAACTTCAACCAGTTTGTCATCAACCACCAAAAAGGGGGAGATTGTAAGTGCATCTACTGCCACCCCTAGTTGGTTCTGGAGTATTGACGACAAACTTGGTTGAGGGACTAATGTGTTTGTGAAAATTGCAGGATAACACAGGTAGTAGTCCCATGTTAATTCGGTTTACCTACTAGAGATGACACCTAAAAATGTGTGAGGACATTGAAGACAATGGTGGTCTGTGAAAAGATTCACATTGAAGACTATATGACATGAGAAGAAGACATCACATGAAGACTATGGAGTACGAACACATAATTGTTTTGTAGTTTCCTTTTCATCTTTGTTGAGTCATAGGAACCACTGCACTTCTAAGTGGGGTCCAAGTGAACAAAGTCAGAGTGACTGATGTGGTGCTCAACCAAATCCTATGTCTTCGAGCGAAGACTATGAGAGCAAATCTTATCTAGGGCTGGATGAGTCAACTTAACTTGTAGCCCAAGTCAAGCTGTCGCGTGTGTTTGAAATCTGACCGTTCAACACTTGTCAGTTCCTTAGTGACCCAGGGTCATTTTGGACAAATCAGGTCGGGTTGCTTCCTGGCTATAAATAGCCCACCCCCTACACAATAAATTGGTGGCTGCTCAAACTTAGTGCATGGATTTTGTCGTTTGAGAGCAACCCACCTCCGAAGCATTTGAGAGAGAGATCCTTGCAAGGACAAAGCCCAAAACACCTAGAGCCAAAGAGTGTTAGGAATCACTGAAGTATTTCTGTCTGCGTGACCTGAAGACTTGTTACACTCGAGGACTGTGAATCCTCCAGCCGGTTAGGCGTCGCGTTCTGAGCATCCAAGAGTCATTGTGGATCACCGGTGAATGAAGTTTGTGAAGGTTTGGAAGTCTACCTTGAAGACTTACCAGAGTGATTCGGCAAGGACTATGTGTCCTTAGCTCAAGGGGAATAAGGTGAAGACACGGTCTTCTGAGTTGAATCACAACCTCCCTAACCAGACGTACAGTTGTCACGGCAACTAGAACTGGTCTACAAAATCCTTGTCTTCATCAAGCTGTTGGTTCTATCCTTCACTTCCCTTTACTTTATAGTTTGTCTTCGTGAAGTCATTGCATTCCTGTATGATCTGATTGACTTCACTAAGTGAAGACACTGTACTTTTTGGCTTCATACTATCTTCCATCCTGATCCATACTACCAAGCTGCTGATAGTCTTCGTGTTTTCACTTCATTGCTTACTTGACTATGGCTTATCTAGTGTAGTCTATCTTCCGCCGCATATCAATAGGTTCATTTCTATCGTTTGTCTTCAAAGCCCCCGTGTTTTGAAGACTTTCATAAAAACTGCCTATTCACCCCTACCCTCTAGTCGATAACTAGCACTTTCAATAATACTACCAAGTAAGCATATAACCAGCTAGATGCATGCACATCAACGGTACTGCATAACAGACGGTAAGCATGCATCAGCACGAACATCACTACTACCAGCATGTACTACTACGAAGCATGACATGTAACAATAATACTAGCAAGAAGTACAGGATAACAAGATGCAGAAGAGCATAGAATGAAGGTGAACACATGGCTACTGCATGTACTACTATAAGCATTACCGAAATGACGATAGCAGTTACAAACAAACAAGCACTTATTAAATGTTTAAGTACAAAACCATGGCTACTGCATGGCTATCATGAAAGTGGTTGTCGCGCCTTGCCTGGGGATGGAGAATACACCGGGGAGAAGTGCAGGAAGCTCGCGGAAGGAATCGCTGGATAAGTTTCTCCCTCGGAGGGGGATGATTAGGGGCAAGGGCATAAAGGTCATTTCCAGTATGTCAACACATAATGAAAATGATATGAACAAAACGGGCTCGACGAGACGAAGACGTGGGCATTGGAATCACCTCAATCAGAGTTTTGAGCAAAAAGATACGAGGGGTTTTCTGCCAGGGACCCATCTGCAATAAAAACAATTACAAACCGGACCTAGACACAAAAAGAGAAAGCGTATAGCAGGGAATACGTTTCTTAATATGCAAAACATACTCTGCACTTGTCGTCTCCACTTAACCCATGTGGCAGTGGCGGGGTCAGGGCCTGTCTCACTTACAAGTGGGTCCCACCTCTCTCTCCTCCCCCTCCTTCTTCCTCCTCCTTCCTGACGGCGTATAGAGGTAGGGTGAGGTCAGCCGCCCCGACGAGGCTTGCCGGAGCTACAGGGCACCTCCGACGAGGCTCCGCCCATGGATGAGATCAGTTGATCATGGCACATCTGCTGAGCTCATCCATGACCGGTGAAGAGGACCGAGGCGACGACGACCCTAACACCGACGGATGGCGGCTACGGTGGAGATGGGCATGGGGCTCTGGTGGCAAGAAGACGAAGAAAACTCTCGGGATGGCTTCGCTGGAGTTGGAGAGTGCCACCAGTGAAGAAATGAGGGAGAGAGGAGGCCAGCTTCGAGGGAATTTAGGTGGACAGGCAGCGGCGGCCATGGCAGCGTTGGCGGTCGAGGAAGCGCTCCCGGGATCGGGTGAGTAGCTAGGGAGGGACTGGGAGGACGCTGAAGCTGCTGGTGAGGTCAAGGGGATGCGGGGTGGGGTATATATAGCCGGGGCGACGCGGTGCCACCGCGGACGCATGGCCGAGGCTCGGGGCATGCCCGTGTATGCGTGTGCATGCCTGCACGTTGGACGGAAGGCGGCATGGAGGAGCAGAGGGTTGTTTCACGGGGCAGAAGATGTCGAGGAGTACGGGGAAGAAATGGCCAGTGGAGGAAGACGACGACCGGCTACAGTTGTCCGTGGGCGCACAGCGACGAGCGCCAGCGAGCGAGCTGTAGGAGGGGGGGAGGGGTACACGGAGAAGAGGACGACGAGGCAGAGCTTCTAGACACGCCCGTGTATGCTGAGGCGCCGAGCAGGGGAGGGCCCGAAGCAAAATGACGCTTTGGGCACGTCTACTGCATGCCAAAACGGTGGTCACCGCGCAGACTGGCATGGAGGTCATGCAACAAGCTCGCAAAGGATGTCTGGGGTGTTGTCCCTCCAATATGGGTCAGAGCTGAGGTGATGAAACGAGCAGAGGCACAGAGTGCAGAGGGAAACAGGCTTCACAAGTTTGCTGTAGCAAACTTGACCGCACTGTTGTGATCAACTTAGTGAGGTTAAGAGGAAAGCTTGATGAGGTTTAGGATAGGAAGTACTATATTCTTGTTAATTTTGAGGTGATTAGGACAAGTATTTAATACACTTGCTTTTCAAATGCATAAACTAGTCCAGAACCAAAAACATCAAGTAGCTCTCACTAGGAGTGATGTAATGATCTTAAAATGATCATGGCAGGATGATTTGATCATATGAGAGTGCTAGTAATTTCATACCATTTGGCCAAGCCAAAATGGTACTTCCTACATAAAACACCTCTCTGGACAGAATCTTAGGAACAATCCTGAGGGAAAATGGAGAAATGAAATGATCCCAAATCTTGTGGAGATAGGATATATGGATAGGATAAGGTCCTCGAAAAATTTCAGCAATATTGAAGCAATATAAAATATACTTGCTTCACAAAGTGAAAACTTGACCACGGAACAAGAATTGATGCTAAGCCCACATAGGGGCATGACATGAGCTCAAATTTGGATTAGAGTCCTAATTTGACCAAATGAAGGATGTGGCAAAGTTTCAACTCATCTGAATATTCCTAGTTCATACCTCCTTCACAAAGTTCATTTCTAGACAGAAACTTTGGAAATTAGCTGAAAAATATTCACTAGATAAATGAGGTTTAAATTTGGCATGGGGCAATGATACGGATAGGAAAAGGTGTCCAAAAAGTTTGGAGGCAAATGGGCAGAGATAAATAGCACTTGCTTCACAAGTGCCATTTAGGACAGAATAGAAAAAGAATTAATTGAGCATGATTAGGAACATGGAAAATGAAATATTTTGCCATATTTGATGAAGATATGACCCAAAGAGTCTATGAGATTTTTTTTGGAAATTTAGGAGTGATGGAAATATAGGTTGCTTCACAACCTAGGATAGACATGGTTATCTATATCTATATCTATACCTACTAATAAAGCAAGGTGCGTTTCTCCAATTTTTTCATCCGTTCACCACCGAAAATATTTTTCTTATATGCGAGGTGGTACAAATTTTCGTGGTCCATCTGCTAAAAATAAAAAGTTTTGTCCAAAATTTCGTATGTGGGCCGCACGCACTAAGGCCCAAAAAAGCCACCCATTTATATCCTGCGCACACAGCTGGGAAACCTTATTTGTCGCACAGTGCGGCATATAGTTGGAGCTTCCCATCGATCTCCCAATGTTGGGCCGGCCCATTTCGGATTTTTCTGTGTTATTTTTCTATTTTTATTTTTTCCATTCCAATTTATTTTTTCCTTTGCCCATACATTAATTTTATAAATTTTCCAAAATTTTGTTTTTTGTACTTTTTTTGTTAAATCTTCGAATTTCAAGATTTATTCCCATTTTTTTAAAAAAATGGAAATTTAAAATTTTATTTTAGTTGAAAATTTGTTTCAAAATTGAAAAAATGTTCGCATTCTTAAAAAAATGAATTTTTTTTCTAGATATCTAAAATAAATTTCATTTCAAAATAATGGAAATTCGAAAAATATTCATTTTATCGAAATGTTCACGAATTCAAAATAATATTCGTGATTAAAAAGACATTTTTGAAAATTTATTTTAATGTTCAAAACAAGTTTCCATTTTAAAAAAATTGTTCACAAATTCGAAAAATGTTCGTTTCTCCGCCTTAAAAATGGTCTTGTTTTCAAGAAGTGTTTATAAATTTAAGAAAAAACTTCCTATTTCAAATTTGGTTTTCCTTTTTCTAGAAATTAACGTTTTTTCAGAAAAATGCTCACATGTTTAAAAAAATCAGGAGGTCACCACAAAACCTCGACAAGGAGGCGGACCTGAAGGAAAAAAATGCACGAATTGGGAAGTGGCCGCCACTCCCAATAACCCCACATGACCCGCGAGAACACCACAGCTCTCCGCCGTATCGCCCCATTATTGTGTGGAGACTATTTTGATGGATACATCAATTATCTCTCCCGATGCTTCTCGCAAAAAAATCTCTCCCGTTGCAACGCACGGGCATATGTGCTAGTTCCTTTAATGGAAAAAAGAATATTCCTTAGAAAACTAATATTGAGGTTGTAAATCCAAAAATTCTGAAAAATTAGGAGAACGTGGGAAATTTGTATATTAATCTTGTGTGCAGAAATTCAGAGCAAATGCACGTTTCTGTGATTTATGGAAATTATTTTACTGGCCGCAAAAGTTTCTGTTTTCCAACAAGATCAAATCAACTATCACCCAACATGATCCCAAAGGCTTTGCTTGGCACAAACACTAATCAAAACATAAAAACACATCTAATCAGAGGCATCTTTATATATTTGTTGCAAAACAGCAAGGAAAACAAAAGGCAAAAAGATAAAGATTGGGTTGCCTCCCAACAAGCGCTATCAGTTTACGCCCCTAGCTAGGCATAATGCATAGATCTAAGTTTTGTCATCTTTAGTTTTAGATCCATAAGATGCCCTCATGATTTATTGATATGGTGGCTTAATTCTTGCTCTAGGGAAGTGTTCCATACCCTTCCTTAGTGGAAATTGAAATTTAATATGGCCTTCTTTCATATCAATCATGGCACCGATAGTACGTAAAAAGGGACAACCAAGTATAATTGGACAAGAAGGATTGAAATCAATATCAAGAACAATAAAATCTATAGGCACATATTTCCTATTTTCAAGAATAAGAACATCATTAATTCTTCCCATAGGCTTTTTAATGGTAGAATCCGCCAAGTGCAAATTAAGAGAACATTCTTCAATATCAGTAAGACCAAGCACATCACATAAAGATTTCGGAATTGTAGAAACACTAGCACCCAAGTCACATATAGCAAAACACTCATAATTTTTAATCTTGATTTTGATAGTAGGTTCCCCACTACTAGAAAAATGGCTATAGATGGGATTGACACTAATGGCGCACCAGACAAGCGGTGCGCCATTAGTATATACTAATGGCGCACCACCATCTTGTACGCCATTAGAGCTGAAACTACTAATGGCGCACCTGGCCCAGGATGCGCCATTAGTATCCAAATTTTTTTTTGAACTAGTGCGCCTGTCCAAACATACTAATGGCGCATCCAGACACAGTGCGCCATTACTAGTTGTAACTAGTAATGGCGCACCTGTCGGAAAGTGCGCCACTAATGTTGTTTTTTTATTATATTTTTTATTCCTTTTTTTGCAAAACTACTAATGGCGCACTGTTCGACCGTGCGCCATTACTAGTTTAAACTAGTAATGGCGCACTGTGGAACAGTGCGCCATTAGTATGTTTTTTTTGCAAAACTACTAATGGTGCACCACCAGAAGGTGCGCCATTAGTAACCTGGATTACTAATGGCGCATTTAGATTTGGTGCGCCATTAGTAAGTGGGCAGCAACAAGATATTTTGTACAGCCTCTCCTACCCACACTCACTTTCTCCCCACTTCATTCTCTCCACCTCCTCCTTGTCTCGGGTGCCTCCTCTTTTTCACCTCATTTCCACCATAGATTCATTCAATTTAAGTGGTTAAATTACCTTGTTTTGATAGGTAAGTAAGGGGGGAAGCTATATTTATGTTGTTCTCCCTACAACAATGTGCACATGCACTTTTTATGGCCTAGCTAGATCTATGTATGTTCGTGGTGTTGCATATGTTTGTGGTGTTGCATATGTGTTTGTGTTTGGAGGTGTACCGGTATTTGAAATGCGATAGTTGCCAATATTTTGCCGAAATGTTGATTCATTTCCGTTTCAGCGAGAATTTTGGCATTAAGCATTCTTTTTGGTCCTATTTTTAGGGAAAGTCATGCGAAATTTTTTCTTGGTTCTAAAATATCGTTTTGCTCTACCCGGCAGGCGACCATAGTCCGCACGATGACCGAAGGCATCGTGAATAGGCTTTTGAGGTCCGCGAAGGCCTAGATGCTTCAAAAGAACGAGACAGAGATAAGATGTCCATGTTGAAGATGCAAGCTGAAGAGCCTTATTGCGGACCCGGAATCCGGGCAGGTGCGGGACCACCTGCTCTTGCATGGTTTCATGGATGGCTATCGGTGGCAAGGTGATGAAGATAACTACGAAGTCATCCATGGGGGCCAGGCAAGAAATGAGGAAGGGCAGCAAGAAAACCACCGCGGCTCGGGCGGGCGAGAAGACAAAGAATCCCCAGGAGATGATCACGACGGTGATGCTGTACACAGTCATCATGTAGAAGATGCAGGACATGATGATGATGAAGATGCCGGAGCAGACGACGGGCATGATCATGAGGATGATGATGCCGGCGGAGCAGACGACGCTGGACCATCCATGGGCTGGGTGCAGGACCCTCATATTCAAGAGCTGCTTCTCAAGCAGACGGATAACGCAAGAGCTGCCGCCCGAGAGAAAGCCAAGATGGATCAACTTGAGTTAGATGCGGTTACTCCATTGTATGAAGGATGCAGGCCTGAGGATACCCGCCTGAAAGTAACGCTCATGGCTCTGGAGATGAAGGTAAAACACAAAATGACCGACACATGCTTCGACGAGAACATATCATTCTGGCACGAACGTCTTCCCAAGGGGAACAAGTGCCCGACCAGTTTGGAGGAGGCGAAGAAAATCATGTGTCCTCTGGATTTACCGCATGTGAAATACCATGTGTGCATGAACAATTGCATCATTTATCGGGACGAGCACGCGGAGTCTACCATATGTCCGGTGTGCAGCGTCACTCGATACAAGAAGAGGAAGAAAGCTCCTCGAAAAGTGGTGTGGTACTTTCCGATCACTCCTCGTCTGCAGCGGTATTGCACGGACCCTAAGGTAGCAAAGCTCCTGCGTTGGCACGCGGATAGGGAGGAGAAGAAGCGAGAAGATGACGCAAATGATCCGGAGATAGATAAAAAAGACAAGATGATGAGTCACCCTAAGGATGCGAGCCAGTGGCAAGCGTTGAACTTCGAAGACCCAAAATTTGGGAACGATCCAAGGAACATCGTGCTGGGCGCGAGCACCGATGGAGTCAATCCGTTTGGCAGCCAGAGAAGCACACATAGCACCTGGCCTGTGTTTGTGTGGATGTACAACCTTCCCCCCTGGTTGTGCATGAAGAGGAAGTACATTCACATGAGTATGCTAATTGAAGGACCGAAACAACCAGGGAACGACATCAATCTGTATCTGGGGCTGCTGAAAGAGGAGCTTGACACGCTGTGGAAAACGCCAGCCAATACGTGGGACGCCGCAGAGAAAGAATATTTCCCTATGAGAGCCGCCCTGCTCACGACGGTGCACGACTATCTCGGTTACGGATATGTCGCGGGGCAGGTGGTCCACGGATTTTCGGGATGCGTCAGGTGCATGGATGACACAACATATCGCCAGCTAGATAGAGATCCTGGGTCTTCGAAAACCGTGTTCATGGGACATCGAAGGTGGCATCACGACGATGACCCGTGGAGAAAACGCAAGGATCTGTTCGATGGTGAAACCGAACCCCGAGGACGCCCGCGTATGAGGAGTGGCGAGGAAATAGACGAGCTGTTGAAAAATTGGAAAGACTGCCCACTGCCAGGAAAGAAGCAAAAGGCGCCAGAGCCGGGAAAGAAGCAAAAGGCGCCAGCGCCGCTGCTGAAGGTATGCAAAACGAGGTCTGTTTTCTGGGACTTGCCGTACTGGAAGATCCCCCGTGTGGCTCACAGCCTTGATGTCATGCATATCACGAAGAACGTGTGCGAGAGTCTGCTTGGTACCCTGCTCAACATGCCAGAGAGGACCAAAGATGGGCCGAAAGCAAGGGCAGACTTGAAATCAATGGGCATTAGGCAGGAGCTTCACGCTATATATGATGATGATGATGATGATGATGATGATGATGATGAGGCGAAGCAGGACACGGAAAGTCGTCGCAAAGGCAAAAAGGCCAAGAAGACCGGGAATGACTACCCTCCCGCGTGCTTCACTCTAAGTCAGGAGGAGATCGAGCAGTTTTTCACCTGCCTCGTAGGAGTAAAACTTCCTTACGGTTACGCGGGGAAGATAAGCAGATACCTAGACCCAGCGAAGCTGAAGTTCAGCGGGATGAAGTCTCACGACTGTCACGTGCTGATGACGCAGATACTTCCAGTTGCAATCCGTGGGATCATGGACGCGCACATCCGTGAAACCCTATTTGGCCTATGCAACTTTTTCGACGTCATCTCTCGGAAGTTTGTTGGCGTGAGGCAACTCAGAAGGCTACAGGAAGAGATCGTGGTGATACTATGCGAGCTTGAGATGTACTTCCCGCCCGCATTCTTCGATGTTATGGTGCATCTGCTGGTCCATATCATGGACGATATCATCCAACTCAGGCCGACGTTCCTGCACAGCATGATGCCGTTCGAAAGGATGAATGGTGTCATCAAAGGATACGTTCGCAACATGTCACGTCCAGAGGGAAGCATAGCCAGGGGCTTTCTGACCGAAGAGTGCATCTCCTACTGCACGAATTATTTAGGCATCGAGAACCCCATTGGTCTGCCCATCAACAGGCACCTCGGCAGGCTCGCTAGATGGGGTCACCGTGAGGGTCGCCGCGAAATGCATGTCGACTTCAAGGGTCGACTCGCCGACTTTGAAAGAGCAAACCTAGTCGCGCTACAACACATAGATGTGGTCGATCCTTGGGTGGTAGAGCACAAAACCTTTATTAAGAAGACGTACAATGACCAAGGCCAACAGAGGACGGACGGAGATATACTCAAAGAGCACAACTCATGTTTCACACGTTGGTTCAAGCAGAAGCTTCTGTCGTACCCTTTACATGAGTATTCTTCCACGGAAGAACAAGTCATATTCGCCTTGTCACAGGGCGCCGAGCACAACCTGATGACCTATGAGGCGTACGATATCAACGGCTACACATTCTACACCGAGGCCAAGGACATGAAGAGCGATGGTTATCAGAACTCCGGGGTAACGATGGAATCCTACACCGGTAACAATAAGGACAGATATTACGGAAGGATCGAGGAGATCTGGGAGCTGAGCTACGCTGGAGAGAAGGTCCCGATGTTCCGTGTCAGATGGGCCAAGAGCGTCCTAAAAGAAGACCAATATTTCACCACCATGGTTATAACCGAAGCCAAATCCAAGACCGCGGGCACAAACGTCACCGCGAAAAATGAGCCATGGGTACTGGCTTCCCAAGTGGACCAATGCTTCTTCATTACCGACCCGTCAAAGCCCAGTCATGTTGTCGTGAGGAGAGGCAAAAGGAAGATCATCGGAATGGATGGAGTAGCCAATGAGCAAGACCTCGACAAGTACGGCGACCCGAGGATCGAACATGACGACGATGATGAAGTAGCAGCATGCACCACAAGAAGAAGCAGGACCACCCTACCTAAAGGACGTCCGTTCCACAGAAGAACTCCATTTGCGAAAAAGAAGGGCAAGAAGATTGTGAACAGATAGCTAGCTAAGATCGATTGTATTTAAATTGTAGCCTTCATTTCTTGATTGTATTTCATGGGCACTTTTTGAACTATCATGAATATTTTTAAATTTCATGGACACTCGTTCTCGATCCCCCTCCATCTCGATCGCTATCCCACCTCGCCAGATCCGGTCCCCCTCGCCGCCGAGCACCCCCCGGTCCACCGGCCGCCGCCGCCGACCCCCCGCACCCTCGATTCCCCTACTCAACCGCCACCGCCGACCCCCCGCACCCCTCCCATACTCAACCGCCGCCGCCGACCCCCCGCACCCCTCCCCTACTCAACCGCCGCCGCCGACCCCCCGCACCCCGCGCACCCTCCCCCGCTCCACCGGCATTACTGTTTGATGATATTTTTTAAAAAATTATTACTGTCTTATAAAAAAATATTACTGTTATGATTTAAACAAGTTTGAACATATTTAAACACAAATAAGTATCAAACAACATTTTAAATGCATAAAAAAAAATTGTGGAGCCTGGGAATTGAACCCAGGACCTCCTGGTGTGAGAACTGGCTGCTGACAAGTCGAGCTAGTAGAGGGAACTTGGTGTGGATTAGGTCAGGTGGAAGATAACTTGTTGGCTCGAGCAGAAATAAAAAAAATACTAATGGTGCACCACGGTGAGGTGCGCCATTAGTATGGATGTACTTATGGCGCACCTAGGGCTGGTGCGCCATTAGTATTGTGCACCCCTTCGCCCGATCCCCCCTTCCCTCTCCCCCTCGCCAGTTCCCTCTCCCTCGATCCACCGCGCCGCTCCTTCCCTTGTCCCTTCCTCCACCGCGCCGCCGCCGCCGCTGCCCCGACCCACTGCGCCGCAGCCGCCCACGCACCCCCGCCGCCTCCCTCTCCCCTTCCTCCCCCTCGAGCCCGCGACCTCCTCGGACGGACGGCAGCGTGAGCCTCCCCGTGCTCCCCGTGACCACTCTCCACCGCCGCCGCCAACTCCCGTGCCCGCTCCACACCCGCTCCGGCTCCCCCGCGCCCGCTTCGATGACCCCCGCGCCCGCTCCACACTTCCGCACCTCCCCACTTCCCCTCCCCTCGCGCTGCTTCACCCGACTAGGTCGTCCCCGTCGACACCGCATCGTCCCCGCGACCACCGTCGTCCCCGCGACCACCGGCCCTCCTCCGCCGAGACGACCAGGCGCCGCCATCCGCGGACTGCCTCGAGCTCTATCCCCGTCTGCGCGAAGATCCCCTCCACTCCGCGGGCAGGGGCTCTTCTCCTGCCGCTGCAGCTACAAGAGGAGAGGAGCACCGGCCAGCCACCACCGACGGACGCCTTAGTTTGGTACGACCTCGACCCCTTCACTGTTTTTTGCTTCAAAATTAAGTTTGTAGAGCCAACAGGCATAGTATCCATTAACTGGAACAAAGACAATCTGTATTCACAAACTGCAGTATTTCTTCCTGTTCCACAACTGGGTGTTGTAGCCTGACATAAAGAGAATCATGAACCACTTTTCTTTTAATTAAACACCTACAGTAGTATACTTGACTGAATTTAAACACTTGCAGTAGTACTTTGACGAGTCTCCTTGATCAACTAAATTTAAACACTTACAGTCTTTCTACTGCTGCTTGATCAACTCGAGTACTCTGGTACTTGATCGGTAGCTATTTTGGTGTAGCAAGTGTAGCACCTGTAGTACTCCATTTGGTACTCCATCTGGAGACTTTAACTAGATCAGATTAGGTACTCCATTTGCTGTAGTACTCTAGTTAACTGAAACTAGTGACATCACTTGAAGCAACTTAAGTCTGAATAATCAAATTCATCATACACTATTACTTGAATAAAAGATTATGTGCTTGCAGTGGAGTGCATGCGTTTTGGAGTAGCATCAGTAGCTACTGTTACTTTTCCACATGAAGTACAATACTGGAGTAGCAAGTGTACCAGTATTATTGGAGTACAAAATTCAGTTAAGTTGTGCAGTTGTGTGCTCCTGCTTGCTCTTCTCTGAATCTTTTAAGTTAAATGAAACCTTTTTACTCTAGTAGAATTAGATGAATTTTGTCAGAACTGTGTATTTACATGAATCTTTTGCTGTGTATTTAAATGAAAGGGGAGTATAAATACTGTTTGGTTAAAACCGAGATTCAGTATCTTGAACTACTCCAGTTGTTTAAATTTGACTTGCTATTTCTGTTATGGTTTTGTGGACAGTATTTGACCTTATGGTAACTAGTTGGGGGTCAGGTTTTGGGGTTTTGATTATTGGTATGAAGTACTGACAGAGCATCTTATTCACACCAAGTTTTAGTTAAACACTGGTACTTGAATGATTTTGTGCTACTTCTGTTGACGGAGAATGGCATGTTAATACCATATAGGTACCCAAATAATGTTGCTATGATGTATTAGGGGAGAAATGGTCCAGTATTGCTTGTAGTGGTTTGTCCAAAATGTTGAATGATACTGCTTGGAGATGCATATATTGTTTCACCTCTTCACATGCCAATGTATTTTCCATGTTGTGATGGAGGCCTTTTTTGCCTTGTCCACCCGAGAGGCCCTTGAGTTTGCTGGAATGTCGATTAACTTCCGTTCCGGCAAATTCGGGTACTCCATATGTCCTATTTTCAGCAAAGGTCATGCTGAAATTTTCCGTGAATTTTAGCATGACTTTGCTAAAAATAGGACATATGGGGTACTTGTGACTAATGCATGGGCCGGGGTATCTTAGTAGTTAATTAAGTAGGATCAAGTGCCCCGGCGTACTTGTGACTAATGCATGGCTTTTAGGGTGCCTCGGTGTCGATAAAAACCGAAATGATGAAAGCTTAGGCTTTTAGGGTGCCTCGGCGTCGAAAAACCCTCAATGATAAAAGCTTAGCTTTTAGGATGCCTCGGTGTCGACAAACCCTAAATGATGAGACCATGATCTTGTTCCTTGACAATAACCAACTTTTTGACCAAACTTTGTTCCTATTTAGAGAGAAACATGGCCAACAACGATGAGGCCGGGGGTTCGGGCGTCAAGGCATTCTGGGAGCTGTCCCGGGAGATGGAGGAACAACCTCACTTGTATGAGGACGCCGCCTTCCCCACCGATCCTGAGACCACTGATGGTACCGCCGAGGATGACCCCACTGATGCCACCACTGATGGTGCCGCCGAGGATGCCACCACTGATGATGGCGGCGCACGCACAGATGGCAGCCAACCGAAGAGGCAATGGAAGGACCGGCGCCCGACCGTGCTCCGCACCCTCAAGGAGGAAGTTACTGAAGTGGACTCCGACGGGAATCCAACGGCGCCCGAACGAATAGTCAAGGGGTACTCGCTTCAGCTCGGGTGCATTCTCCGGAGCACCGTCTCGATCAACACCGAGAACCTGAGGCATCCTGACCGAGGGAATTTGCGCAACCTCCTCTTCACGAAGCTGCACGAACGATACAAGTTCCCCGCTGAATTTGAAAACACAAGCCTCAAAGGGAATAAAGTGAACAATGCTGCCCTCACGAAGATGAGCAAGGCCCTGTCTACTTGGAAAAGCAATGTGAAGAGAATGATCGAGAAAGGTGAGAGTTATGAGAAGATCAAGGAGAAAAATCCTTCGATCACCGAAGATGACTACAACGACTTCAAGATCAATTGCTCGAGCACCGCAAACTCCGAATCAAGTAAGTGGGGGAAAGAAATGCGGGAGCTGAACTTAGGGGAACACACACTCGGTCCCGGCGGTTACAGAGTGGCGGAGCCTATATGGGACAAGGAGGAGGCGGACCGTGCCGAGCAAGGCCTACCGCCCCTCTTCGATAAATACGGTGACAAGCAGACCAGGAACTTTGTCAGGGCCCGGTACAAGACCTGAAAACAAAGGAGCTTACCACGGATCCGAAGACCAGGGCGCTTGAGCTTGTTCTGGTAAGGAATACACCCCCGTGTAATTAGCTCCATATGGTTGCATTCTAATTAATGAAGCCAAATTTCTAAATGGTTCACATTCCTTCCACAGGCAACTGAAAGCAGTAGCACGGGGTCGACTAAGAGCAACCCTTGGGACACCACTCTAAATAGGGAGTTGAATGTAATGAAGAACAAGGATAAGCTCAGTAAGCCGACGTCAGCTGGTCGTGTGGCCGGCAAAGGTTTGTCGACAAAATGGTCGTCATACTATAACACTGGTGGGCGAAAGGAGAAAAAGACCAGCTCGGAAAGCCATGTGCGTGAGGTTCAAGAACTCAGGGCACAGGTGGCGCGGATTCCGGAGATTGTCCAAGAGCAAGTGGAACAACAACTCAGAAGGACGATCACCGCCATTGTGCCTACCTTGATCCAGGGGATTAGTGTGTGGATTGCGGGCGGCCAACAGGGGCCGCTCCCGATTCCCCGCTTCACGGCCAGCAACTCGCAGAACGCGATGGCGGGGCCATTGGTGTCTCCGACGTCGGCACGGGAGCTTAATGCACCCGGGTGTACGCCGGCCGGCACCTCTGCAGTAAGCAGCCCCTCCGTCAACTGCACGCCCGCCGTTGGCGGTGCCTCGACATTAGCCGAGCTCGACGCCATCATCATGGTAACTAATTAAGCCTCTCTCGGCCGAGGACTTCATCTCCTTGCCTTTGACTGGGCATCCCTGACGCCCTACATGTTTTCACAGGGCACCGCCGACGTTCCGTGCACTCTCCTGCACTTCGTGAACAATGACTTGGTCGATGTCGCCAAGGGAAAAATCGTTCAACCGGGCAACCCCTTGTTCCACAGTACCTAGATGCCACCCAACTTGTTTAGGGTTCAACTGGTTCGGGTGCTGCCAGGCTGCGACGAGTTGTTACCTCCGATTCGACCAGTCGGGGCCGACGATGATGACGTGATGACCCTCAGCGCCTGCCTGAGCTGGCCCCTGCTGTGGCCGAAGAGCCAGATTCGTTTGGGGGCGGGGGACACCACCCCAAAGACAACACCGCCAGTCGTGCCGACGCCAAGTCGGCCCCATGGCAAGACCGCCGCAACGGTGCCAGACATCCCTATGCCACTGGATCCAAACATGCATATGGCACAGGATCAGAACGACGATGACGATGATACATTTGCCAACGTCGATCAGTACTTTGCCGATCATGGGTACGGTGGCGACTTCATGGGGCCTCCTTCTCAAGAACCCAACCCAACAAAAGACGTGCGCGATCTAGCTGGTAGCACGGAGAAGCCAAGTTGCAACAGGCATCGTCTGCAGTTCAGCTCTCAGGAGACACCTCCAGCTGCCGACTTCACCGAGCCTCAGATAGGCGAGGTGTGAAATATGATCAGCCCCAACACACTCAAGAAGGCGGTCTGTGAGCAGAACTCGGTCCCATTACAGGAGAAGAAGAAGGCACGCAAAAGAAAGACTAACAAGGGTGCGGGCCAGCCGGCACCGAGTACGATCCGTGCTCAGGACGGGCCACCTTCACCTGAGGATATCTCGAGGGTGCATGTGGCGGGTAGGCCGATGCTACCGAGAAATATGCTCGATGCTGCAACCGGTGCTATGCGGAGTCTGCATGACAGTGTTCTTTCTTTGGAGAAGCGGCGTCTCGGAGAGAAGGATGTGGCATACCCAGTTTTCGCGGCCAAGGTGCCAGAGGGCAAGGGCTTTGTGGATAACTCCATCCGGGGTACGATCGTCCTACGGTTTGATGACATCCACGCTATGTTGAACCTTCATCCGCTGCACTACACCTTTGTTCGGCTATTTTCGCTGAGTATGGAGATGCGGATCATTCGCGACAAGACCCCGGACATCGTGATAGTCGACCCCTTCTACATGCGTGCCAAGATCTTGGGCAGCGCTGGGGACCGGCAAGTCGCGACTTCTTACCTCGAAGGTGTCATTCTGGCAAACCAAGATAAGGATAACTTCCTCGTGCCTTACTTTCCCGAGTAAGTCCTCCCCTCAACTGCCCCGTAACATATGAATTCTTAG
This sequence comes from Triticum aestivum, assembly GCF_018294505.1. Lineage (NCBI taxonomy): Eukaryota > Viridiplantae > Streptophyta > Magnoliopsida > Poales > Poaceae > Triticum > Triticum aestivum. Next base: position 665,814,785 of record NC_057800.1, read on the forward strand.
ATTTCGATCGTTTTTCTTTTAACATTCCGTGTTTTTGCAGTGACACACATTGCACGCTCATCCTCCTAAGCCCCAAATATTCCTTGGCCACGTATTTCGACCCGGACCATTAGTCGAACGTAGACTACACAAATTCAAGAAGGTTCTTGATGATGTTCTCCCCGGCTACGTCAAATCTGGAGGCACCTTCACCAGGCCTATTCGTAAGTACGGCAAGCACGTGTTCTCCCACAATACGATGTTCTGTTGCGTCAAGCAGCTGCCTGGCGGTCAGAAGGGTGCCTACTATGCCATCCATCACATGCGGGCGATCGTACGGGACCATCATCAACTTCTGCTACCGAGTAAACTCAAAGATTGGGCCGCGAGCGTGTCGGCAATCCAGGACGCGGACATCAGACAAGAATTCTTTCGCATCCAGTTGGAGTTTGCGGAAATCATCCATCAAGATGTCCTTCGTACCTCGGGGCAGTTCTACCTCAGAAATCAACCGTCCAACAGTGACATCGACACAATGCTACAAATGCAGGCTGACAACGACCGTTATTTCATGACTCCCACGATAGACGGCGGCTTCATCCACGCTCCGGTCCCTTGAGTCGAGTCGAAAGCAGTGATGCTGTGTCTAGTTCTGAAACATCGATTCGTCTCATGTTGTAATTAAACTTTAATGAACTTGTAGTATGTCTCTTTGGTTTCGAGAGTCGTTCAACTTAGATGTAATCGATGCTATTAATGTCTTGCTTTTCTCTTCCGATCGTTCTGTTGCATACTTATATATTGCTTATGTATTGTCTGTGAATTGGTACTAACGTTTCGTTTGGCTACTGCATAGCGATGCCGTCGTATGTCATGTACAAGGGTAAGGTTCCCGGAGTCTACGACGACTGGGAGGAGGGTCGGAGACAGGTTCACCGATTCAGCGGTACCAGTTACAAAGGGTACACCACTAGGGCCGAGGCCGAATCTAGATACGCCCGCTATCTAGCGGGAGAGGGGAGGGAGCGCTGGAGGAACCGGATGAAGACGAGTTTCATCGTGATGATGCTCATCTTGATGACCGCAGCTCTCTTCTATGTGATGGTAGTTTAGATGATCGATATCGACTTCTAATGTGAAGACAAACTCGCTACTCGCGGTCTCGAGACTTGTAATATAATGTTCTATCTTTGTTCGGTCTTTTCAATTCGGAGACTAATATGATGAATTGTATTCGGAGACTAATATGATGAATTGTATTCAGAGACTAATCTTCTATTGTATTCGATGAATCTGTTGTTGATGTGTGCTGTCTATATTTTGTCCAATTATACATTTTGTAACCTGTGCAAAAAACAGAAAATAAAAAAATAAAAAAAACTAATATTCATACTAATGGCGGATCAAATCACACTGTGCCATTAGTATGCCAAAGGATACTAATGGCGCATCATTAAATAGTGCGCCATTAGTATGCCGAAGTTACTAATGGCGCATCTTGTTGTTGTGCGCCATTAGTATGCCAAAGCACCTGGGTATACATGGCCCCCTGGGAGGCATACTAATGGCGCACTGTTGTATATACTAATGGCGCATCTGAGGTGCGCCATTAGTATACCAGATACTTATGGCGCACTTGTGGTGCGCCATTAGTAAAATATACTAATGGCGTGGCACTAATGGCGCACCACTAATGCGCCATTAATGGCCAAATTAGGTGCGCCATTAGTAGGCCTTTTCCTAGTAGTGCCCATTCATCATGTAATTTCCAAGGAATTGAGATCTCTAATTCCAACTTTTCTTTTAAAGCTTTCATCATGGCATCAACAATATGTTTAGTAAAAGCTTTATTTTGTTCATAAGCATGAGGTGAATTAATCATGGATTGCAACAAGGAAATACAATCAATCAAAGAGCAACTACCATAATTAAAGTCCTTGTAATCCAAGAGAGTAGGTACATCACTAGTTAATGTTTTGACCTCTCCAAACCCACTTTTATAATTTTCTCAACAAGATTTTCACCCTCCAAACCCTGCAAAAAAAGATTTTCACCCTCCAAATTATCAGGACGCCTTCTAGCTAAAGCTAACTCTTCTCCAGTCCCTTTATCACCAATTTTATTCTTACTAAACAAAGAATCAATAGAGGAAACACCAATCACTTTAAGATCTTCATCACTTTTATGAAAGGAATCACTAGAAAATGCTTTTTCTAAAAATTCTCTTTTAGCTCTAAGCATAGCGGTTCTTTTATTACTTTCATCCATAGAACCATATAAAGCTTTAATTGATTCCTCAACCTTAGGTACAAAAATTTTCATCTTGAGATTTGCTACATCATGAGAAATTCTATCAATACTTCTAGACATGTCGTCAATCTTATTCAGCTTTTCTTCTATTATAGCATTGAAAACCTTTTGAGTATTGATAAATTCTTTGATATTATTCTCAAGATCAGAGGTGTTCCTATTATTATTGTAAGACGGATTACCATAGGAATTACCACAATTATTAGCGGAATTACTAGGAAAAGGCCTAGGATTAAAATTACTTTTATAATCATTCTTATTGAAATTGTTTCGCGAGATAAAATTCACATCTACGGCATCACTATTTAGCTCAATCAAAGTAGACAAGCGCACATAATTAAAATCAATAGGAGCACTTTTATTAGCAACTAATTTCATAAGAGCATCAACTTTTTCACTCAAAGTACTAATTTCTTCAACCGAATTAATTTTTTTACTACTAGGTGCCATTTCGGTATGCCATTGTCAATAAGTTGCCATAATATTATCAAGCAAATTAGTAGTTTCACCCGAAGTAATTTCCATAAAGGTACCCCCCGCGGCGGAATCTAAAAGATTTCAAAAAACGAAATTCAATCCCGCATAAAAAATTATGATCATCCAAAGATTTAAACGATGAGTAGGACAATTTCTTAGCATCAATTTCATTCTTTCCCAAGATTGCGCAACATGTTCATGCTCAAGTGGCTTAAAATTCATGATTTGGGTCCTAAGGGAAATAATTTTTGTGGGCGGAAAATACTTAGTAATAAAGGCATCTTTGCACTTATCCCAAGAATCGATACTATTGCGAGGCAAAGAAGAAAACCAAATTTTTGCATGATCTCGTAAAGAAAATGGAAATAATTTCAACTTCACAATGTCATTGTCCACATCTTTTTTTCTTTTGCATATCGCATAATTCCACGAATGTGTTAAGATGGGATGTGACATCCTCACTAGGAGTACCGGAAAATTGATCTTTCATAACAAGGTTCAACAAAGTGGCATTAATATCACAAGACTCCGCACTAGTGGCGGGAGGAGCAATCGGAGTGCTAATAAAATCATTCTTGTTGGTATTGGAGAAATCACACAACATGGTGTTCTATTGACTGATCATGACTACGCAACAAGATTGCACTCAAAAGAGATCTGGCGAGAAAACGGCGAACAAAAAAGAGGGTGAATAAAACGGTAAATTTTTGTGTAGTGGGAAGATGAAAACGAGAGGCAAATGGCAAATAATGAAAATTCTAAGGAGTTGAGATTTGTGATTAGGAACCTGGTAGATGTTGATGATGTCTCCCCGGTACCAGTGCCAGAAATTCCTTTTGATGCGGCTTGAACTACATCGGTATTTCCCCAAAGAGGAAGGGATGGTGTAGCACAGCTACGGTAGGTATTTCCCTCAGTGACGAGACCAAGGTTATCGAACCAGTAGGAGAATGCTACATCTTGAACTTGCGTTGGTTTTCCGGAAGAGGAAGGGATAATGCAGCAGAGTAGCATAAGTATTTTCCTCAATTTTTGAGAACCAAGGTATCAATCCAGTAGGAGGCCACGCTCAAGTCCCTCGTACCTACACAAAACAATAGCTACTCACAACCAACACGATTAGGGGTTGTCAATCCTTTCACGGTCACTTACGAGAGTGAGATCTGATAGATATAATATTTTTGGTATAAAGATGCAAAGTAAAAAGTAAAAGAAAAGTAAAAGGCAAAGCAAGATAAAGTGATGGAGATTGATATGATGAGAATAGACCCGGGGGCCACAGGTTTCACTAGTGGCTTCTCTGACGAGCATAAGAATTCTACGGTGGGTGAACAAATTACTGTTGAGCAATTGACAGAACTGAGCATAGTTATGAGAATATCTAGGCATGATCATGTATATAGGCATCACGTCCGTGACAAGTAGACCGAAACGATTCTGCATCTACTACTATTATTCCACTCATCGACCGCTATCCAGCATGCATCTAGAGTATTAAGTTAAAAACAGAGTAACGCCTTAAGCAAGATGACATGATGTAGAGAGATAAATTCATGCAATATAAAATAAACCCCATCTTGTTATCCTCGATGGCAACGATACAATACGTGCCTTGCTGCCCCTTCTGTCGCTGGGAAAGGACACCGCAAGATCGAACCCAAAGCTAAGCACTTCTCCCATGGCAAGAACTACCATCTAGTTGGCTAAACCAAACGGATAATTCGAAGAGACTTGCAAAGATAACCAATCATACATAAAAGAATTCAGAGATGATTAAAATATTATTAGTAGATAGACTTGATCATAACCCACAATTCATCAATCTCAACAAACACACCGTAAAAAGAAGATTACATCGAATAGATCTCCACAAGAGAGGGGGAGAACTTTGTATTGAGATTCAAAGAGAGAGAAGAAGCCATATAGCTACTAACTCTGGACCCGAAGGTCTGAGGTAAACTACTCACATTTCATGGAGAGGCTATGATGATGTAGAATCCCTCTGTGATGACGGCCCTCTTCCGGCGGAGCTCCGGAATAGGCCCCAAGATGGGATCTCGTGGATACAGAAAGTTGCGGCGGTGGAATTAGGTTTTTGGCTCCTGTTCTGATCGTTTGGGGGTATGTAGGTATATATAGGAGGAAGGAGTACGCCGGAGGAGCACCGAGGGGCCCATGAGGCAGGGGGGCGCGCCCTAGGGGGCGCGCCCCCACCCTCGTGACCGCCTCTTTTTTTCCTTGGAGCAGGGTCCAAGTCTCCTGGATCACGCTCGGTGAGAAAATCACGTTCCCGAAGGTTTTATTCCGTTTGGACTCCGTTTGATATTCCGTTTCTTCGAAACACTGAAATAAGCAAAAAACAGCAATTCTTGGCTGGGCCTCCGGTTAATAGTTTAGTCCCAAAAATAATATAGAAGTGAAAAATAAAGCCCAATATAGTCCAAAATAGTAGATAATATAGCATGGAGCAATCAAAAATTATAGATACGTTGGAGACGTATCAGGCATCCCCAAGCTTAATTCCTGCTCGTCCTTGAGTAGGTAAATGATAAAAAGAGAATTTTTGATGTGGAGTGCTACTTGGCATAATTTCAATGCAAATCTTCTTAATTGTGGTATGAATATTCAAATTAGAAAGATTCAAGACAAAAGTTTATATTGACATAAAAATAATAATACTTCAAGCATACTAACAAAGCAATTATGTCTTCTCAAAATAACATGGCCAAAGAAAGTTATCCCTACAAAATCATATAGTCTGGCTATGCTCCATCTTCACCACACAAAGTATTTAAATCATGCACAACCCCGATGACAAGCCAAGCAATTGTTTCATATCTCTAAGTTTTTCAAAACTTTTTCAATCTTCACGCAGTACATGAGCGTGAGCCATGGATATAGCACTATAGGTGGAATAGAATGGTGGTTGTGGAGAAGACAAAAAGGAGAAGATAGTCTCACATCAACTAGGCGTATCAATGGGCTATGGAGATGCCCATCAATAGATATCAATGTGAGTGAGTAGGGATTGCCATGCAACGGAAGCACTAGAGCTATAAGTATATGAAAGCTCAAAAAGAAACTAAGTGGGTGTGCATCCAACTTGCTTGCTCATGAAGACCTAGGGTAATTTGAGGAAGCCCATCATTGAAATATACAAGCCAAGTTCTATAATGTAAAGTTCCCACTAGTATATGAAAGTGATAACATGAGAGACTCTCTACTATGAAGATCATGGTGCTACTTTGAAGCACAAGTGTGGTAAAAGGATAGTAACATTGTCCCTTCTCTCTTTTTCTCTCATCATTTTTTTATTTGGGCCTTTCCTCTTTTTTTATGGCCTCTTTTTATTTGGGCTTCTTTGGCCTCTTTTTTTATTTATTTTATTTTTCGTCCGGAGTCTCATCCCGACTTATGGGGGAATCATAGTCTCCATCATTCTTTCCTCACTGGGACAATGTTCTAATAATGATGATCATCACGCTTTTATTTTTCTTACAACTCAATACTTAGAACAAAATATGACTCTATATGAATGCATCCAGCGGTGTACCAGGATATACAATATGACAATGACGGAGTGTGTCATGATAAACGGAACGGTATAAAGTTGCATGGCAATATATCTCGGAATGGCTATGGAAATGCCATAATAGGTAGGTATGGTGGCTGTTTTGAGGAAGGTATATGGTAGGTGTATGATACCGGCAAAAAGTGCGCGGTATTAGAGAGGCTAGCAAAGGTGGAAGGGTGAGAGTGCGTATGATCCATGGACTCAACATTAGTCATAAAGAACTCATATACTTATTGCAAAAATATAGAAGTTATCAAAGCAAAGTATTACGCGCATGCTCCTAGGGGGATAGATTAGTAGGAAAAGACCATCACTCGTCCCCGACCGCCACTCATAAGGAAGACAATCACATAACGGTTCACCATACGTGCATGCTACGGGAATCACAAACTTTAACACAAGTATTCTTTAAATTCACAACTACTAAACTAGCATGACTTTAATATTATCACCTCCATATCTCAAAACAATTATCATTCTTCAATCTTTTCTTAGTATTCAACACACTCAAAAGAAAGTTTCACAAATCTTGAATACCAAGCATATTATTATTAAGCAAATTACCATGCTATTAAGAGACTCTCAAAATAATTTAAGTGAAGCATGAGAGATCAATAGTTTCTTTAAAACAAATCCACCACCATGCTCTAAAAGATCTAAGTGAAGCACATAGAGCAAAATTATAACGCTCAAAATATATTAGTGAAGCACATAGAGCAAAACTACTTAGCTCAAAAGATATAAGTGAAGCACATATAGCAAAATTAACTAGCTCAAAAGATATAAGTGAAGCACATAGAGTATTCTATCAAATTTTAATTTATGTATGGCTCTCTCAAAAGGTGTGTACAGAAAGGATGATTTTGGCATACTAAGACACAAAGACACAAATAATACAAGATGCTCCAAGCAAAACGCATATCATGTTGGTGAATAAAAATATAGCTCCAAGTAAATTACCGATGGAAGTGGACGAAAGAGGGGATGCCTTCCAGGGCATCCCCAAGCTTTGATGTTTTGGTGTCCTTGGATTATCTTGGGGGTGCCATGGGAATCCCCAAGCTTAGGCTCTTGCCACTCCTTGTTCCATGATCCATCAAAAGAATTCACCCAAAACATAAAGTAGAAAACTCGTGAGCTCCGTTAGCGAAAGAAAACAAAAGACCACTTCAAGGTACTATAATGAACTCATTCTTTATTTATATTAGTGTTAAACCTACTTTATTCCAACTTCTCTATGGATTATAAACTATTTTACTAACCATAGATTCATCAAAATAAGCAAACAACACACGAAAAACAGAATCTGTCAAAAACAGAACAGTCTGTAGTAATATGTAGCTAGCGCAAGATCTGTAACCCGAAAAATTCTAAAATAAATTTCTGGACGTGAGGAATTTATCTATTAATCATCTGCAAAAATAATTAACTAAGTAGCACTCTTCCAATAAAAATGACAGCAGTTCTCGTGAGCGCTAAAGTTTCTGTTTTTTACAGTAAGTTCAACAAGACTTTCCCCAAGTCTTCCCAACGGTTCTACTTGGCACAAACACTAATTAAACACAAAAAACACAACCAAAACAGAGGCTAAATAATTTATTTATTACTAAGCAGGAGAAAAAAGCAAGGAATAAAAATAAAAATGGGTTGCCTCCCAACAAGCGCTATCGTTTAACGCCCCTAGCTAGGCATAAAAGTGAGGATAGATCTAGGTATTGCCATCTTTGGTAGGCAATCCATAAGTGGCTCTCATGATAGTTTCATATGGTAATTTTATTTTATTTCTAGGAAAGTGTTACATGCCCTTTTTTTAATGGAAATTGAAATCTAATATTCCCTTCCTTCATATCAATAATCGCACCAACCGTTCTAAGGAAAGGTCTACCAAGAATAATAGGGCAAGAAGGATTGCAATCTATATCAAGAACAATGAAATCTACGGGCACATAATTCCTATTTTCAACAATAAGAACATCATTTATCCTTCCCATAGGTTTCTTAATAGTGGAATCCGCAAGATGCAAGTTTAGAGAGCAATCATCAAAGTCGTGGAAATCTAGTAAATCACACAAAGTCTTGGGAATAGTAGAGACACTAGCACCCAAATCACACAAAGCATAAAATTCATGATCTTTAATTTTAATTTTAATAGTTGGTTCCCACTCATCATAGAGTTTTCTAGGGATAGAAACTTTCAACTCAAGTTTTTCTTCATAAGATTGCATCAAGGCATCAACAATATGTTCAGTGAAGGCTTTATTTTGACTATAAGCATGTGGAGAATTTAGCACGGATTGCAACAAGGAAATACAATCAATTAAAGAGAAACTTTCATAATTAAATTCCTTGAAATCCAATATAGTGGGTTTGGCAACATCTAGATTTTTATTTCTTTCAATCCCACTTTCATCAATTTCATCATTAAGATCTAAATACTCCGAATTTTTAGAATGCCTTCTAGGTAAAGGAAGATCATATTCAGTTTCATCAAGATTCATATTGCAAAATAAAGATTTAATGGGAGACACATCAATAACTTTTAGGTCTTCATCTTGATTTTCATAGGTATTGGAAGAACACGCTTTAATAAAGGCATCTTTGGAAGCACGCATCCTAGCGGTTCTTTCCTTGCACTCATCAATGGAAATTCTCATGGCTTTGAGAGACTCATTGATATCATGCTTAGGAGGAATAGATCTAAGATTTAAAGAATCAACCTCAAGAGAAATTCTATCAACGTTCCTAGCCAAATCATCAACTTTAAGCAATTTCTCTTCAAGCAAAGCATTAAATTCTTTTGTGAATTCATAAATTCTTTAACAATGTTCTCAAATTCAGAGGGCATCTTATTATAATTTCCATAAGAGTTGTTGTAGGAATTCCCATAATTATTAGAAGGATTACTAGGATATGGCCTAGGATTAAAATTCCCTCTATAAGCGTTGTTACCAAAATTATTCCTACCAACAAAATTCACATCCATAGATTCATTGTTATTCTCAATCAAAGTAGACAAAGGCATATCATTAGGATCAGAAGAAACACTCTTAGTAGCAAATAATTTCATAAGTTCATCCATCTTTCCACTCAATACATTGATTTCTTCTATCGCATGCACTTTTTTATTAGAAGATCTTTCAGTATGCCCTTGAGAATAATTAACCATAATATTATCTAGGAGTTTAGTAGCATCTCCTAAAGTGATTTCCATAAAAGTGCCTCCCGCGGCCGAATCTAAAAGATTTCTAGAAGCAAAATTCAATCTGGCATAAAATTTTTGTATGATCATCCACAAATTCAAACCATGAGTAGGGCAATTACATATCATTAATTTCATTCTCTCCCAAGCTTATGCAACATGTTCATGATCAAGTTTTTTAAAGTTCATAATATCATTTCTAAGAGAGATGATCTTAGCGGGAGGAAAATTCTTAGAGATAAAAGCATCTTTGCACTTGTTCCATGAATCAATACTATTCTTAGACAAAGACGAAACCAAGCTTTAGCACGATCTCTAAGCGAAAAGGAAATAGCTTCAATTTAACGACATCATTATCAACATCCTTTTTCTTTTTCATATCACATAAATCAACGAAGCTATTCAGATGAGTAGCGGCATCTTCACTAGGAAGGCCGGCGAATTGATCTTTCATAACAAGATTCAACAAAGCAGTATAAATTTCACAAGATTCAGCATCGGTAAGAGGAGCAATCGGAGTGCTAAGGAAATCATTATTATTGGTTGTAGCGACCAGACCTCAAACAGTCTGATCTCTGTGCTCCGGTGTCATCCCTGGATCAGTAATGCTGACACCACACAGTACTCGGAGGATTTATAACAGAGTAGCAATCACACACTTATTACATCGAGTGTCTCAATAGAGAACTTATTACAATAAATATGGCTTAAGGCCATCTAATAACGATAACAACAGAAGGCTTGGAAGATAAGTGAGTCCATCAACTCTGACGGCATCACTGAGTATAGAACCACGACCTAAAAACTCCTTAATCATCGTCTGAATAGTCTGCAACATTAACGTTGCAGCCCGAAATGGGTCAGCACATGGGATATGCTGGCAAGGTAACACATAGAGAGTAATGGAATGAAACTACTATACTATATGCATATTTGGCTGGTGAAAAGCTCTATGGTTACAGTTTTGCGTAAAGCCAATTTTTCCCTACAAGAAAGGAATAAATTTTATTTACTATCATGGTAGTTGTTAAACATTGAGAATGGTTGATAGCATCCTCAATCCCAATTAAAGTAATCATCATTAAACAAAACCGAACAAACTTAATTTAGAGTAACATGTTGAGATTCACATGATAATCCAAGTACTAGATACTCAAAAAGTCCATAACCGGGGATACGGCTAATCATGATTAGTTTATTACACTCTGCAGAGGTTTGCACACTTTTTCCCACAAGACTCGATCGCCTCCATTTGGTTTCTCGCACTACATGGTGTTTGAGAAGACGGATGACCGAGACATAGTCTTTCAGAAGCGCTAGCACCTTACGATGGATAGACCGTTACACCTACTTTCCCCTACATCTGCTAGTCTACCCTGTAAGAGTTCGCATGACTTAATCAACTATGCCAGAGCCCATAATGGCTTGTGGCTGCACACGGAAGTTTCTAGTATGAATAATCTCATGATCCCTTTGAGCCTGGGGGTGGCGGTCCAAAAAGAAACAGGCAATCCTGGAATACCCAGGTACCTCAATCCACCCAGATGTGTATTTAAGTTGCCACCTTAGATAAACCATTAATTAACAAACTCACATCTGTCATGGATATCACTCACCCAATCCACGTCTACTAGCATAGCATGGCATAATGGCAAATGTAGAAGTAACTCCCAAAAGTTTCATAATAAAACAGGTAATAGGTACTACCTCAACTACTTCCCATCCCACAATTTAATTAGATCCTAATCATGCAATGTGTGTGGATTGATCTAATGCAATAAAACTGGGTAGTAGGAAAGGTATGATCAAAGTGTTACTTGCCTTGCTAATGATCCGCGAAACCTAGAGATTTGAAGTAACAGGCGGCACACTCCGGGTATTCTATCGCAGACAAACAAACAAGCATACAATAAGCACTCATCTAATGCACAGGTAAAACTCAAATAAGAGATCTAACCAGAAAGTTCAACTTAAGAACTCCGGTTGGCAAAAAGAATCAAATCAAATGAAGCAACGAAAGTCAAACGGCGAAAGAAAACAACTTCGTTCTACTAATCTGGATCTAAGGCAATTTTTACAGTAGCAAAAACTTGTTTAAGTTGGTTAAACGGAAAGAGGGTTTCGAGACGAAACTCTAGGCGCTTGAATCGCCTGATTCCGATAAACGAGCGAAAAGTTATACTAAAACAAAAATCAGATCAGAAATCACGATCAGAAAATAATCGCGGAAAATCCAAGAAAAAGAAAAATGACGAACGGATTAACGAACGAAATGTTCCTTAACCGGATCTAAACGACAAATACGTTCGTTAAAATGAATGAACGAGCGAACACTCGCTATTTAACCTAAACCGAGAAAAAAATAAAACCGATCAAAAAACGAAAACTAAAAAAATGGTGGCACGGATTTCCCGGCAACCTCGGGTGGCAGGTCGACGAGGCGGCGGCGGGCGGCGGCGCAGCGGCGGCGGTGCGAGCTGGCGGCGGCGGCTCGGGTGGGGCTGGGGCTGGGGCGGCTCGGGGCTAGGGTTTCGGCCCAGGGGTGGGCCGGCTTATAAAGGCTAGTCGGGCCGGAGTCCCGGTCGGACACGGCCCGTAGGTCGGTGCGATTTAAAAAAAATTACACGCAGAAGAAAAATAAAAAGAAATACTAAACGGACTCCAAAAATCTCGAAATAAATTTTCCCGGGCTTCTAAAATCAAGCCGCACAAGATGAACATTTATTTGGGACCTAAATGCAATTTTCAAAAACACACATTTTTCCTAAATTCAAATAAAATAACGAAAAACTCTGAAACAAAATCTTATTTGATTTTATTATTAAATCCTCAATATTTATTTATTTTGGGAAAGTCATTTTATTCGCTCTCTCATATTTTTGTAATACAAATAATTGATGATAAAATAATTAAAATCAAATGATCCTATTCTCAAAATTTGAGAAAACTCAAATATGAAAATAACGAAATCCCCAACTCTCTCCGTGGGTCCTTGAGTTGCGTAGAATTTCTAGGATCAAAACCAAAAGCAAATAATATATGATATGCATTGATGATCTAATGTATAACATTCCAAATTGAAAATTTGGGATGTTACATTGGTATTGGTGAAGTCACACAATTTGGCATTATCTTGAGCCATCGCGACAAACAAGCAATCTAACACACGAGCAAACAAAAAGCAAGCGGGCAAAAGAGGCAAATAGAGAGGGAGGATATAGAGAGAGAGGGCAAATAAAACGGCAAGGGTGAATTGGGGGGAGAGGAAAATGAGAGGCAAATGGCAAATAATGTAATGCGAGAGATAGGGATTGTGATGGGTACTTGGTATGTTGACTTTTTGCATAGACTCCCTGACAATGGCGCCAGAAATCCTTCTTGCTACGTCTTGAGCTTGCATTGGCTTTCCCCGAAGAGGAAGGGATGATGCAGCAGAGTAGCGTAAGTATTTCCCTTAGTTTTTGAGAACCAAAGTATCAATCCAGTAGGAGGCCACGCTCAAGTCCCTCGTACCTGCACAAAACGATAGCTACTCGCAACCAACACGATTAGGGGTTGTCAATCCCTTCATGGTCACATACGAGAATGAGATCTGATAAAAATAATATTTTTGGTATTTTTGGTATAAAGATGCAAAGTAAAAAGTAAAAGCAAAGTAAAAGGCAAAGCAAGATTAAAGTGATGGAGATTGATATGATGAGAATAGACCCGGGGGCCATAGGTTTCACTAGTGGCTTCTCTCAAGAGCATAAGTATTCTACGGTGGGTGAACAAATTACTGTTGAGCAATTGACAGAATTGAGCATAGTTATGAGAATATCTAGGCATGATCATGTATATAGGCATCACGCCGTGACAAGTAGACCAAAACGATTCTCCATCTACTACTATTACTCCACTCATCGACCGCTATCCAGCATGCATCTAGAGTATTAAGTTAAAAACAAAGTAACGCCTTAAGCAAGATGACATGATGTAGAGAGATAAATTCATGCAATATGAAATAAACCCCATCTTGTTATCCTCGATGACAACGATACAATACGTGCCTTGCTGCCCCTCCTATCACTGGGAAAGGACACCGCAAGATCGAACCCAAAGCTAAGCACTTCTCCCATGGCAAGAACTACCAATCTAGTAGGCCAAACCAAACGGATAATTCAAAGAGACTTGCAAAGATAACCAATCATACATAAAAGAATTCAGAGAAGATTCAAATATTATTCATAGATAGACTTGATCATAAACCCACAATTCATCGGTCTCAACAAACACACCACAAAAAGAAGATTACATCGAATAGATCTCCACAAGAGAGGGGGAGAACTTTGTATTGAGATTCAAAGAGAGAGAAGAAGCCATCTAGCTACTAACTATGGACCCGAAGGTTTGAGGTAAACAACTCACACTTCATCAGAGAGGCTATGATGATGTAGAAGCCCTCCGTGATGACGGCCCTCTTCCGGCGGAGCTCCGGAACATGCCCCAAGATGGGATGTCGTGGATACAGAAAGTTGAGGCGGTGGAATTAGGTTTTTGGCTCCTGTTCTGATTATTTGGGGGTACGTAGGTATATATAGGAGGAAGGAGTACGCTGGAGGAGCACCGAGGGGCCCACGAGGTAGGGGGCGCGCCCTAGGGGGGCGCCCCCACCCTCGTGACTGCCTCTTTTTTTCCTTGGAGCAGGGTCCAAGTCTCCTGGATCATGTTCGGTGAGAAAATCACGTTCCCGAAGGTTTTATTCCGTTTGGACTCTGTTTGATATTCCGTTTCTTCGAAACACCGAAATAGGCAAAAAACAGCAATTCTGGGCTGGGCCTCCGGTTAATAGGTTAGTCCCAAAAATAATATAAAAGTGGAAAATAAAGCTCAATATAGTCCAAAACAGTAGATAATATAGCATGGAGCAATCAAAAATTATAGATACGTTGGAGACGTATCAGAGAACCATGCAATACTACGTAAACGGTACCTGCACACAAAGAACAAATACTTGCAACCCGACGTGTTAAAGGGGTTGTCCATCCCTTTCGGGTAACGGTGCCAAAAATTGTCAAGTTGATGAGATAAAATTGTAGTAGATTGATAGATGCAAATAACGGCAACTAAAATTCAGCGAGGAATTTTTGGGTTTTTGATAATATAGATCTAAAAATAAAAGATGCAAATAAACAAAAAGGCAAATAGCAATATAGATCTGGAAGTATATGATGAGAAAATAGACCGGGGGCCGTAGATTTCAGTAGTGGCTTCTCTCAAGAAAAATAGCATACGATGGGTAAACAAATTACTGTTGGCAATTGATAGAACTTCAAACAATTATGACGATATCTAGGCAATGATCATTATATAGGCATCACGTCCAAGATTAGTAGACCAACTCCTGCCTGCATCTACTACTATTACTCCACACATCGACCACTATCCAACATGCATCTAGTGTATTATGTTCGTGGAAAAATGGAGTAATGCAATAAGAACAATGACATGATGTAGACAAGATCTATTCATGTAGGAATAGACCCCATCTTGTTATCCTTAATAGCAACGATACATGCATGTCATTTCCCCTTCTGTCACTGGGATTGAGCACCGTAAGATCGAACCCATCACAAAGCATCTCTTCCCATGGCAAGAAATATCAATCTAGTTGGTCTAACTAAACCAAAGATTCGAAGAAGAAATACGAGGCTATAAGTAATCATGCATATAAGAGATCAAAAGTCTCAAATAACTTTCATGGATAAAAACATAAATCTGATCATAAACTCAAAGTTCATCGGATCCGAACAAACACACTGCAAAAAGAGTTACATCAAATAGATCTCCAAGAGACAATTCTATTGAGAATCAAAAGAGAGAGAGGAAGCCATCTAGCTACTAACTATGGACCCGTAGGTCTACAATGAACTACTGACACATCATCGGAGAGGCACCAATGAGTATGACGAACCCCTCCGTGATGGTGTCTAGATTGGATCTGTGGTTTCTGGAACTTGCGGCGGCTGGAATTGTTTTTCGTCGACTCCCCTAGGGTTTCTGGAATATTGGGGTATTTATAGAGCCAAGAGGCAGTGCGGGAGGCGACCGAGGTGGGCACAACCCTACTAGGTGGGTTGTGCTCCCCTCGGAGCCCCCCTGATACTTCTTTGGCCCAATGGGTGTCTTCTGGTCCAGAAAAAATCACCAAAAAATTTCGCTGCGTTTGGACTACATTTGGTATTGATATTCTGCGAAGTTAAAAACAAGCAAAAAACAACAACCCGCACTTGACACTATGTCAATAGGTTAGTCCCAAAAAATGATATAAATTTGCTATAAAATGATTGTAAAACATCCAAGAATGGTAATATAACAACATGGAACAATCAAAAATTATAGATACGTTGGAGACGTATCACGTGCCTCCCAGCACTGCCGCCCTGGTCTCCGGATCGTCGCCATCGTCGCCATCGTCGCCAGTGACCTTCGTACGCTGGTCTCCGCCGCCGTCAATGGAATCCTCACTACCATTGCGGCCATAGCAAGTCCGTCACCAAGTTAGGTTACGGATTTGAACCTTTGTGCTTTCCATTACTCTGATTCTTGCACAAAGTATAATGCCTATGTTCTTCCCACGTATGAGATCAATCTATCCACCAAACAATTCCTTAGAATAGATTTGATGCAAAAACTTAGGGTTAGGTTTCCGCCGAACCCATCTCGGACCGACCAATGTAAGGATCTCGGTCACACCGATTGGCCATGGCCATCACAAAAGTAAAACTCGGTCTAACCGAAGTGTACTGATCGGTGCAACCAAAATCACTTTCTCTATGAAACCCTAGCATCTCGGAGTCACCGAATTGTATTCCGGTCTGACCGAAACTGCATGTTTAGACTCTGATAAGTGCCTCGGTGTCATCGAGTTTGTCAAATCGGTAGCTCCGAAATGCTTTCTATAGAAAACTAAAGTTAAGTTTTTGACTCAATTTTTGCAAAAAATAAGCTGTACTTTGTGATGCTCATCTACTCTATCTACACCCAACAACTCACATGGTTAATTTCAGCAATGTCAGAGGGCAGTGATAGTCAGAACTAGTCTGAAGAGCAGCTCAACCTCAGTGAGGGCACTAGTTTCTCTAGCAGCTATGATGAAGGAAGCATAAGCACTCCCAACAACTTGCCTAAGGCAGCTAGTAGGCAAAGGAAGAAGAGAACATCTGAATCAGAGGATGAAGATTTTGGGTTTGGGGAGGAGGTGACCTCCAAGTAGAAGGTGCTCAAGAAAGAGTATGTTGCTGCTGCTAGCAAGCCTAGTTCTCAGAAGAGGAAAGCTCCTACCAAAAGAGCTCCAATGTCAAAAGCCAGAGCCTCAACTCAAGAAACAGCTACTGCACCACGTGGTGCAACGGAGAAGAAAGAGAGGAAAATAGGAAGATGGTGAAAACTAGTAGATCCAATGGCTGAGTTTGAGAAGCATTCTTCTGATGAAGAAGAAGAGGAGGAGGAAGAGCCTATTGCACCTCCAGCAAACACCCATAACCTTACGAGGTATGCCATAAGGACTGGGGCTGCTCCCTCTAAGCCCAAGTCTGCCCCCAAGCCTTTAGCTCAACCTCAAGCTTCCAAGCCATCTGCACCTAAGAGATCAACAAGGAATATTTCTGCTGCTGAAAAGAACAAGGCCCAAGTGCCTAAAGCTCAAGAAGAAGAAGAGCCACAAGTGCTCAGAAAACAGAAGACCAAGATCCCAGATCATAGTGATGATCATCCTGTGGTAGAGAACATGAAAGTGAGAAAGGATGTTGGTCTGAGACTATGGATACATACAGATCCCTATGCCATTAGGAGAAGAACTGCTATGGACTATTGCTTTCACACCAAGGAACAACAGGATTTTTATGAGACTATCCTATTGGACAAGAAACCCATTGTTTTTTATATGAAATGGGTTGACTGGAAATACATTGATGGCAATGAAGATTACTTCCCTGGTGTGCATGAGAGTTTCAGATTGAATGGTGTTGACAAGTTTGTTGGTCAAAAGTTGACAAAGTGGAATGATGAGATAATAATGCAATTCTACTCCACTGCTCACTTCTACCCTGATGGAAAGATAGTCGGGGTGACTGAAGGAACAAGATATCAAACTACTATCTCAGAATGGGCCAAGCTGATCAATGCCCCAGAGGAAGAGGAGAATGACATTGATCTATATGCTAAGCCTAGAAAGCATCACAACTCCATGGCTAACATGTACAAGCCAATTCCTCACAAATCCTTGTAGACTCACAAACTTGGATCTATCTACTATCTGCTCTCCGGCTTGACCACAATGAACACTATATTGAGCCACACTCTTTTTCCCAAGTTAGGAGATCATGGAAAGATCTGTGGTCACTCCATCAACCTGCTTCACTTATTTGATGTGCCACTGAAGTTCAAAGTGATAAGTTTAATTGCAGAAAATGTGAAGAGAACAGCTGCAGATCGGAAGAGATGTTGTGGATATGCCCCTCACATTCAGACTTTGATCAATTCCAAGATGGTAACTGGGACATATCTACTAGACAAAGAGCATCTCCCCCTGAGGCCTGATACGTCCATTTTGCATCATGCTTTTATATTGATATTTATTGTGTTAGGGATTGTTATTACACATTATATCACAATACTTATGCCTATTCTCTCTTATTTTACAAGGTTTACATGAAGAGGGAGAATGCCGACAGCTAGAATTCTGGACTGGAAAAGGAGCAAATATTAGAGACCTATTCTGCACAACTCCAAAAGTTCTGAAACTTCACATACCATGTTTTTAAAATATATATAAGAAATATTGGGCGATGAAAGTACTAGAGGGGGCCACCAGCCAGCCACAAGGGTGGAGGGCGCGCCCCCCAACCTTGTGGGCCCCCTGGCAGGCCTCCGATGCCCATCTTTGGCTATATGGTGCCTTTCACCTTGGAAAAAATCAAGAAGAAGCTTTCGGGATGAAGCACCGCCGTCTCAAGGAGGAACCTGGGCAGAACCAATCTAGGGCTCCGGCGGAGCTATTCTGTAGGGGAAACATCCCTCCGAGAGGGGGAAATTGTCGCCATCGTCATCAACATCGATCATATCATCGAGGGAGGGTCAATCTCCATCAACATCTTCACCAGCACCATCTCCTCTCAAACCCTAGTTCATCTCTCGTATTCGATCTTGGTCCCAAAACTCAGATTGGTACCTGTTGATTGCTAGTAGTGTTGATTACTCCTCGTAGTTGATGCTAGTTGGTTTATTCGTGGAAGATCATATGTTCAAATCCTTAATGATAATTAATACTCCTCTAATTATTATTATGAATATGCTTTGTGAGTAGTTACGTTTTTTCCTGAGGACATGGGAGAAGTCTTGTTATAAGTAATCATGTGAATTTGGTATTCGTTCGATATTTTGATGAGGTGTATGTCGTCTCTCCTCTAGTGGTGTTATGTGAAAGTTGACTACATGACACTTTACCATTATTTGGGCCTAGGGTAAGGCATTGGGAAGTAATAAGTAGATGATGGATTGCTAGAGTGACAGAAGCTTAAACCCTAGTTCATGTATTGCTTCGTAAGGGCTGATTTGGATCCATATGTTTCATGCTATGGTTAGGTTTACCTTAATACTTCTATCGTAGTTGCGGATGCTTGCAAGAGGGGTTAATCATAAGTGGGAGGCTTGTACAAGGAAGGGAAGCACCCAAGCACCAGTCCACCCACATATCAAATTATCAAAGTAACGAACACGAACCATATGAGCATGATGAAAACTAACTTGACAACAATTCCCATGTGTCCTCGGGAGCACTTTTCTTTATATAAGAGTTCGTCTAGGCTTGTCCTTTGCTACAAAAAGGATTGGGCCACCTTGCTGCACCTCAGTTACTATATTTACTTGTTAGCCGTTACAATTTATCTTATCAAAAAACTATATGTTACCGATATTTTCAGTGCTTGCAGAGAATACCTTGCTGAAAACTACCTGTCATTTCCTTCTGCTCCTCATTGGGTTCGACACTCTTAATTATTGAAAGGACTATGATAGATCCCCTATACTTGTGGGTTATCAAGACTCTTTTCTGGCACCGTTGCCAGGGAGTGAAGTGCCTTTGGTAAGTGGAATTTGGTAAGGAAACATTTATATAGTGTGTTGAAATTTACTGTCACTTGTTACTATGGAAAAATAATCCTTTAAGGGGTTTGTTTGGGGTATCTTCACCTCGGCCGGAACCACAATTACCTACTCCTCAACCTACTGCACCTATTGAAAATATTTATTATGAAATTCCTTCGGGTATGATAGAGAAACTGCTAGCTAATCCTTATGTAGGAGATGGAACATTACATCCCGATATGCACTTAATCTATGTGGACGAAGTTTGTGGATTATTTAAGCTTGCAGGAATCCCCGAGGATGTTTTCAAGAAAAAGGTCTTCCCTTTATCTTTCAGGGGAAAGGCATTGACATGGTATAAGCTATTGGATGATAATGGAACATGGAACTACAACCGATTGAATTGGAATTTCATCAGAAGTTTTATCCTATGCATCTGGTTCATCGTGATCAGAATTATATATATAATTTTTGGCCTCGTGGAGGAGAAAGTATCGCTCAAGCTTGGGGGAGGCTTAATTCAATTTTATATTCATGCCCCAATCATGAGCTCTCAAGAGAAATTATCATTCAAAAAATTTATGCTCGGCTTTCTCATAATGATCGATACTTCTTGTACTGGTTCCCATATGAAGAAGGATATTGATTTCAAATGGGATTTTTTGGAAAGAATTAAACGCAACTCTGAAGATTGGGATATCGACGAAGGTAAGGAGTCAGGTATAAACCTTAAGTTTGATTGCATTAAATCTTTTATGGATACCGATGCTTTTCGTGATTTTAGCACTAAATATGGACTTGACTCTGAGATAGTAGCTTCTTTTTGTGAATCATTTGCTACTCATGTTGATGTCCCTAAGGAGAAGTGGTTTAAATATCATCCTCCCATTGAATTTAAAATAGCTGAACCTATTAAAGTTGAAGAAGAAACTATTAGTTATAATGTTGATCCTATTATTCCTACTGCTTATATTGAGAAACCACCATTCCCTGTTAGAATAAAGGATCATGCTAAAGCTTCAACTGTGGTCCGTAAGAGTTATGGTAAAACACCTACACCCTCTGAACAAATTAAAGTTGAACCTAGTATTGTTATGGTTAAATATTTCTTGGTTGATAATATTGATGGGCATGTTATTTATTTCTGTGATGAAGATGCTAGAATTGCTAAACCCGATATGAAAGGTAAACATAGACCTATTTTTGGCATGCATGTTGTTTCTGTTAAAATAGGAGACCATTGTTATCATGGATTATGTGATGTGGATGCTAGTGTGAGTGCAATCACTTATACCTTATATAAATAAATTATGAATGATATTGCATCTGCTGAGATAGAAGATATTGATGTTACTATTAAGCTTGCTCATAGAGATACTATATCACCAATTGGGATCGTTAGAGATGTTGAAGTCTTGTGTGGGAAGATAAAATATCCTACTGATTTTCTTGTTCTTGGTTCCCCACAAGATAATTTTTGTCCCATTATATTTGGTAGACCTTTCTTGAATACTGTTAATGCTAAAATAGATTGCGAGAAAGACATTGTTACTGTTGGTTTAGGGGATATGTCTCATGATTTTAATTTCTCTAAATTTCGTAGACAACCCGATGATAAAGAATTGCCTAGTAAGGATGAAATTATTGGTCCTGCTTCTATTGTCATGCCTCCTAATGATCCTTTAGAACAATATTTTCTAGACCATGAAAATGATTTGTTTATGAATGAAAGAAGAGAAATAGATGAAGGGTTCTTTAATCAAGGACCTATTTTGAAACACAATTTGCCTGTTGAAATCCTTGGAGGTCCTCCTCCACCTAAGGGTGATGCCGTGTTTGATCTTAAACAATTGCCTGATACTCTGAAATATGCTTATCTTGATGAAACGAAGATATATCCTGTTATTATTAGTGCTAACCTTTCAGAGCATGAAGAAAAGAAATTATTGAAAACTCTGAAGAAGCACCGTGCCGCTATTGGATATACTCTTGATGATCTTAAGGGCATTAGTCCCACTCTATGTTAGCACAAAATTAAATTGGAGAAAGATGCTAAACCGATTGTTGATCATCAACGGCGGTTAAATCCTAAGATGAAAGAAGTGGTAAGAAATGAAATACTAAAGCTTCTAGAAGCAAGTGTAATTTATCCTATTGCTGATAGTCAATGGGTAAGTCCTGTTCATCGTGTCCCTAAGAAAGGAGGTATTACTGTTGTGCCTAATGATAAAAATGAATTGATTCCTCGAAGAATTGTTACATGTTATATAATGGTAATTGATTTTCACAAATTAAATAAAGCTACTAGGAAAGATCATTACCCTCTGGCGTTTATCGATCAAATGCTAGAAAGATTATCTAAACATACACATTTTACTTTCTAAATGGTTATTCTGGTTTCTCTCAAATACCTGTGTCAAAAGAGGATCCAGAGAAAACCACTTTTACTTGCCCTTTTGGTACCTTTTCTTATAGATGTATGCCTTATGGTTTATGCAATGCACCTGCTACCTTTCAAAGATGTATGAATCCTATATTCTCTGACTATTGTGAAAAGATTGTTGAGGTTTTCATGGATGATTTCTATGTTTATGGAACTTCTTTTGATGATTTATTAAGCAACCGTGATCGAGTTTTGTAGAGATGTGAAGAAACTAATCTTGTATTGAATTGGGAGAAGTACCACTTTATGGTTAATGAAGGTATTGTCTTGGGGCATAAAATTTCTGAAAGAGGTATTGAAGTTGATAAAGCTAAAGTAGATGCTATTGAAAAGATGTCGTGTCCTAAAGATATCAAAGGTATAAGAAGCTTCCTTGGTCATGCTGGTTTCTATATGAGGTTTATTAAAGACTTCTCTAAGATTTCTAGGCCTCTCAGTAATCTCTTACAACAAGAAGTTCCTTTTGTTTTTGATGATGATTGTGTAGAAGCATTTGAAATACTTAAGAAAGCCTTGATTACTGTACCTATTGTTTAGCCACCTGATTGGAATTTACCCTTTGAAATTATGTGTGATGCTAGTGATTATGCTGCTGGTGCTGATCTAGGACAAAGAGTTGATAAGAAATTAAATGTTATTCAGTTTGCTAGTAAAACTCTAGATAGCGCCCAAAAAATTATGCTACCACTCAAAAAGAATTTTTAGTAGTCGTATTTGGATGTGATAAGTTTAGACCTTATATTGTTGATTCCAACGTAACTATTCACACTGATCATGCTGCTATTAAATATCTTAGGAAAAAGAAAGATGCTAAACCTAGACTTATTAGATGGGTTCTCTTGCTACAAGAATTTGATTTGCGTATTATTGATAGAAAGGGAGCTGAGAACCCCGTTGACGGTGTCCTGGACTAGGGGTGCTCACCACGTCGTCTCCCGACCAGCTGGATCGGGCCGAGGACCCCGATGGAGGTTCACTCATGGGCAACTTCTGGCAGCCCATGCCGCACACGAGGAAGATTCCACAAGGCTTGATGATCAAGACAAGGACTCCTATCCACCAACGTATTCGACTAGGACTCTTGTTATCCTAGGCCTCCGGTGCATTATATAAGCCAAGGCTAGGCTAGTCGATAGATCATTATGATATTATTCATCATACCTCTAGGGCTTAGACCGTAACATATGATCTCGAGGTAGATCAACTCTGTACTTGATACTTGATCAATATAAACAAGAGCATGACGCAGGGTTTTACCTCCATCAAGAGGGTCTGAACCTGGGTAAAACATAGTCTCCCTCGTTCCTGTTACCATTGATCCAAGAATCCACAGCTCGGGACCCCCTACCCCGGGATCTGCCAGTTTTGACACCGACAATGGTGCTTTCATTGAGAGTATGTTATGTGATCAGCAAAAGATCAATGGCTTGCCTGCAGATCAACTGCGACGTCGGCGTCTTCGTCGCCGGCTCGACTGGTCACCTTGGCTTGACCAAGAACTGTGCCCTGCCTCCAATCTTCATGTTCAGACGAGGGCCTTCATCAACATCAACTCCGATCTCTATCATGATCATGGAAGAATCATCCATGGAGATCGGAGGCTCAACGTCAACATTGCCCTCGGGCGACCGTGCTGTTTTTCTGAACAGTGAACTTGTATCCACTACCACCACCTCCTCGAGCATCGCTTTGACGATACCTTCATTGAAATTGTGCGGAATTGAGTCCACAACAATACTGTAAAATTTCGTCGTGTTCCGATGGAGAAATCTCCACCGATCTCTGATATACCAGAGCCCTGTCGAATCTGGACGGGAATCACGACGAGTTTCGAGCGTGGTGTCCAGCATCTAGCTCGGGCGTACTTTGGAAGATCCAACCTTTGATCAGCTGCGGAATTCCTATATCTACCGCCTCCCAAAATATCAGCTCGATTCGATTGTCCAAATTCTCGGAACCTTCCGATTAGTGCATCGCTTTTCGAATCTGTTTTCTGTGCGAATATGAATCTGACCCAAGTTCATCTTTCTTCATGAACAGGATATTGGACAACCTTTTTGGAAGAATCTCTTTGTAGGGTATTGTGTTTTGTGTACGAACAGATGGTCACAAATTTTTCTCCTTTTCGGAGGTAATCTTTGTCGTCACGCCGGTGCCAAACCAGCCTTTACTCCACGTCTGCCGACCTGCGCTAGACAGATCGTCACTTCATCGAGCCGAGCCCAACCTTATTGGATCATCAGCTCGGCAACCCGAACAAGAGTTCGGCATCACGAAGACTAAATTATCACCAACACCATCACCCCACGGATTGCATGGGTTAGGCGCGCCGACATCGCTGCTTGGTCACTTCGTCAATCCGGCCTTGACCACGTCACAAGTTATGACCACTGTCGGCATGGCCGCACTATTGCTTCTTCAAGCTGATGTCCATCACACCGAACTGCTTCAATACCTCGGCAGCTCCAGTGTCTCCTTACCGACCCGCTCCGTTACCTCGGCCTAGACTGGGGGCTTCTCCATCTCTTCATCAGCCTACTCCGGAGACTTCGGCGTCACCAGCCGCCCAGCTTCGTCACGTTAGCTTGACCGGGGGCTTTGCCTCGGCGAGCCAACCTTTGCTAGCATCACCATGCCATCGCTTCATCGCCCATTAGGCAATGGGTGTGCGGACCGAGTCCCAATTTTGGGAGTAATCTTTCTTCATATTGCTACAATAGATAAAGCAGGTTCTATTAATCCTAGTATTTTTTTCTTGCTTGGGTTTATTTTTTCTGAGGAATTATTACTCTGGTTTGTTCCATCATCTGTACACAGGTCTGTCAAATGGTGACCGCATTAATGACGGCCGCGTGGTGGTTCGGTTAGTTTCCGTATATAGTTCGGCGAACGCCGATTCCGGATCTCGGACCGGCCTATGAATTCAGGCTTTTCCACGCCTTCACCGTGTCACGCCGACGCCCTGCATCAACATTGACTTCGGCGCCAGGCCACATCTCATTAAATAAATTATTTTTGCGAAAAGCAATTATGCAAGGATTATATATATACAATTCTTTTTGGACCGCACTATGTTATATATGTAGGTGATCGACTTCGACTGCGTCACGCGGTCACTTTGGCAAGCCAACATCGTCATCCCAATTGGCATAAATTGGCTTGCAATATCACCTTGTTGATTGAATTACCATACCGACATGTTCGGTTGCCTCGGGGACTTCGGCGTCATCAAGAGGGTTCTACCTCGTCGGGTGTTTGGCACACGGGCCATATTTCTTTTATTACTCACTTTGCATAAATTATTAATCATGCAACTTTAAAAAAATTAATATTACTATTATGTCTGGCTTGCACTATCTTCTGTGCATAGGTAAATGACCCGGATTGGGCAGCGTTTTCACGTCGGCGTATCGACATACCACGTCACCTCGGCTGGACCGGGGCTTTGTCATCACTTCATTAACCCACGTCGGGTACTTCGGCATCACATTGCCGGCCTGCATCGGTCGTGCTATGTCGCCACTTCAGAGCGTCGAGCTCTTCGTTCTGCCACCTCAGGACTGGCTTGGGGGCTGGGACCTCGTCCCGCCAGCCGTAAGCTCGAACAGCATCATCAATGCCGAACACATTAACCAGCTAAGTCGCTTTTATGCTCAAAGTTTTAAATTTTTAATTTGTGTTCGGTTCGACCATGCTCACATACGTTATTTGTTAAAAACACTTCTCTCACCCAAGTTAACTGGGGGCTCTTAAATTTATATGAGCCATTTTATAGTAAATGTGTTTTCTTCCTAATCGTTGCAAAATCTTTTTCTATCACTCCTTTTTCCATGCAAGTGTGTGGTCAATAGCCGGATAGCCTATTTTCTCTCTAATGACCGCTCGAGTTTAGTTCGCTAAACTGGCCTAACGAGAAGTACTCTGCCTTTGGGATAGGAGGTCAAAGCTGAAGGCTAACCCACTCTACGTCTTGAGATCGGATGTGTCATGTTAAAGCACGACAGAAGCACAAACTAATTTTAAGACCAATTTTCGGATTGGTACCAAGAAAATTGATTTAGTTCGGACGTAAAGTTTCCGCATAAGTTTTTTGGTTTTTTAAGCTTATGGCACTTTTGATATATTTGTGTGTCTTTCTTTCATGAGGCGGGACATCCTCTTGACCGAGGTACCTTACGTAATAATCCATCTTGCGAAATCTTTTTCGACCCATAGTTTGGCATTTTTCCTGCCGACCTGCACCTCGGTGTTGGGTCCGAGCATAAATCCCGCAGTACACTGCCGGACACTTTTTAAGCATCAACAATGTCAATGGGGGGATGAGACTTGAGCCGAACCCACCAAAAGCCAAGGTAATCCGAGGAGTCCTTGGCAAAATGTTCTCGGATATTGCTTTATATGCATCAGTTTCGAATTGTGTCTTCGGTCAATAGTTGGGTTGCCCGGCTCCTGTGCTTGCCTCCTACGTTCCGCCTTGTTTGGCTAGGTGCGCAAAGGGAGAACCACTGCGATTGTGCTTCCATCTAGCATGGCTAAGCGCCTCTATGGAGAAAGCCGAAAACTGACTGTCACAATAAGCGTAAACTGATCAGCGATTCGATGACTATATTAAACTATAAGATCAATAGAGGTTACCCCGTGTTAAATGACAACATTCATAACATTGGCCAAAATGTTTATGGCTTGAGCTCGATTGTGTCCGAACACTAACCGAGGGCTAGTTACCGGCCTCACAATTTTTAGCTCCTATTATTAAGTGAAAGTTATAAAGCCCGCATATCTAATTGCCTCGTTTCCGCTAACACAACCGCCTTCGGGCACCGAGACGTCGGCTAAGGGTTGTTTTGTTATCGCGAAAACACCCTGCGTAGCATCTACAAGGGGGTGGAAGCAGACGATGGGCCACTTTCAACTGATAAATGGTCGCAACGGAGTCAAAATCAACATATCATCGGCGTTTATATTTAATATACGAGGTCTGCCTTCCACAATCATTGTTATAAAGCCATAAATATGCATCAATTTGACTTAAGATTTTCGCCAAGCTGGGTTGCCTGGCCCCTGTGCTTACCCCTACGTTCTCGATTGTTTCGCTAGGCGGTAAAGGGAGCACCTCTGTGATTGTTGCTACCGGGTCATCTGAGTTAGTACCTCAGACTGGGTGAAGCCGAAAGCTAACGATCTTAAAGGATATAATTGGTCGGCAACGAAGGAAGTGAAAAATGTGGTTCATTAATACCTTAGAGTTCAGGAACTTTCCTGAACTAAATCCTCAATATTTTCCTCCCATGTTGATTGGAGGTGGGGCTTCATAATCATGATCAGCATGACAACCCAAAGAAAGGAACTGATAGCGGGATTATTTTCTTTGGAAGATGTTTTCATATCTCTCTAGGTACCTTTGTTTATAAAACCGTATGGCTGGATTGCCTAGTTTTCCATAAATCTTTGCCCTTATAACGTCTTTATAATGTAGGAAAAACACTCACCGGCTTCTGGCCAAGGAGGTTGAAGCCGATGGTCGGTCAACAAAGTTTTGTACAGTGCGGATCCGAGCATTAATGTTGTAAAAAACTTGGATACATAGAATCATTACACATAATTTGTTATTTTACTCTGGATATCGATCCTTAATTCAGCCACCAGTGCCCACATTAAGGCTCGGGGGCTACTGGTCTTCGAGCTTACCATAACCTAATATTAAAGGGGCACATTGATCCCCAGATCTGGTGTTGCCACCCGACCAGTGTCTTGGGGGATACTGCATTGCCTATTCAATGCAGAAAATTCAAAGTGCTCAATGTTCGGTTGGACCAGACTATGCGCAAACGCGTCTTCGGACAACAATAGATACCATCTGGGACTTATCCGGCATCAAGCTAATATATTACGGCGAGTTCTCAAAACCCTCTCTCAAGGGCCCATTCGCCGATCACTATTTCCTCTAATATATTACATCGTGTTCCTAAGTATGCTGCCGAGCTGGGAATTGATCCTCAGGCTGATTTTACGAATCGACCTGAGTCTCAGGGGCTACTAGGGTCAGCGGTTTGATTTTATCCTTCAAGTGCATCCCGGATATTAGGCCAACACACACCTTGAGGGCTACTGGCTATACATCTCGGCAGAGAATACATTGCACAATTCGGAATCGAATTCATAACAATCAGCCCATGGTCGGGGTGGTGTACCACCTCGGATACAGTCCGACATTGGTGCCCGACCACAAAAGATACCTCAGAAGCAGTCCGGCAAAAAGCTCGGTTGCAAGTGCCTGGCTCCATAGAGGGCATCTCCGGCATTAATCTTGTTTAAACCCTTTTAACTTTTTCAAGACCAAGGTAATCTATGACACCTCAGATACAGTCCGGTGTTGGAGCTTGGATACATTCCGGCGTTGGTGCTCGGCTGCAAAAGATACCTCGAGTGCAGTCTGGCGTTGGAGCTCGGACGCGAGAGGACACCGCCGCATGGGAAACACTTCAAACCGGAGGTGGGCGTAAAAATAACAAGGCATTGATAACGGCCGATAACTTAAAGGGGCTCCTCAGATACCCAACGTGTAAACTCTTTGGATTTAATTCGGCGATCCTCGAGATCAAAGATAAGAAGATTTGTTGAACCAATTTTCAAGACCGACGACCGAAGATGATGAACAGTTTGGAAGAATTGAGGAGCGTCCCCAACTTGTAGACCGGTTTAGGGGGCTACTGACGGTGTCCTCGACTAGGGGGTGCTCACCACATCATCTCCCGACCAGCGGGATCGTGTCGAGGACCCCCATGGAGGTTAACTCATGGGAAACTTTGGGCAGCCCATGCCGCACACGAGGAAGGTTCCACAAGGCTTGATGATCAAGACAAGGACTCCTCTCCACCAACGTATTCGAATAGGACTCTTGTTATCCTAGGGCTCCAGTGCATTATATAAGCCAAGGCCAGGCTAGTCGATAGATCATTATGATATTATTCATCATTCCTCTAGGGCTTAGACCGTAACATATGATCTCGAGGTAGATCAACTATGTACTTGATACTTCATCAATATAAACAAGAGCAGGACGTAGGGTTTTACCTCCATCAAGAGGGCCCGAACCCGGGTAAAACATAGTCTCCTTCGTTCCTATTACCATTGATCCGAGAATCCATAGCTCGGGACCCCCTACCCCAGGATCTGCCGGTTTTGACACCGACACCCGTTGCAGACAACTTGTGTAGGTTATAAAATGTTCTTGATGACCCACTACCTATTGATGATAGCTTTCCTGATGAGTAATTAAAAGTCGTAAATACTTCTCATAATACTCCATGGTATGCTGAATATGCAAATTATATTTTTTGCTAAATTTATACTACCTAGTTTCACATACCAGCAAAAGAAAAAGGTTTTATATGATTTAAGACATTACTTTTGGGATGACCCACACCTTTATAAAGAAGGAGTAGATGGTGTTATTAGATGTTGTGTACCTGAGCATGAACAGGAACATATCCTATGCAAGTGTCACTCCGAGGCATACGGAGGACACCACATTGGGGATAGAACTACACATAACGTATTGCATTCCGGTTTCTATTGGCCCACTCTCTTTAAAGATGCTTGTAAGTTTGTCTTGTCTGGTGATGAATCTCAAAGAATTAGTAATATTAGTAGACGTCAGGAAATGCCTATGAACTATTCACTTGTTATTGAACCATTTGATGTTTGGGGCTTTGATTTTATGGGACCTTTTCCTTCCTCTAATGGGTATACACATATTTTAGTTGCTGTTGATTATGTTACTAAGTGGGTAGAAGCTATTCCAACTCGTAGTGTTCATCATAACACTTCTATTAAGATGCTTAAAGAAGTTAATTTTTCTGAAGTTTGGAGTCCCTAGATATTTAATGACTGTTGGTGGTTCACAGTTTATTCATGGTGATTTCTGTAAAATGCTTGCTAAATATGATGTTAACCATAGAATTGCATCTCCTTATCATCCTCAGTCCAGTGGTCAAGTAGAATTGAGTAATAGAGAGCTGAAATTAGTTTTGCAAAAGACTGTTAATAGATCTAGAAAGAATTGATCTAAGAAACATTATGATGCTTTGTGGCCTTATAGAACTGCTTATAAGAATCCTGTGGGTATGTCTCCGTATAAAATGGTTTATGGAAAAGCATGTCACTTACCTCCTGAGCTAGAACATAAGGCATATTGGGCTATTAAAGAGCTCAACTATGATTTCAAACTTGCCAATGAGAAGAGGTTATTTGATATTAGCTCACTTCCTGAATGGAGAACCCAAGCCTATGATAATGCCAAGTTGTTTAAACAAAAATTTAAAAGATGGCATGATAAAAGAATACAAAAGTGTGAGTTTAATGTAGGTGATTATGTTTTGCTATACAACTCTCATTTAAGATTTTTTTTTGTAGGAAAGCTTCTCTCTAAATGGAAAGGCCCTTACATCATCGCGGAGGTCTATCGTTCTGGCGCCATAAAAATTAATAATGTCGAAGGCAAAAATCCGAAGGTGGTAAACGGTCAAAGACTCAAACATTATATCTCAGGTACTCCCATAAATGTTGAGACCAATATAATTGATACCGTAACACCGGAGGAGTACATAAGGGACACTTTGTAGAACGTTTCAGACTCCGAAAAGAAATAGGTATGTGGTACGGTAAGTAAACCGACTCTAAAACATTTCCAATGATAAATTTTCTCCGTTTTGGAATATTTAAAAAAATAGGAAAATTAAAAGTAATCCGAAAGAGACACGAGGCCACCACAAGGGTGGAGGGTGCACCCTACCCCCCTGGGCGCGCCCCCCGACCTTTTGGCTACCTCGTGTGCACTCAAGACTCCATTTTCTTGCATGATACTTCTTATGGTCAGTAAAAATTCATTATATAATCTCCCAAAGGTTTTGACCACCGTACCACGATAATATCTCCTGTTTTTATTTCGAGTTGTTTTTCTGACAGATCTAGATCGCCGTGACGGTTCCAAGCGCCCCCAAGGATAAGTTCTTCGAGAAGGTCATCAACCTCTATATTGCGAAGGTGCTGCGACACCCTCAAGCCATTGAGATGCGTGAGGGGGTGCTGCACATCCATGATGTTGAGGGACCAAAGAAGGCCGGAAGTGTGGAGGCAAGACTCGAAGCAATGGAGCAGCAAGTTTTCAAGTGTCAAGGGATGGTGGAAGGCGGACTCAATGCCAACCACATGATGATCGCGGAGTTCATCAACAAGCACAAGTTGGACCCCCAAGAGCATTGAGGAGGCCATCTTCAGGCTTCATGAGAAAATCGAGCATCTCCAAGCCCCGATCTATGATCTGCAAAACCAAAATTGTGAGTATGAATATAGATTCAAGAGGATGATTTTGGCTGCATATCCGAGGATCCCGGAGACCCGCTCATCCTTTTATGATGGTGAGCCTATGCCTTGGAAGATGGAGACAAGCCTGCTTCATCACCAACTCCTTCATCACCACCTCCGAACAAAGAGATCTAATTACATGGGTATGGGCACTCTCCTTGGCAACTGCCAAGCTTGGGGGAGTGCCCCGATATCATATTACCATCACATCTTTATATTTATCGTTTTTCTTAGTTCGATCCTTTTGGTTATATCTTGATCTAGTAGAATAAAGTTTTTAGTATGATCTAGCTTTGAGTTTTGACTGATGATCCGCATCTATGTAATCGAGCTCGTGAGATATATAGTAAAGAGTAGTTTTGAGTTGAGGGCTTTGCTTTCTTTCTATGATCTTGAGGGAATTCAATAAAAGAAAAGAACAAAAAGTAATAAAAGGATCATATATTGATCTTATGGAGAGTAATGACTTCACATATAAAGAGTATGTTGAATAAAAGTTGTTGAGAGTTGACAAACATAGTTTTGGTCATTGTTGCAATTAATAGGAAGTAATGAAGAAAGAGAGGTTTTCACATATAAATATACTATCTTGGACATCTTTTGTAATTGTGAGCACTCATTAAAATATGACATGCTAAAAACTTGATGTTGGACAAGGAATACAACATAATGGGTTATGTTTCCTTATATCTGAATATAAGTTATATTGGCATGGATCATCCAACATGTTGAGCTTGTCTTTCCCTCTCATGCTAGCCAAATTCTTTGCACCAAGTAGAGATACTACTTGTGCTTCCAAACATCCCTAAACCCAGTTGCCATGAGATTCCACCATACCTACCTATGGATTGAGTAAGATCCTTCAAGTAAGTTGTCATCGGTGCAAGCAATAAAAATAGCTCTCTAAATATGTATGATCTATTAGTGTGATGAAAATAAGCTTTATACTAGCTTGTGATATGGAAGAAATAAAAGCGACGGACTGCATAATGAAGGTCCTTATCACAAGCGGCAATATAAAGTGACGTTCTTTTGCATTGACATTTTGTGCATCCAACCATAAAAGCGCATGAGAACCTCTGCGGGCCTATCTTTTACTTTTATCTCCAGCCCTTACAAGAGTCATGGTGATCATCACCTTTCCTTTTTATACATTTTCCTTTGGCAAGCTCTATGTGTTGGAAAGATCCGGATATATATATATATATATATATATATATATATATATATATCCACTCGGATGTAAGTTTTCATAAAGTATTATTGTTGAAATTACCCTTGAGGTAAAAGGTTGGGAGGCAAAACTATAAGCCCCTATCTTTCTCTATGTCCGATTGAAACTTTGTACCCATAAGTTGTTGGGAAAGTAGCATGCAATTTCCAAAAAATTCCTACTCTCACGCAAGATCTATCTAGGAGATGCAAAGCAATGAGAGGGGGAGAGTGTGTCCATGTACCCTCGTAGACCGAAAGCGGAAGCATTAGTTTAATGCGGTTGATGCAGTCGAATGTCTTCACGATCCAACTGATCTTAGTACCAAACGTACGGTACCTCCGAGTTCAGCACACGTTCAGCTCGATGACGTCCCTCGAACTCTTGATCCAGTAGAGGGTCGAGGGATAGTTCCGTCAGCACGACGGCGTGGTGACAGTGATGGTGATGTGATCCGCGCAGGGCTTCGCCTAAGCACTACGACACTATGACCAGAGGAGTAAACTAAGGAGGGGGCACTTCACACGGCTAAGAGAACAATTGATGTGCCTTTGGGGTGCCCCCCGCCCATGTATATAAAGGAGGGGAGGAGGAGGTGGCCAGCCAGGAGGGGGCACGCCAAGGTGGGAGTCCTACTAGGACACCTAATCCTAGTAGGATTCGCCCCCCCTCTGTTCCTTTCTTCACCGAAGAGAAAATGAAGGAGAGGGATAGGGAGATGGTGAGGGAAAGGGGGGCGCCGCCATGGGGGGCGTGGCCACCCCTTGCGGCCCTTCTCTCTCTCCACTAAGGCCTGTGTAGGCCCATTAATTCGCCCAGGGGGTTTCCGTAACCCCTCAAAACTCATGGCAATCATCGGCAAGTCAACCAAAGTCCACAATTTGTTCTCATACATGGATCCCATATTAGATATCATGGCCTCAAGCCATTTCGTGAAATCTAGGCTCATCATCGCTTCCTCATAGTTCGTAGGTTCGTCATGGTCTAGTAACATGGCTTCTAGAATAGGATTACCGTACCACTGGTGCGGAACATACTCGGATTGACCTATGAGGTTCGGTAGTAACTTGATCTGAAGTTTCATGATCATCATCATTAAGTTCCTCACTGATTGGTGTAGGCATCACTGGAATTGATTTCTGTGATGAACTACTTCAAATTCAGGGGAAGAGGTACAACTACCGCATCAAGTTCTATTTCCTCCCACTCACTTCTTTCGAGAGAGACTCCTTCTCTAGAAAGGATCCATTCTTAGCAACGAATATCTTGCCTTCGGATCTGTGATAGAAGGTGTACCCAAGAGTTTCCTTTGGGTGTCCTATGAAGACACATTTCTCCGATATGCATTCGAGCTTATCAGGTTGAAGCTTTTTCACATAAGCATCGCAGCCCCAAACTTTAAGAAACGATAGCTTAGGTTTCTTTCTAAACCACAGTTCATATGGTGTCGTCTCAATGGATTTAGATGGTGCCCTATTTAATGTGAATGCATCCATCTCTAAAGCATAAGCCCAAAACGATAGCGGTAAATCGGTAAGTGATACGTCTCCAACGTATCTATAATTTTTCATTGCTCCATGCTATATTATCTACTGTTTTGGACATTATTGGGCTTTATTATCCACTTTTATATTATTTATGGGACTAATCTATTAACCAGAGGGCTAGCCCAGAATTGCTGTTTTTTGCTTATTTTAGGGTTTCGAAGAAAAAGAATATCAAACAGAGTCCAAACGGAATGAAACCTTCGGGAACGTGATTTTCTCAACGAACAAGACCCAGGAGACTTGGAACCTACATCAAGAAACAAAGGAGGAGGCCACGAGGTAGGGGGGCGCGCCTACCCCCCCTAGGCGCGCCCTCCACCCTCGTGCCCCCCCCCCCCCTGTTGCTCCACCGACGTACTCCTTCCTCCTATATATACATACGTACCCCCAAACGATCAGATACGGAGCCAAAACCCTAATTCCACCGCCGAAACTTTATGTATCCACAAGATCCCATCTTGGGGCCTATTCCAGAGCTCCGCCGGAGGGGGCATCGATCATGGAGGGCTTCTACATCATCACCATAGCCCATCCGATGAAGCGTGAGTAGTTTACCTCAGACCTACGGGTCCATAGTAATTAGCTAGATGGCTTCTTCTCTCTTTTTGGATCTCAATACAATGTTCTCCCCCTCTCTTGTGGAGATCTATTCGATGTAATCTTCTATTTGCGGTGTGTTTGTTGAGATCGATGAATTGTCAGTTTATGATCAAGTCTATCTATGAACAATATTTGAATCTTCTCTGAATTCTTTTATGTATGTTTGGTTATCTTTGCAAGTCTCTTCTAATTATCAGTTTGGTTTGGCCTACTGGATTGATCTTTCTTGCAATGGGAGAAGTGCCCTTGATGTAGGGGCAGCAAGGCACGTATTGTATTGTTTCCATCGAGGATAACAAGATGGGGTTTTCATCATATTGCATGAGTTTATCCCTCTACATCATGTCATCTTGCTTCAGGGATTACTCTGTTTTCATGAACTTAATACTCTAGATGCATGCTGGATAGCGGTCGATGAGTGGAGTAATAGTAGCAGATGCAGGCAGGAGTCGGTCTACTTGTCTCGGACATGATGCCTATATACATGATCATACCTAGATATTCTCATAACTATGCTCAATTCTGTCAATTGCTCAACTGTAATTCGTTCACCCTCCGTAGAATACCTATGCTCTTGAGAGAAGCCACTAGTGAAACCTATGGCCCCCGGGTCTATCTTCATCATATTAATCTTCCAATACTTAGTAATTTCCTTTGCTTTTTACTTTGCTTTTATTTTACTTTGCATCTTTATCATAAAAGTACCAAAAAATATTATCTTATCATATCTATCAGATCTCACTCTTGTAAGTGGTCGTGTAGGGATTGACAACCCCTTATCACGTTGGTTGCGAGGATTTATTTGTTTTGTGCATGTGCGAGGGACTCACGCGTAGCCTCCTACTGGATTGATACATTGGTTCTCAAAAACTGAGGGAAATACTTACGCTACTTTGCTGCATCATCCCTTCCTCTTTGGGGAAAACCAACGCAGTGCTCAAGAGGCACCAGTAAGAGACATCATAGATCGCACCATATCTAATAAAGTATGGTTACGACGTTTGGACACACCATTACTATGTGGTGTTCAAGGTGGCGTGAGTTGAGAAACTATTCCACATTGTCTCAAATGAAGACCAAACTCGTAACTCAAATATTCACCTCCACGATCAGATCGTAGAAACTTTATTTTCTTGTTACGATGATTTTCCACTTCACTCTGAAATTCTTTGAACTTTTCAAATGTTTCAGACTTATGTTTCATTAAGTAGATATACGCATATCTGCTCAAATCATCTTTGAAGGTCAAAAATAACGATACCCGCTGCGAGCCTCAACACTCATCGGACCACATACATCAGTATGTATTATTTCCAATAAGTTAGTGGCTCGCTCCATTCTTCCGAAGAACGGAGTCTTAGTTATCTTGCCCATGAGGCATGGTTCGCAAGTATCAAGTGATTCCAAAAGCCCATCAGCATGGAGTTTCTTCATGCGCTTTACACCAATATGACCTAAACGGAAGTGCCACAAATAAGTTGCACTATCATTATTAACTTTGCATCTTTTGGCTTCAATATTATGAATATGTATATCACTACGATCGAGATTCAACAAAAATAGACCACTCATCAAGGGTGCATGACCATAAAAGATATTAGTCATATAAATAGAACAACCATTATTCTCTGATTTAAATGAATAACCGTCTCGCATCAAACAAGATCCAGATATAATGTTCATGCTCAATGTTGGCACCAAATAACAATTATTCAGGTCTAAAACTAATCCCGAAGGTAGATGTAGAGGTAGAATGCCGACGGCGATCACGTCGACCTTGGAACCATTTCCAACACGCATCATCACCTTGTCTTTAGCCAATCTTCGTTTAACCCACAACCCCTGTTTTGAGTTGCAAATATGAGCAATAGAACTAGTATCAAATAACCGCATGCTACTACAAGCATTAGTAAGGTACACATCAATAACATGTATATCAAATATACCTTTCACTTTGCCATCCATCGTATCCACCAAATACTTTGGGTGGTTCCACTTCGAGTGACCAGTCCCTTTGAGATAGAAGCACTCAGTTTCAGGCTTAGGTCCAGACTTGGGCTTCTTTCCAGGACCAACACCTTGGTTGTTATTATTCTTGAAGTTCCCCTTCTTCCCTTTGCCCTTTTTCTTGAAACTAGTAGTCTTGTTAACCATCAACACTTGATGCTCCTTCTTGATTTCTACCTCCGCAGCCTCTAGCATCGCGAAGATCTCGAGAATTATCCTTTCCATCCCTTGCATATTATAGTTCGTGACAAAGCCTTTATAGCTTTGTGGCAGTGATTGAAGAACTCTGTCAATGATACTATCATCAGGAAGATTAACTCCCAGCTGAGTCAAGTAGTTATGGTACCCAGACATTCTGAGTATGTGTTCACTAACAGAACTATTCTCCACCATCTTGCAGCTATAGAACTTATTGGAGACTTCATATCTCTCAACTCGGGCATTTGCTTGAAATATAAAATTCTACTCTTGGAACATCTCATATGATCCATGATGTTCAAAACATCTTTGAAGTCCCGATTCTAAGCCGTAAAGCATGGCACACTGAACTATCGAGTAGTCATCAGCTTTAGTCTGCCAGACGTTCATAACATCCGGAGTTGCTCCTGCTGTGGGTCTTGCACCTAGCGGTGCTTCCAGGACGTAATTCTTCTATGCAGGAATGAGGATAATCCTCAAGTTACGGACCCAGTCCGTTTAGTTGCTACCATCATCTTTCAACTTAGCTTTCTCTCGGAACGCATTAAAATTAAAGCGAACGGTAGCATGGGCCATTGATCTACAACAACATAGATATGCAAAAACTATCAGGACTAAGTTCATGATAAATTAAAGTTCAATTAATCATATTACTTAAGAACTCCCACTTAGATTGACATCCCTCTAGTCATCTAAATGATCACGTGATCCATATCAACTAAACCATGGCCGATCATCACGTGAGACGGAGTAGTTTTCAATGGTGAACATCACTATGTTGATCATATCTACTATATGATTCACATTCGACCTTTCGGTCTCAGTGTTCCGAGGCTAGATATCCATATGCTAGCCTCGTCAAGTTTAACCCCGAGTATTCTGCACGTGCAAAACTGGCTTGCACCCGTTGTATGTGAATGTAGAGCTCATCATACCCGATCATCACGTGGTGTCTCGGCACGACGAACTGTAGCAACAATGCATACTCAGGGAGAACACTTGTACCTTGAAATTTAGTGATGGATCATCTTATAATGCTACCGCTGTACTAAGCAAAATAAGATGCATAAAGGGTAAACATCACATGCAATCAAAATATGTGACATGATATGGCCATCATCATCTTGTGCCTTTCACTTCCATCTCCAAAGCACTGTCACGATCTCCATTGCCATCGGCTTGACACCTTGATCTCCATCATAGTGTCATTGTCGTCTCGCCAACTATTGCTTCCACGACTATCGCTACCACTTAGTGATAAAGTAAAGCAATTACATGGTGATTGCATTTCATACAATGAAGCAACAACCATAAGGCTCCTGCCAGTTGCCGATAACTTCTACAAAACATGATCATCTCATACAACAATTTATATCTCAACACATCTTGACCATATCACATCACAACATGCCCTGCAAAAACAAGTTAGACATCCTCTAATTTGTTGTTGCAAGTTTTACATGGCTGCTACGGGCTTCTAGCAAGAACCGTTCTTACCTACGCATCAAAACCACAACAATTTTTCATCAAGTGTGCTGTTTTAACCTTCAACAAGGATTGCCCGTAGTCAAAATCGATTCAACTAAAGTTGGAGAAACAAATACCCACCAGCCACCTGTTTGTAAAAGCACGTCGGTAGAACCGGTCTCATGAACATGGTCATGTAATATTGGTCCGGGCCGCTTCATCCAACAATACCGCTGTCGGTGTCAAAATCGGCGGATCTCGGGTAGGGGGTCCCGAACTGTGCGTCTAAGGCGGATGGTAACAAGAGGTAGGGGACACGATGTTTTACCCAGGTTCGGGCCCTCTTGATGGAGGTAAAACCCTACGTCCTGCTTGATTTATTCTTGATGATATGAGTATTAGAAGAGTTGATCTACCACGAGATTGGAGAGGCTAAACCCTAGAAGCTAGCCTATGGTATGATTGTTGTTGTCCTACGGACTAAAACCCTCCGGTCTATATAGACATCGGAGAGGGTTAGGATTACACAAGGTCGGTTACAAAGGAGGAGATATCCATATCCATACCGCCTAGCTTGCCTTCCACGCCAAGTAGAGTCCCATCCGCACACGAGACGAAGTCTTCAATCTTGTATCTTCATAGTCCAACAGTCCGGCCAAAGGATATAGTCCGGCTATCCGGATACCCCCTAATCCAGGACTCCCTCAGTAGCCCCTAAACCAGGCTTCAATGACGTCGAGTCCAGCGCGCAGTATTGTCTTCGGCATTGCAAGACGGGTTCCTCCTTCGAATACACCCCGGAAGAACTTGAATACAAGTATAGTGTCCGACCCTACAAAATAAGTTCCACATACCACCGTAGAGAGAATAATATTTCCACAAATCTAATCTGCTGACACGTTTCGACAACATGACATCAGGCCATGGCTCGGTGATTTATTCGAACCGTTTTTCTTCAACCAGCTCCACACATAACGAGAGGCGGTTTCTTGGCACGTCTTGTCAAAGCAGAGATCGTGTTCCCCTAATTACGGGATTCTCATCAATACGTTCGTGGGTAACCCAACCGTGCCTAGGACTCCTAGATTTTAGGCAAGTCCCAAACGGCCACTAGGAGGACGCTTGATATTCACCCTCTTTATAAAGGGAAAAGGCTTTTACTTTTTTCCCTCCCATGCTCAATTTAATCCTTCCCCCGCCTTGAGTTCTAACACCCAAAGCCCAGGTCAGGTGCTTCGGACCTTCAATCATGTCCGGATCTAGCCTTCAAGGCCGGTGGATGCCCTCCTCCGTTACGGAAGAGGATATCAAGAAGTTGAGGGAGGCCAGATACCTGACCGCCGAGGTTTCGCATCGGCTGCCTGCCCGAGGGCAGGTCGTCCCTACTCCCGAACCCAACGAGAACGTTGTGTTCGTCTCCCACTTCCTCCGAGGTCTAGGCCTCACTCTGGATCCCTTCGTTAGGGGTTTGATGTTCTATTACGGGCTAGATTTCCACGATCTAGCCCCGGTCTCCTTTCTCCACATCTCGGCATTTATTGTCGTATGTGAGGCTTTCCTCCGCATTACCCCTCACTTCGGCCTGTGGCTCAAGACCTTTGACGTGAAGCCGAAGATGGTCGAGGGGCAGCATGTAGCGTGCGGAGGCGCATTAATAAGCAAGATCGCTGGAGCTCCATGGCCAAAGGGTTCCTTTCCAGAGGTGTCCGGGTTATGGCAACGGGAGTGGTTTTACATCACAGCTCCCAGAAGTGCCAAGTGGGTGGCGGCCCCTGCTTTCCGCTCGGGCCCTCCACCACAACTGATGTCATGGATTAGCAGAGGGCTGAGCTGGGGTCCTGCCAAGGACGTGCCTATACTGCAGAGCCGCATTCAAGATCTATTCGAAGGAGATTTCAGTATGGTTACGGTGGTGCAAGTCATGCTGGTTCGTCGAGTCCAGCCTTGTAAACGCTGGTCCCTCCGCATGTGGGAGTTCAACCCAGAAGGACCGCGCACTATTTAGAATTTCCTCGGCCTGACGCATGAGGAGATGTATAAATCATTCTTCGAACCCCAAGAGTGCCCGCATACTACCGAGGACGTGGGCCTGAGCAGCAACTGCACCACCAACCAAGTAAGTAACCCTCTAGCCGAACACACCGTCTTTCATTTATCATGACGTCATTCTGAGAAATCGCCCTTTGACCAGGACTGGCTAAAAAAGGCGAAGATGATTCGATGTTCAGCCCCCTTCCTAAGGGTTTGCACAATCCGGTACTAGAAAAGATGCTCGAGCTAGCACCTTGCCTGGAGCCCTCAAAGGAACATAAAGGGGGAATAATGAGGGCGAAAGCGGGCCCCCACCGCTACCAATTCCAACCGAGGGAATAAGGGCCTCCGTGAAGGAGGATAACCAAGGGGAAGAATCTGACATTCTCTCGCTCCGGGGAAGGAAGAGGATTGCCTCTGAAGATCCAAAAACCAAGGCTTCCAAACGGGAGAAGAAGTCTCCACTAGAGGGTCCTGCCTCGGAGGGTGCTCTTGCCGCCCAAAGTCTACGCGGGGATCAGCCCTCTAACGATCCGTAAGTGATAAAAAATTCTTAATAGTAAAGATATTATACCTTACTTCCGAGGAAAATAACTGAAGTGTTTATCTTGCAGTTCGGATCTTAGCCCTTCTCAACAGAGCTCGTCTTCAGGGGATCTTCTTCCGGAGATGATGGAGAGCGAAACGCCTCCCCCGGACTCCCCCGCTCAAGAAGCGGGCGACCTTGAGGTGTCGTCACGGAGGGCCTCCCCGGGTCCGGTGAGGCCAGAAGATAATCCTATGGTCACCCGAAGTCCCCAGTATCCGGCCCTTGAAGAGGGCAAACAAAAGAGTCCGGCGCCGTCTGGTATGCGGTCGGACGCACTGAGGGATCTGCTGAAGCGAGCGACCATCTCAGAAGAACACCATATGTTGATGGGCACGGTGATGGAAAGGATTTCGTCAGCCGAAAGCGGGTTGCATGACGCCTTTATGAGTCTACTAACGGGCTTTGAGGTACGTAAAATGATATACATTTGTGATAGTACCGCACATTTTTAGGTGTGCCCTATGTAGATAGTAGCCCCTGAGACGCTGGTTGTCGCCGAGAACGGCGGCAAAAAGAGGATCGTAGTCCCAGGTAATAACCATACCGCTTTTATGTGCAG
Organism: Triticum aestivum; assembly: GCF_018294505.1. Classification (NCBI taxonomy): domain Eukaryota; kingdom Viridiplantae; phylum Streptophyta; class Magnoliopsida; order Poales; family Poaceae; genus Triticum; species Triticum aestivum. The sequence goes on from NC_057800.1 coordinate 665,856,469, forward strand.
GTGGTGGAAGCTCCGGTGGCTAGCCGGACTAATGAGTTTGCCGAACTAAAGCGGCAACTGGATGTGGCAGATGCCGACATCGAGCTTGTTAACAAGCGGCTTGACGAGGCACAGGGTAAGTGATGTTTTCTAGTGAATGTCACATAGGAAGAGCAGCGTGATGCCAGTATCTTTAATATGTTGTGACTGCAGATGGAGCTACCACCGTGGAGGCCCTTTGGGCGGAACTTGCCCGAGCCAAAGAACAAGCAAGGAGTAGTAATGCGGCTGCTTTGAAGGCGGCCGAAGAGTTGAGAGCCGAGAAGGCCGTGCATTGCGAGAGCAAAGAGAAAATGGCCAAGATGGTTGTAAAGTTAAAAGACACTACCGACCGTTGCCAGTTCCTTGAAGAAGAAAACCGAGTGAAGGCGACGGACCTTGAAAAGGCCGCGATGGCGACCAAAGACACCCGCTCTGCTATGAGAGCGAAGAAGGAGGAGCTGTGTGAAGCCAGGGATATTGTGGCTGGGAATCCCTTTATGCTGCGGAGGAAGTTCGGAGATCCGCGGTATGCCCCTCTGGATCGGCTGTGGATTTCGGCAGACGTATATCTAGACTTGGCGGTGACCGCGGTCGATGCGGCTGAATACTTCCAAGATCAAACAGATCTTGGAGTGGACAAGCTGTTCTGGTCACATTTTAATGTTCCAGAGCGTCCGCTTCCATTGACTGATCAGCTAGCCGAATGGGCCGAACTCAATAGGTTGTCCGGACTCGCCATGAGGTCTGTTGTGGATCAGCTATGGCCGGAAAGGCCAAAGCCGAACAACTATTTTAGCCTGGTGTATTAGTTCCTTGGTGCGGTGCCACGCATCAATGCGATGAAGAGGTCGGCGTGCATAGAAGGCTCGCGGATGGCCCATGTCAAAGCATACTGGGCGGAGATGGATGCTACCACTGTTGCGGCGCAGGGTTCGGCCATAGGTCGAGTGGCTGTCGAGCACTATTTTGAAGAAGTTCTTGAGGGTGCTCGTTTGATAGAGGCCTAGTGCTCGAAGAATATTATGTTTGAGTGACATGTATTCCCATTGTAAAAACAATGTTTTAGTAAATTTATCAAGGTTGTATTTATACTTTTGCCTGAAAGTATTGTGATGCCTCATGTGCGGCCGTTTATGTATACATGTGTATAACCTGAAAGATTGCAGTCGTCGGCTTCAGCCCCCATGCATATAATGCGGGGGTGTTCGCAGAAGACGCGTGTTCACGCTGAATCCAACGTCTTGGTCCTAATAAGGAGGTGATAGCGCAGCGAACTAGGCAACCGGACTATAATGCTTTAACACTTTCACTTAGCCATAGGAGTTTGACAGTCGGGCTACTATATAGCCCCTGGTGGCTCCGCACTCATCCGAATTCGGGGTGCGTACTTGCCTGGCCAGGAAATGGCCCTTCGTTAAGGCGGAGGAATTCTAAGTCTGATGGGTCATCGAGTGGTTGACCAGTCTCGCGCTATATCATGACAATCAGTTTTCGGCTTTCTCTACTGAGGTGCTCGTCCGGATGAACCAGGGCACAATCGCAGTAGTTCTCCCAGTGCCGCCTTTAGCCGATAGAGCGGAACGTAAGGCAGCAAAACACAAGAGCCGGGCAATCCCAACATTTGACCAAAGACATGATTCGGAGCTGATGCATATAAGGCCAAACTCGCGACGCCGAACACTCCCTAAGGTATTCGGTCTTTATGGTGTAAGCCGGACCTAAACAATGCCCTTTGTAAGAATCCCCTGGTGTCCAGGTACGTGCATTGTTCTGACGTGGCCACATGCCAAGACGTCAGCATCCTTCTCAATGGTACTGAGAATCCGAGGGATGTGTATCAACAAGAGACAGTAAAAAAGGTTGACGCAGGGTCTTAATCTAATAAGAATCCTTTGAACGGGTCCCTGCTGCACGTCTGTGCCTGTGTCTCCGTTGTGCCGTATCCTGGACGGGTGTAGCACGATGGTCATCTATAAAAGAGAGGAACTTAGGTGAAAAGTTGTTGTGCAAAAACGTAGGTTTTAAAGAAACCATGTATAGATCAAGATGAGTAAAAATTGCCACTTGTCTACGCGCGTTGGGCCCCTTGTATTTGTAATAGGGGTGTGGCCATCAAACCTGTATGAATTACATATAGCTGCGTCAAACTCGTCTAACCATGTCCGTAGTCTTGACGACCTATCGAATGCTTTAGTTGGTGAGGCCGTTTTAGTGTGCGGCTGCCAAGGCAGCCGCGCTCTCTTCGGCACGCAGAGATCACTCAATATTTCCATTTCCTGTAATGATGCCATGTGGACCGGGCATCTTAAGTGTGAGGGAAGCGTAATGCGATATTGCATTAAAGCGAGCGAAAGCTTCGCGTCCAAGTAGTGCTTGATAGCCACTTTGGAGCGGAGCAATGTGGAAGGTTAAATTTTCGCTACGGAAGTTACGGGGAAGCCGAATATAACCTCTAGTAGTAGGGAGCCCGTGCAATGAGCCCCTGGGCTTGGCGTTACTCCTTTAAAGGTAGTATTGTTGTGGCAAATTTTCGTTGGGTCTATCCCCATTTTGCGGATTGTGTCCTAATATATCAGGTTTAGACTGCTGCCACCATCCATCGGGACTCGTGTGAAGTGGTATCCGTCAATTATTGGATCTAATACCAAGGCAGCCCATCCTACGCGTCGGATACTTGCCGAGTAATCCTGATGGTCGAAGGTGATCCGTTCAGACGGCCAGTGGCAGAACTCCACGGGGATAAGCCCTTGGGCATATTTATCTGGGAGTGTCGCTTTGTTTCTCCCCTTTATCACGTGTAACACGTTTACTGTTTTGATTTCTGGTGGAAATTTCTTCTGTTCCCCAGTGCTTTGCTCGCGAGGCTCATCCTCGTCTTCGCTTGGTGTATCCTGCCCCTTATGTTCGGCGTTGAGCTTGCCGGACTGCTTGAAGACCCAACATTCTCTGTGGGTATGATTTGCAGGTTTATCGGGGGTGCTATGGATCTGACATATTTGGTCCAAAATTTTGTTTAGGCTGGACAGTTCATCTCTGGCGCCTTTAGAGGGCGGCTTTTGCTGACCTAGCCGAGAGCTTCTGAATCCGGCGTTTACCGCCGTGCTCTTCGGGCTGTCTTCTTTATTCTGGTGCTTATTATTTTTGCTGCATCGTGATTTCCCGTTTCCATCTCTAACTTCGGATGTACTTGGGTCGCTGGTGCTGCATCGGGCTAGCCAGCTGTCCTCGCCCGCGCAAAAGTGGGTCATGAGGCTTGTTAATGCTGCCATTGTTCTCGGCTTTTCTTGGCCGAGGTGTCTGGCAAGCCATTCGTCTCGGACGCTGTGTTTAAAAGCTGCCAAGGCTTCGGTGTCCGGACAGTCGACTATTTGGTTCTTTTTAGTAAGAAACCTGTTCCAAGGCTTTCGGGCTGACTCTCCGGGCAGTTGAGTTATATGACTTAAATCGTCCGCATCCGGAGGTCAGACATAAGTCCCTTGAAAATTTGCCCGAAAAGCATCTTCGAGCTCTTCCCAGCTTCCAATGGAGCTTTCGGGGAGGCTTTTAAGCCAGTGCCGAGCTGGCCCTTTGAGTTTGAGGGGTAAATACTTAATGGCGTGGAGATCATCTCCTCGAGCCATATGGATATGGAGGATATAGTCCTCAATCCAGACCCCAGGGTCTGTTGTTCCGTCGTATGCCTCTATGTTTACGGGTTTGAATCCCTCTGGAAATTCATGGTCCAGCACCTCGTCAGTGAAACATAGGGGGTGTACGGCACCCCAGTATCTGGGTGTACCGCGTTGTTCGAATGTTTGTTGTGTTGCATCGTATGCTGGAGCGCGCTTGCGTGGTCCATAGATGGATCTGGTTGCGTCGTCCTTTTGATGCGAGCCCTTGCGTGGATCGCATATTGGCTTATGTGCGGCATTGTTTGCCGCTCTATGTTGGCCATGAGGTCGTCTATCCGGCCAGATGGCCGTTTTAATTTTTGGTTGTTGGGGATCTAAGGCCTCCTCATCGAATTTAGGTAGCAACTTCCGCTTCGGGTAGCTCTTGGTGGGGCAATTACCGCCGTACTTCGCTGCTGTGTTGAGTACTTTACTCCATCTGATTCTGAGTGTGTCTTGCGCAGCCTTGAGCCTTTGCTTCTGCTTTTTTAGACTCCTCGCGGTGGCAACAAGCTTTTGACGGGCATTCTGTTGCTCCGGGTGTCTGTCCAGTGTGACGCCGTCCGGACTATTATCTTTGACAGAGTCGGGTTGATCGGTTTGATTCTCCGTGTTGCCGTGGTCCGGCGATGGTTCACCCTGCTCTAACGCTGGGTCTATATGATCATTGCTTCTGCCGAGGCAGGATTTGGAGCGGCGCTTATGCCGCCGCTTTGACTGCTTCTCGAGGGGACAACCCTTCATTGCGTCCTTCCGTTCCTCGTCGTCGTTTTCTTTTGGTGTGTCCACCATGTATGCGTCATGTGATGAAGTGGGTGTCCAGTCCCTATGGGCAGTGGTTCCTATTCGTCTCCTGCATCGTCGTCCATACCGTCGATGTCTTCAAAGTCGAAGTCGAGCATGTCGGTTAAGTCATCGACAGTGGCTACTAAGTGGGTGGTGGGTGGGCGGCGAATTTCTTCGTCATCCGCATCCCAATCCTGCCGGACATAGTTCGGCCAGGACTCTCCTGACAAGGAGAGAGACTTTAATGAATTCAGTATGTCGCCGAAGGGCGAGTGCTGAAATATATCCATGGAGGTGAACTCCATGATTGGTGCCCAGTCGGATTTGATTGGCACGGGCGCAGGCGGTTCGGAGTCTGTGGCCGGGGAACGATCCAGCAGTTTGGCAACACGGCTCTGATGAAGGGTAAGGTCGATATTTGACTCGATCGTCACTAAGGATACGGCCTCCGTGACGTGGTCTATCCACCCGTCCATGGATGGCGCAACTGGCTCCGAATTGAGGCTTGGAGCGGCTGCCGGTGCGATCTCCTTAATACGGTCCGATGGTAGAGCTAAATCGTACTCATCGTGACCGCGTGGCGCACAAGGCAGGGGCTCGAATCCATCGAAGATCAAGTCTCCGCAGATATCGGCCGTGTAATTTAAGCTTCCAAACCTGACCTGATGGCCAGGGGCATAGCTTTCGATCTGCTCCAGATGGCCAAGCGAGTTGGCCCATAGTGCGAAGCCGTCGAACACAAAGATCTGTCCGAGGAGAAAAGTCTCACCTTGGACTGCATCGCTATCGATGATAGAAGGAGCCATCAAGCCTAACGGCGACGACACAGAGGAACTCTCAACGAAAGCACCAATGTCGGTGTCAAAACCGGCGGATCTCGGGTAGGGGGTCCCGAACTGTGCGTCTAAGGCAGATGGTAACAGGAGGTAGGGGACACGATGTTTTACCCAGGTTCGGGCCCTCTTGATGGAGGTAAAACTCTACATCCTGCTTGATTTATTCTTGATGATATGAGTATTACAAGAGTTGATCTACCACGAGATCGGAGAGGCTAAACCCTAGAAGCTAGCCTATGGTATGATTGCTGTTGTCCTACGGACTAAAACCCTCCGGTTTATATAGACACCGGAGAGGGTTAGGGTTACACAAGGTCGGTTACAAAGGAGGAGATATCCATATTCGTACTGCCTAGCTTGCCTTCCACGCCAAGTAGAGTCCCATCCGAACACGAGACGAAGTCTTCAATCTTGTATTTTCATAGTCCAATAGTCCGGCCAAAGGATATAGTCCGGCTGTCCGGAGACCCCCTAATCCAGGACTCCCTCAACCGCCAAATCAAAATGAGACGTTGGTGGTAAGCAGTATGACTATCATCGCCCACAACTCTTTGTGTTCTACTCGTGCATATCATCTACGCATAGACCTGGCACGGATGCCATTGTTGGGAACGTAGCATGCAATTTAAAACAATTTCCTATGCTCATGCAAGATCTATCTAGGATATGCAAAGCAACGAGAGGGGGAGAGTGTGTCCACGTACCCTCGTAGACCGAAAGTGGAAGCGTTAGTTTAACGCGGTTGATGTAGTCGATCGTCTTCATGATCCAACCGATCTTAGTACCGAACGTACGGTACCTCCGAGTTCAGCACACGTTCAGCTCGATGACGTCCCTCGAACTCTTGATCTAGTAGAGGGTCGAGGGAGAGTTCCATCAGCACAACGGCGCAGTGACGGTGATGGTGATGTGATCCGTGCAGGGCTTCGCCTAAGCACTACGGCACTATGACCGGAGGAGTAAACTATGGAGGGGGGCACCGCACACGGCTAAGAGAACAATTGATGTGCCTTTGGGGTGCCCCCCGCCCCATATATAAAGGAGGGGAGGAGGAGGAGGCCGTCCAGGAGGGGGCGCGCCAAGGTGGAAGTCCTACTAGGACTCCTAGTCCTAGTAGGATTAGCCCCCCCCTCTTTTCCAACCTGGGGCCTAATGTTGGGGATGTAGCTATCAGTTATGACCCGCCCAAGAGGGGCCGGGTCAGCCCCAATGGCGGGTTACACAAGAAGCCCAGTAAACATTAAGATGATAGTTTATCAAATATTGTAGAAGGCTCAAAAGCCTAGAGGCGGCTTAAGGCCCAATATTGCGAACTGCCGTATGTAAGGAAAGACTTGTAAAGAAAGGCATGTAAAGGAAGTCACCGAGCCGGACACGATTATGAGCCGGCCGGGACTCTGTAGGCCACCAGGCGTCAACCCGTGTATATAAGGGGATGACCCGGTGGCGGCTTAGGGCAAGAAACAGGAGATCGATAACCAAGCCGGCGAGTTAAGCCTCTTGATGATCGAAACCCCAACAATACCAACACAACTAGACGTAGGCTTTTACCTTCATCGTAAGGGGCCAAACTAGTATAAAATCTCTCGTGTCCTTTGTCCCGATTCACCCCTTTAAGCTTCCTAGTTGCGATGGCCCTACGACTAAGTCCTTTCGCTAGGACATCTGCCGTGACAATTCCACAACAACTTCCGTGCCCAGAAACCCTAGATCTGGAGGTCCAGATTTCCTCCAAGTCTTTTCCCTGTAATTTTTCATGCCTCTGTTCATTGCATCATAACTCTGTGATCGTAGCTCCGTTTTGTGCGTGCAATATATCAAAATGTTCATCATGATGTGCTCTTCATTTTGTTCCATTGTCACATGCTCGTTTGAGTCCATCTTGATGCCCAAATCTTTGATGCAAGAGTGCTATAAAATGTTAGGTGCTGATTCTTAGCAGAGTATGAGCATTTGTCATTTTTTCTACATTTGTTGTGTGTTGAATATGGGCATGAGCTCTACATGTGTTTTGGGCTATGCCATGATATCTTTACAGGGGTATATGCCATGTATTTTTGTGATCAATGTGGTGACTAGCACAAGCATGCAAAGTAGCCTCGTGATATTGCTGATTTCAGGGACTTAGAATTTCACTAAGTCATTTCCCTGCTGTTATTTTTATGCCATATATTCATGATGCTACAGAGTGATCCATGCTTGTTTTGAGTATCTTCAGTAAGGATGATTTTGACATATGGTTATGTTCTATCCATCCGTTCCCCTGTTTGCAATTATGGAGTGCCTAGCACGACTTAATCTTGCTCTAGTTTTGCTATAAAATGTTCCCGGCAGATTGTTTACATGTTAATCAATTTTGCCATGGTTGTTGTAGTTGATCCAAGCATGCTATAAACTTGTTCTTCCCTTGGTTGGCTTCTTGAACATGTCATCTTGCTGATGCTATGCTTATCTTGCCATGCAATGCCTTGTGTTGAGTGAATCGAGCTTGCAAAGATGCCTTCATAATTCTGTTTATGCCATGCCCAGTTTTCTGCTAAGTCTGAATCTGTTACGAAACTTTCTATGTTTACATGGGTGCCATCATATCTTCTGTGCCTTTTTGGCTTATGGCTAGTAAGGGACTTTTGTTCTATGCATTTATTAGATTCATGCCATGCCTTTGTTTGCTATGATCTGTTCCTGTAGCATGTTATTGGCTTGGTCTAAACATTGCTCCCTGATGTAAATTCCTGGCATGTTAGTATTTTCACTAAGTCTGTGAAGCTGATATCTTCTGCACTTTTACCATGCTTGTTTGACCTGCTCTTGTGTGATTTAGCTCTAGCTCAGTGTCCATCTTTTGTCAAGCATCTTGAGTAGATCACTGCCATGTTCTTTGTTGTTATGTTGGAGTGCAATAGCTTAGTTTCTTGTTGCATTCTAGATGGTATCGTGTTGTTAATCGCAGAATTGTGCCATTATTGTTTTGCTTGCCATTTGCAAACCGTGCATCCGATTCTAGTGATCTTTATATCGATTTCGATCGAAATCAACTCATCTCTCCAGTGGCGCACTTGGTTTGCCAAGTTGAGGCCTGGTGTCGGTGTCAAAACAAGAGGATCTCGGGTAGGGGGTCCTGAACTGTGCGTCTAGGCCGGATGGTAACAGGAGGCAAGGGACACGAAGTTTTACCCAGGTTTGGGCCCTCTCGATGGAGGTAAAACCCTACGTCCTGCTTGATTAATATTGATGATATGGGTAGTCACTACAAGAAATATGTCAACTTGTGACCACCACTATTGGTCACTGAATGGTCACAAATTTCCATTTGTGACCTTTTTGTGACCAAAAACATAAGGTCAAAAGCTGGCCGTCATAAACTGACTATAGTGACCTTTCTTCTGGAATGGTCGAAGACGTTTATGACCAAAATACGTCTACTGTGGCGTTTTGGTCACTAGCAACCTCCCCAGGCCACGTAGGCATCCAGCGTGGCAAGCTGATGTGGCACAAGATTCAGCCCGGCCAATTCGGCGTTTTACATGGGCCGAGCCCATTAATTCAGCCCATTTAATTTATTTTTTCCCTGTGCTTTGATTAGCTAAATAGGCCTAGCCCAACAATTAGGACTTTTTTTTCTTAGATGCAGTCTTTTACAATCCATTTTTTTTGGGGCCTCAACCCTTTTAGAATCTGAAATTTATATTGCTCTTTTTAGAAACAAGTCCAGCATAGTTTGGGCCATGGCCTTTTTAGAGCCCAAGTATTGAGTGCAATTTAAATTCTGGACAGGGCCTTTTTACAATTCAATAGTGGGCCAAGCCCTCTTTTATTTACAGCCAATATTCTCAAATCAGTATAGTAACACTACTTCTTTCCCACAGTAATAACACAAGTATAGAAAACTTTCTCACACAACTTTATCTCGCATAACATTAGACAGACCAACACATATCAATAACTTATCTCCTATGTTCACAAGTACATAACTTTTATCTCACACAACATTATACATAACTGTATCTTGCAGGTTCAAATCACATAAACTTTATCTAACACGTTCCCCACAACAAAAGATGATCACCATCATCTCCTAATCAAGATGCAAATAACCTGCACATTAAAAAATAAAAAGCAATATGTCAAAGAGAGACAAACAAAAAATAGAACAAACAAAAAATAGAGACTTGCATCAAGTAGACCTGATGATGTACAGATAGTAACCAAACTAGCATCTACTTTGCCCGAGAGATAGCATGAAGCAGTTTTGATGCCATTTATGCATTATTTCTGAGACTAGCAGCAAAAAATACATAGGATGCCAAACAGCCGGCAGCAGCTAAGATCGGTTAGTTGTTGGCTACCACCGATGGCGAGAACTAAACGAGCAGGTTAGATTCATTGGGCTGGGTTGGATTGGATTGATGCTGACAAAGTGACAACAGGAAGGTAATGAGCACATACAACTAGCTCTAGTATACCGGCATGCATGAGCACTTGTTAATATTTATATTCATCACAGCAACCTATAACCACCTACGCATACAAATCAGAAAGCACACATATATATTGAACAAAAGCAACGGCCACGAATAGATGACTTAACAGTTCATGTTTTTTAACAAAACAAGAGTGGACATCTCATAGTGAGTCTAATACAGCTACACTAAGCAGAGAACCACATCAAGACATGAAGAGTAAGCCATCACAGTATAGGAGGATTGGACTGCATACCTAGTCGTCCTTGAGGTAGAGGACCATCTTGGTACCCCTGCCGAGCTGCTCCCCAAACGTATCACGAGTGACGGTGAAGGAGCTACCGGCCTGGGACTCCCACACGTACTGCCCGTCGTTGTTGTGCTTCATGGTGACGACGACCCTCTCGGCAACAAGGTAGGCGGAGTAGAAGCCAACACCAAACTGCCCAATCATGGACACATCGGCGCCGGCGGCGAGGGCCTCCATCGGCACCGTACTGATCTTGTCCAAGGCCTGCGAAAATCACACCGGCAAACACACCACGTCAGCCCAGGAACAAATCTCGCACGCCACGAATCAAACCGCGGGTCAACGGATCTGGCTCGGCAGAATCTAAAGCCTGGCGTAAAATGGCCAGTGTAATTAATGGCCAGTGCTGCCAGTATTGAATGTACCACATCGGCAAGCATTATATAGTACTACTATGTAATTGATATGCAAAAGAAGATGCATCTCCCATGTTCAGCAATCAGGATCAACCATGAAGTTTCTACTACTCCTACATCATTTTAGCTAATCATTTAAGATGGTCATTTAAGATGCTAATGTTTACTTGTCAAGTACAGTTATTGTTACTCTAAGATTTTAGCTAAGTAAATATAAAGATAAGAAGACACTTTGCCACCAATATTTTGTGACATCTGTAGAATTCGTACCTCATAAACATGCATGAAATGTCTATCTCAAACAAGTATACATACTGATCATGTTTAATTAGGCCAGCAGCACAAAACAACCAATTATATTGCCTTATAAGAAGCTATTTGCATAAAGTAGATAACTACAAAACAAGCTATTAACCATCCTACTGGTAGCAAGGACATAAAGATAATCACTTAATAAGATAAGAAGCAGACATGAATCACATAACTATGTACAATTCAATATCCCAACTGAGAGTGAACATGTATTAAACATTTCCTACATTTCAGTACATGCATGACAGACTCACAGCATAACTATATATAGCTGTACAAACATGCATGAACAGGAAAGCAACCAAACTACAAGAACATATAAGGAAACAGAGGGAATCACTATAACCTATGGAGTGACAAGCACATATATGAACTCAAAGTAATGCCCAGCTCGCGCATATATGAGTCGTGCCGTCGAGTCCCGCAGCCACCAACTCGCGCCGCTCGCTGCCGCGGTCACCACCTTTATCGTCGACACGGCGGTGCTGCCAGACCTGCAAAAACCAGAGGAGGCGTGAATGGACATGACACTTGACAACTAATTAACTATAGCTTGCTACAAAAACATTTCATTATCAAATTTGATTCAGGAACTAGCTTATTGAGTATGACAAAAATGCTTAGAATAAAAATCATTTCAAGAAATGTTGCAGTAGCTAAAAAACAAATTAAGCAATACCATTTTAGGAAAATGTGTAAGTTGTTCAACTTTTCCCACATTCACTCCAGCTGCTTCCAAACACTAACTAGGTAACAGAATTACTTTAAGACTGTAGCCCGAGAATTCGTTACTCATGCTAATATAAAATTCACTCAAATGGAACCTTGGAAACACCCTTTCCCAAGTAGTCAGATCCACCATCCCTTAGTTCCAAAGCTTCATAAAGACTTACAGAAGAGAGATGATTTAGACAAGATTAGTTCAACAAAAATAATAAAATAACATTTGGTAAATAATGATACAAATAAGAGTTTGGAACAGGATACATTTTGGTGAAGTGTCTGTCAGTGAGAAGTGATTCAGAGTTTCAAAGTGAAGTTGTTTCTGAATACTAGTAGTGTAATTACTAATTAGCTAGCTAGATGTGTGCATGAAAGCTACTGTTCCTATTGGGTTGCAGTTTGTACTAGTTAGCTATCTAGCTAAGGACTTGATAGTATTCTTTTTCCAGATAAAGAGCTGATGCTACTAGTCGAATCACACAGTTTTAACCAGATTAGAGCAATGACAACACGCCAACGGCAGAACCAAGACCAAGTCTCGGCAATCCAATAGGAATCTCCGGAGCTCCATATATCGCCACACACATGGCCACGCACCACCTGGCCGCCCCCATCGCAAGTTTGTAGCACACCACCGCACCCGACATTGCAGCAAGCGCGCGCGCTCACGCCCATAGCACCGGTGCAAGGTCATGGGGGGCACGCAGGTCATACCTGTGTGGGCATCGGTACTCGTCGCAGTAGAGCACGAGCTGGCGGTCAAACACAGTGAGCACGAGCTGGCTGTGTGGGTATCAGCTTCCCCTGATGATGGAATTACGCAAGTCCAAAACTCAATCAAGAACTGTAATGGTATATGCAATGCAGCAAACAATAATGTTTTTTTTCGTTCAGAATTTGAGATGTCCCTATGACTCGATGGTGTCATGATTCTAAGCGTGGAATTGCAATTCTAAGCAATCCTGGAGTATGATAGTGGTACATGAAAGTATGGAAAACATCAAGAGTAAACCCTAGGAATTAGGGATTTTAGGAGTAAGCAATTGTGTTCATCGAGAGACTGTAGCGAGCAAGCATCAGAGGCCCAAGTGAGACATGGCGTTGTCACGAGCTCAGTGGAAAGTATTGGAGGTGAGGGACAGAGAAGGAGAGGAAGAGGGTACCTTGAAGACCTCGATGTCCATGGCATCGTCGAGCGCGAGGTTCTGTCCCAGCCGAGCGGCACCCAGGCCTCTCATCGCGTGGAAGAGCGGCATCGGAGGGCGCGGCTGTGTGTCAGTGGAAGACAGCGGAGGCGTCCACCACAAGCAGCACCGTCTCCTCGCCGACGCATCGCATGGAGATCGTGCAGCGCCGGCACCTGACCTGCTCGATCTAGATGCCCCAACACCGAGGGAGATAGGGTGAGCAGAGGGTGGGGCGGATGGATCTAGGAACGCCGGGTACATGAACCACTCGGTGTTCTTGTTCAGATCCGGCGGGGGCACCTCCTGTACGTACTGGCGCGAGCGTGCTGCAGGGCGGTGGCTCCTCTCGTCCGGCTCGGTGTCGCGGGCATGGAGATAGGGCGAGGGGATAGGGGCGGCGGCGACAAGGTCGCTGGTGATGGAGCACGGCAGTGGTTGTGGGTAGGGTTTGGGGTGGGGCGCGCCAAGGGAAGAGAGCAGGGGAGGGGAAGAGGGTGTTGCGCCACCCGGGGCGAGGGCATCGAGGGTGGGGACAGCATCGGTGGGGGAGACCGGAGACGGGCAGGGAGGTCGCCGGTGGCTGCCAGATCAGGGGAGGGTTAAGTGGAAATCCTAACCCTAGCAGAGAGGAGGAGGGGGAACGCCATGGCCCTGCCTGGACTAGTGGATATGGGGAAGGTGAGGGGAGGGGGATGGAGGAGACGAGGTCGACGGTGGGTGGCGTGGCGGTGGTGGGTGGGGATGGCGTCGGATCTGGAAGGCGGGGTGATGGTGGCGGCGCGATCTGGAAGGGGAGGAGGAGAGCCGAGCTGTAGGTGCAAGAGGACCGCGGGCTCCAGCGTGATCTTGGGGAGGGAGAACACGGGCTTGGCGTCGCCTGGAGGTGGAGGAGCATGGTGGCGGTGAGCGGCTTAAGCGTGCGCGATGAGGAGGGGAGAAGGGGGCGGCGGCGATGGATCTGGGGAGAAGAGGGCGGCGGCGATGGAGTGGGAGGCGATAGGGTTTGGGTGGTTGGGCTGCCCGGGGGTGGGAGGGGATAGGGTTCTTTTTCTTTCTCTCTCTTTTTTTCTTTAGATAAATGGGATGGGTGGATGGATGGATGGATGGATGCCATGTCATCAATCCATGGCACAAACATTTCAACCAATGAGAACAAAGCATATGTAATTGTGTTTTTCTATGTGTTTCTATTATATTTTTTGCACAAGGGTGCATTTTGGAATGGCATAATTTGTTCAAATTATATCATACTTTGCACAAAGGTGCATCTTGGAATGGCAAACAATGTTGCCTAAAAAATACATTTTTTTTGGACAAAAAATTCATTATCCATTTTTTGTGAAGGACCTACCATATATTTGTTGCAAAAGTGGACTGAATTATTTTTCTAAAATACTAGGACATATTTAATGCACAATTGACCAAATGGTTGAGTGTCAGAAGCTTTGATCCACCTCTCGTTAAAAAGACAAATTCCCGCCGATTCAGCTGGAAGCGGGTCAAATTTGAACTGCAGCTGCCTCATAGTTTGCTCTTTATTTTTTCCAAAAATCATTTCTAGGTACATAAGTATCTATTTAATCAGAGAAACACCAAAAAAATTCCAAGATTCAACCTCTAGCTAGGAACGGTCATTCCCGCCGTTTTGACCGCATTTTGAAACGGGCATAAAAAATTCAAAAAAAAATCAAAAAATTGGGAAACCTTCGCATTGTGTCATTATATGTGGCTAAGTTCCCAGGAAAAATAACAAACTTGTAATACGGCAATTATTTAAAAAAAGTGTTCTCAGAAACGAGCTATCACGTATGGAGATCAATGGCTTCCAAGCCAAATGATCAATCTTGTGGCCACATTCATGGCATAGTTTGTTCAAATGATCTGATATTGTGCACAAGGGTGCATATTAGAATGGCAAACAATGTTTCCTAAGGAAGTTTCCATTTTCTTTGGACGAAAAAACCATTTTCCATTTTTCGAGTGCCCAAAAGGAGGTTTTTTTTAAGGACCTCCCAAATAATTGTTGCAAAATTGCATCAAATCAATTTTATAAAATATTAGGACATATTTAATGCACAATTGACCAAATTTTTGGGTGTCAAAAGTTTTGATCCACCTCTCGTGAAAAGACAAATTCCTGCTGATTCAGCAGGAAGCGGGTCAAATTTGAACTGTAGCTACCTCGTAGTTTGCTCTTTATTTTTTCCAAAAATCATTTCTAGGTACATAAGTATCTATTTAATCATAGAAACACCAAAAAAATTCCAAGATTCAACCTCTAGCTAGGAACGGTCATTCCCGCCGTTTTGGCCGCATTTTGAAACGGGCATAAAAAATTCAAAAAAAAATCAAAAAATTGGGAAACCTTTGCATTGTGTCATTATATGTGGCTAAGTTCCCAGGAAAAATAACAACCTTGTAATACGGCAATTATTTAAAAAAAGTGTTCTCAGAAACGAGCTATCACGTATGGAGATCAATGGCTTCCAAGCCAAATGATCAATCTTATGGCCACATTCATGGCATAGTTTGTTCAAATGATCTGATATTGTGCACAAGGGTGCATATTGGAATGGCAAACAATGTTTCCTAAGGAAGTTTCCATTTTCTTTGGACGAAAAAACCATTTTCCATTTTTCGAGTGCCCAAAAGGAGGTTTTTTTTGAAGGACCTCCCAAATAATTGTTGCAAAATTGCATCAAATCAATTTTATAAAATATTAGGACATATTTAATGCACAATTGACCAAATGTTTGGGTGTCAAAAGTTTTGATCCACCTCTCGTGAAAAGACAAATTCCTGCTGATTCAGCAGGAAGCGGGTCAAATTTGAACTGTAGCTACCTCGTAGTTTGCTCTTTATTTTTTCCAAAAATCATTTCTAGGTACATAAGTATCTATTTAATCATAGAAACACCAAAAAAATTCAAGATTCAACCACTAGCTAGGAACGGTCATTCCCGCCGTTTTGACCACATTTTGAAACGGGCATAAAAAGTTCAAAAAAAATCAAAAAATTGGGAAACCTTCGCATTGTGTCATTATATATGGCCAAGTTCCCAGGAAAAATAATAAACTTGTAATACGGCAATTCTTTTAAAAAAGTGCTCTCAGAAATAAGCTATCATGCGTGAAGATTCATGGCTTTCAAGCCAAATGATCAATCTTATGGCCATATTCATGGCATAGTTTGTTCAAATGATCTCATATGGTGCACAAGGGTGCATATTGGAATGGAAAACAATGTTGCCTAAGGAAGTTTCCATTTTCTTTGGACGAAAAAACCATTTTCCATTTTTCGAGTGCCCAAAAGGAGGTTTTTTTGTGAAGGACCTCCCAAATAATTGTTGCAAAATTGCACCAAATCAATTTAAAAAATATTAGGACATATTTAATGCACAATTGACCAAATGTTTGGGTGTCAAAAGTTTTGATCCACCTCTCGTGAAAAAGACAAATTCCTGCCGATTCAGCAGGAAGCGGGTCAAATTTAAACTATAGCTACCTCGTAGTTTTCTCTTTATTTTTTCCAAAAATCATTTCTAGGTACATAAGTATCTATTTAATCAGAGAAACACCAAAAAAAATTCAAGATTCAACCACTAGCTAGGAACGGTCATTCCTGTCGTTTTGACCGCATTTTGAAACGAGCATAAAAAGTTCAAAAAAATCAAAAAATTGGGAAACCCTCGCATTGTGTCATTATATATGGCCAAGTTCCCAGGAAAAATAATAAACTTGTAATACGGCAATTCTTTTTAAAAAGTGTTCTCAGAAACGAGCTATCATGCGTGAAGATTCATGGCTTTCAAGCCAAATGATCAATCTTATGGCCACATTCGTGGCATAGTTTGTTCAAATGATCTCATACTGTGCACAAGGGTGCATCTTGGAATTCCAAACAATGTTGCCAAAGGAAGTTTTCATTTTCTTTGCACGAAAAATTCATTTTCCATTTTTCTGAGTGCCCAAAATGAGTTTTTTTTGAAGGACCTACCATATATTTGTTGCAGAATTGGACCTAATCAATTTTATAAAATACTAGGCCATATATAATGCACAATTGACAAAATGGTTGGGTGTCGAAAGTTTTGATCCACCTCTGGTGAAAAATACAAATTCCCGCCGATTTAGTAGGAAGCGGGTCAAATTTGAACTGCAGTTGCCTCATAGTTTGCTATTTATTTTGTCCAAAAATCATTTCTAGTTACATAAGTACCTATTTAATCATAAATACATGGTTTGGTGGTGATACGTCGAGGTTTGAGCACGTAAACTCACATGCCCGCCGCGTGGTCACCGCGTGACCGTGGCATTGCCATGTGTTCTGGGAAGCCTAGGCATGTCTAGTGGGTTGGGCACTCCCCAGGTAGGTGATAGGAAGAAAATCACAACATAAGATTCTCATGAGGAGACCGATCGATGCTCAAACATGAATAAGCAGCCAAGTGTTTGATTAGTGGTACGGGAAATGCACATGGCCAATGGGCGTGAGTTTTGGCTGAGGATGATCATCTACTAAGGAGAATGTCTTCACAAATTTTTAGCTCAAAATGCAGATCCTAGGTGGTACTTGCTTTGCAAAGTATCACACTAGACAAAAATATGAATGTTGAAGCTGGGCTCAAAATAATGAATGGATTGAGCTGAAATTTAGTGGAGGATAGTTATTTGGGCATAGGAAAGCATTGTAGAAAATTGACACCATTTGGACATGCCAAAGTAGTACTTCCTTCACAATGCTCTTCTATGGACAAAAACTTGGGTGAACTAGTGAGAGAGATTGGATGAATTAAAGGAGCTAAAAATTGGTGTAGGTAAGTTACATAGGTATGGTCATGCGCTTGTAAATTTTCAGATCATTTGGGTAAGCCTAGCTAGTACTTACTTCACGAAGCTTCTCTCGAGGTAGAAACTTTGGAAATTTCCTGAGAAAGATTTACTAGGAAAATTGAGCCGAATAATATCATGTGGCAATGATTTGGGTATGGAAGAGTGCACGAAAAGTTTGAGGGTAATAGGAGGGGTCTATATAACACTTGCTTTGCAACGTGCCAATTTGGCCATAAAATATAAATTGAACCTCGGCTCACATAGATGATTTGACTGAGCTGCAATTTGGAGGAGGGTGATAATTTGGGCATATGAAGGAACTGTATAAATTTCATGTCATTTTGAGATATAAAAAAGGTACTTCCTTCACAATGCTTCTAGGTGGACAAAAACTTTGGAAATTTGCCGAGGAAGATTTGATAGGCAAATGGAGCTGAATTTTGTCATGCGGTAATGATTTCGATAGAAAAGAGTGCCCAAAAATTCCTAGGGCAATCAAGAATATATAAATAGCACTTCCTTCATAAAGTGTTGTTGTGAACAAAATAGGAAAATGAATATTGTTGAATTAGTTTTGAACTAGGCAAGGAAGGACTTTTACATATACGATGAAGATATGACCCAAAGAATTTATGAGATTTTTTTGTGAATTTTGGGAATGACAGAAATATAGGTTGCTGCACAACCTAGGGAAAAAACTGCCACATGGACATGACACATAGGCAAAACTGAAGAGGTGGCGCCTAGTCATAGCAACCCACCACAATTTACAAGGCTGTGACCATCTACACTGGTCGTTAACAACTAGAAATAAGGCAGCGGACTAGCGCTGTTTGCTTTATGACCATTTCCTCTAATGAAATTATGACCTTTCTGACCAAAATGGTCGTTATGGTTTAGGGTTTAGAGCCCCCAGACAGCTTTTGACCAATTGGTCTAAAATGGTCATAAATTTATGATCAATTCTTCGAGGGTCACTGACAGAAGGTCATAAGTTGACATATTTCTTGTAGTGAGTACAAGAGTAGATCTACCACGAGATCGAGGAGTCTAAACCCTAGAAGCTAGCCTATGGTATGATTGTTGATGTGTATGTTGTCCTACGGACTAAAACCCTCCGGTTTATATAGACACCGGATAGGGTTAGGGTTACATAGAGTCGGTTACAATGGTAGGAGATCTTCATATCCGTATTGCCAAGCTTGCCTTCCACGCCAAGGAAAGTCCCTTCCGGACACGGGACGGAGTCTTCAATCTTGTATCTTCATAGTCCAGGAGTCCCGCTATCCGAACACCCCCTAATCCAGGACTCCCTCAGTAGCCCCCGAACTAGGCTTCAATGACGATGAGTCTGGCGCGCAGATTGTCTTCGGCATTGCAAGGCGGGTTCTCCTCCAAATTCCGTGTACCTGTTTGAATAAAGTCCGGTTTCTTGAAGATGTTCCGCTCCTTGGCTTCTACGCCCAATAATGGCCGCTCCCCATGTGTCAAACGAATATGAAAAGTCTGACTGTTTTTACATTCACACCTCTAGCCACGTAAATGAGCTGCCCTATTTAAGGGGACGAGGATTTAGATCCAATCCACACCATCTCCCCTCCGCGAGTGTTCATCAGAGTGCATCCGACAAAGGTCCATTCCACCATGGCCAGCCGTCGCAACTCCTCCCCTCGCCCTTCCAGCCCTAAGCCTGGATATTGGGAGAGATGTTCCATCCCGCATAGCGAGCTAGTGACACTCCAGACCAAGGGATTTCTCCCCCCGGCCTATATGGTCCCGGTTCGAGCCAGTCTTGCCGTCTACAATGGCGGAGAGCAAGCAGAGAATGCCCCTAATCGCTCCAAATGAGAGCAGGTGTGCCTTGTCCCTTACTTAATAAGGGGGCTCGGATTTCCAATCCATCCATTTCTCCGGGGGTTGCTGGAGTTCTACGTCCTCCAGCTACATAATATCGCGCCTGCCTCAGTACTGCATATTGCGGGCTTTGTAGCCCTCTGCGAGCTGTTCTTGGGTGTCGAAGCTCATTTCAGACTGTGGAAGGAGCTATTTTGCCTCGTGCCCCGTTTCAAGAAGGGGTCAATGTATCAAGTGGGCGGAGCCGAAGTGTGGCGCATCGCCGGGACCGGATATCTGTCCGGAACCCCAAAGAAGGTGTCCGAAGACTGGCCCTCGGAGTGGTTTTATATAGAAGACGTCCCGCTGCCGGATCCTGTCCGGATCGGCCTCCCTAAATTCAACAGTGCTCCCTTAAATAAGCGCCTAAGCTGGCGCCCACGGAGCCCTTAGAGGGGAGGTGACAGCGACATCATTTACCTGATGGGCCGAATAAGATTGTTAGCCCATTCAGAGTAACCATGATCGGGGTTATGCCGGAATGCATTATGCGGGAGGTGCAGCCGCTTCAGTATAGAAGCCAACCCATGTGGGACTTCAACGGGGAGGACGACGCCACCCGCTACGGCCGTAAGGGGCCAGATTCAGCTGTCGCTCTACTAAACATCTTGTCCACTTTATATAAGGGAGAAGAGGAGGAATTTCTCTGCTTCAACCCTTAGGGTGGATTCTCCATGCACAATCCCCCAAGCTGGGTAAGCGGCCGTATTTACTTGTCCATCCGTTTTGTATTCCCATTGTTAAATATTCAGTCTGACGACTTCAACGCAGGAACTGTCGGGCTGTTAAGGAAATAAGCAGCCCTCCTCCACAACCCGAGGACCCAGGACGGTCCCTCGACCCGGCCTCCCAAGAGGATCCGGACATATCTGTGGAGCTGATTGATGGAGTGTTCCATCAACTGAGCAAGAACAACGCCTTGGTGGCCATTACAGCGGATTACCCAGGGCTAATCCTGACCCCCCCAGGAACCTGAGATCAAAGTCCCAGTACCCCGAATAGGTGTCCTCCCACTCGTGTTCAGTTTCCTGATTGCAACCAAACTTTGCAGGGGAGGTATTTAAGGCGGAAGGCCAAACCTGCGGCGACAAGCCAACGAGGGGCCGTAGGGCCCCGCAGGAAGAAAAGAAGTGCAGTCCGGACCGAGGCATCAGCGCAAAGGTATGGCGCCCCCCGTTATCCCAGGTGTTATACCTTAGAGGCATATTGACACTCGCGCTCTTTTCAGGACAAAGAGACCTCGCCGGACTACATCCGGAGAGGCTGCCAATCGCGCCTCCACCAGCCAGGCTCCAAAGACTGGTCAGGAGGTGGAGGCGAACGCAAGGCGCGCGCCAGACGCTCCTCCGACGGAGGATGTGGATGGGTTGTCTGCCACCAACTCTGAGGTGGAGAGTGCCATGAACCACAAGCGTCGCCGAACAGTTCTTTCGTGGCGCTTGTTTCTCCTAAGGGGTGTTAGATGCCTTCAACTCGGGAGATGCGTATCTCCGTGCCGCTCAAAATGGTCTAGCCAGAGCCACGGAGCAGTATGTAAAAGACATACGGGTAAGAAAATTCTGGTAATTATATGTATATACCAGTATCCCCCGAGACTTGAAATAGTTAGAATAACTGATTTAAGGATCATTTGTGATGCAGGTTCTTACGGAAAAGAATTCCCTACTATCCAAGGAGCTGGAAGAGTGCAAAGCCCAACTTGAGGCCGGACTAGCCGCGGCAGGGGAGCCTAAGGAGACCCCCTCTGGTAATATAGACTTCGAAAGATAAGTATTTTGCGAACACGGCTTTGGTGCAAATCTGACAAATGAAATTGCAGATGGCACCGGATTGAATCCGGAAAGGCAACACCTCCTACGCCAGCTAAAGGCTGGTGAGAGGGTGCTGATAAAGGTGATGGGGGAGAAGAATGATCTCCAAGATGCCAACACCAAGCTGGGCGTCAAGGTGAAAAATGTTCGTGCCCAGCTGTCAGACTCCGTGAAGGAGAATCAACGGCGTCGGCGCGGCATATTTAGTAAGTGCTTGAATGAACCTTTTGAAAGAAAGTTCGGCGGGGAAGTCGACTGACAGAGCAATGTCTGTAGGTGTGCTAATAGGTCGTCCTGCAGAGGAGATGCCCGGTTCTACAGGTGACCTTCTTCCCGAGCTCTCGCAACTGCTCGATCGAGTTCGGCAGGTGATGTGAGGCGTCGCCCAGGCCCTGTGACCATCCGTCTCCATGCCCGAAGGTCTTGGAGAGCTTGCGGAGAAGCTAAGGGGAGCACGGCGGCGCTTCCGATTGTGGAAGATATCAGCCTGCCGTCAAGGCGCTAGGGAAGCCTAGGCCATGGTGAAGACGCGGTACGCAAAGGCTAACCCCAACCACATGGCCGAGGTCGGTCCTGTAGGGTCCGATGGTAAGGTGATCCCTGTAAGCTTAGTATACGGCCAAGTAGAATTGGCCGCGAAGTATTCCCAGCAGGACTGTAAATTAGACAGCCTGTTAGATGGTATTGAAGAGGAATACAACTAGTCAAAATGACTATGTAATTTAATTGACATTTATAATGCCTTCTAGCCAGATTGTAGATCATTTGTCATGGCCAACCTTTTCGCTTCAGCCTCGGGACCTGACGATCCGGAGTGTGTCCGAATTCCCATGCGGTTATATAGGAAACGAGGAATGCATGGAGACCAGGCGTAGGGGTCGTTAGGGCGTGAACAGACAAGTGCCCGACTAGGTATGTTATATTACATGGTTAGTAAGAAACATCTTCCAGGGAGAATAGTTCTGTTAGGGGTTCCTTTCCCTGGGAGGCATGCCCTAAGGTGCATGTCCATGCCGCGAAAAGAAACACGGGAAAAACATCTGGGGGCGTATAGATAAAAATAAAAAAAGATCATCTTTAGTTCACCGACCGAATATTCCCTTAAGAACGCTAGCTTTCGGCTTCACCCAGTCTGAGGTACACGTCCGGCTGACCCAGTAGTAACAATCACAGAGGTGCTCCCTTTACCACCTAGCCGAACAATCGGGAACGTAGGGGTAAGCACAGGAGCTAGGCAACCAAGCTTGGCCAAAACTTAAGTCATATCGATGCATATAATGGTGAATAAAAGGTACATGCGGAAGTGTGACACATGTTGTCGGCGTCAAAACCGGCGGATCTCGGGTAGGGGGTCCCGAACTGTGCGTCTAGGCCGGATGGTAACAGGAGGCAAGGAACATGATGTTTTACCCAGGTTCGGGCCCTCTTGATGGAGGTAAAACCCTACGTCCTGCTTGATTAATATTGATGATATGGGTAGTACAAGAGTAGATCTACCACGAGATCAAGGAGGCTAAACCCTAAAAGCTAGCCTATGGTATGATTGTTGTATGATGAAGTTGTTCTACGGACTAAAACCCTCTGGTTTATATAGACACCGGAGAGGGTTAGGGTTACACAAAGTCGGTTACAATGGTAGGAGATCTTGAATATCCGCATCGCCAAGCTTGCCTTCCACGCCAAGGAAAGTCCCATCCGGACACGGAACGAAGTCTTCAATCTTGTATCTTCATAGTCCTGGAGTCCGGCTGAAGGTATAGTCCGGCTACCCGGACACCCCCTAACCCAGGACTCCCTCAGTAGCCCCCGAACCACGCTTCAATGAGGACGAGTCCGGTGCGCAGATTGTCTTCGACATTGCAAGGCGGGTTCTTCTCCAAATTCCGTGTACCTGCTGAATAATGTCTGATTTTCGTAATGTAGCGCACCTTGGCTTCCACGCCTAATAATGGTCGTCTTCCACGTGTTAAACGAATGCAAAAAGTTGGGGTGTTTTTACATTCACACCCCTAGCCGCATAAACGAGCCGCCTATTTAATGGGATGGGGATTCAGATCCAAACCACACCTTCTCCTCTCCGCGAGTAATCATCAGAGCACCTCCAGCAAAGGTCCATTCCAACATGGCCAGCCGTCGCAGCTCCTCCTCTCGCCCTTCCAATCCTAAACCTGGAGACTGGGAGAGGTGCTCCATCCCGCACAGCGAGCTAGTGTCGCTTAAGGCCAAGGGATTTCTCCCTCAGGCCTATATGGTCCCGGTCCGAGCCGGACTCGCCACCTATAATGGCGGAGAGCAAGCAGAGAGCACCCCCAATCCCTCCAAAGGAGAGCGGGTGTGCTTCGTCCCTTATCTAGTAAGAGGACTTGGATTTCCAATTCATCCATTTCTCCGTGGGCTTCTGGAGTTCTACGGCCTCCAGATGCACAATCTCACGCCCGCCTCTATATCACATATCGCGGGCTTCGTCGCCCTTTGCGAGCTATTCTTGGGTGTTGAGGCTCACTTCGCGCTGTGGAAGAGGTTATTCTGCCTGGTGCCCCACTCTCAAGAGGGGTCTATATATCAAGTGGGCGGAGCCGAAGTGTGGCGTATCGCCGGGACCGGATATCTATCCGGAACCCCAAAGAAGGCATCCGAGGACTGGCCTTCGAAATGGTTTTATATAGATGATACCCCGCTGCTGGATCCTGTCCAGGCCGGTCTCCCCGAATTCAACAGTGCTCCCTTAAAGAAACGCCTAAGCTGGCGTCCGTGGAGCTCTCAGAGAGAAGGCGACAGGGACGTCCTTCACCTGATGGGTCAGATAAGACTATTGGCTCATTCCGGACTAACCATGACTGAAGTCATGGCCGCATGCATTATGCAGGGGGTGCAGCCGCTTGAATATAGAGGCCACCCCATGTGGGATTTTAACGGGGAGGATGACGCCACCCGTTATGGTCGTAAGGGGCCAGCCTCAGCTGCCGCTCTAGTAAAGATCTTATCCTCTTTGTACAAGGGAGAAGAGGAGGAATTCCTCCACGTCAACCCGCAGGGCAGATTTTCTATGTACAACCCTCCGAGTTGGGTAAGTGGACAATTGTGCTTGCCCATCTGTTTTATATTCCCATGATTAAATATGTAGTCTTGCGATTTCAACGCAAGAACTGCGTCAGGAAGTAAAGGATATAAACAGCCGTACCCCACAGCCCTAGGATCCAGAACGGTCCCTCGATCCGGACTCCGAAGAGGATCCGGACATATCGGTGGAGCTGATTGATGGGGTGTTTCATCAGCTAAGCAAGGACAATACCTTGGTGGCCATTACGGCTGATTACCCAGGGTTAATCCCGGCCTCCCAGGTAACAGAGAGCGGAGTCTCATCCCCTTGAGAAGGAATCCATTCTCACGCATTTCAGTTTTCCTGACAACGGCCGTGTTTTGCAGGGGAGGTTTCCGAGGCGGGAGGCCGAACCTGCGGCGGCTAGCCAACGAGGGGCCGTAGGGCCCCGTGGGGTAAAAAGGAATGTAGTCCGGACAGAGACACCGGCTCTAAGGTATAGCGCACCCTCTTTTTCCCTGGTGTTATTCCTTCAGGGCATATTAACGTTTGTGCTATCTTTAGGACGAAGAGACCTCGCCGGACTACATCCGGAGAGGTTGCCAATCGCGCCTCCACCAGCCAGGTTCCAATGCCTGGCCTGGAAGCGGAAACGAACACAAGGCACGCACTGGATGCTCCTCCGACAGAGGATGTGGACAGGCTGTCTGCCACCAATTCCGAGGTGGAGAGTGCCATGAACCACAGGCGTCGCCGGACAGTTCTTCGCGATGCTTGTTTCTCCCAAGAGGCATTAGATGCCTTCAATTCGGGAGATGCGTACCTCCGTGCCGCTCAAAATGGTTTAGCCAGAGCCACGGAGCAATATGTAAAAGACATACGGGTAAGAAAAGTTTTGGTATATATATATATATACCAGTAGCCCCTGAGACTTGAAACAGTTAGAGTAACTGATTTAAGGATTATTTGTTATGCAGGTTCTCACAGAGAAGAATACTGTACTGTCCCAGGAGCTGGAAGAGTGCAAAGCCCAACTGGAGGCCGCACTAGCCTTGGCAGGGGAGCCCAAAGAGACCCCCTCTGGTAAGACACACTTCGAAAGATTAGTATCTTGCGAAGTGCGGCGTGGGTGTAAATCTGACAAATCATATTGCAGATGGCGCCGGACTAGATCCGGAGAGGCAACAACTCTTGCGCCGGCTAAAGGCCGGTGAGAGTATGTTGACAAGGGTGAGGCGGGAGAAGAATGATCTTCAGGATGCCAACACCAAGCTGGACGTTGAACTTAAAGATGTTCGTGGCCAGCTGTCGGACTCTACTAAGGAGAATTAGCGGCTTCGATGTGGCATATTTAGTAAGTGCTTAAGCGAATCTTTGAAAGAAAAGAGTTCGGCGAGGAAGTCGACTAACAGAGTAATGTCTGTAGGTATGCTAACGGGTCGTCATGCAGAGGAGATGCCCGGTTCTACGGGTGACCTTCCTCCCGAGCTCTCGCAACTGCACGAGCGAGTTTGGCAGGCGATGCGAGGCATTGCCCGAGCCTTATGGCCTTCCCACTCCATGCCCGAGGGCCTTGGAGAGCTTTCGGAGAAGCTTAAGGGAGCTATGCGGCGCTTCCGGTTGTGGAGGATATCGACATGCCTTCCGGCTAGGGAGGCCTGGGCCATGGTGAAGATGCGGTACACGAAGTTTGACCCAAACCACATGGCCGAGGTCGGACCTGTGGGGCCTGACGGGAAGGAGATCCCTGTAAGCTTAGTGTACGGCCAAGTAGAATTGGCCGCAAAGTATTCCCAGCAGGACTGTAAGTTAGACAGCCTGTTAGATGGTATTGAAGAGGAATACAATCAGTCAGAGTGAATCTGTAATTTTTAATTGACATGTGTAATGCCTTCTAGCTGGATTGTAGATCGTTTGTCGTTGCCGACCTTTTCGCTTCAACCTCAGGACCTGACGGTCCGGAGTGTGTCCGAATACCCTACCGGTTATGTAAGAACCGGGGTATGCGTGGAGACCAGGCGTAGGGGTCATTAGTGCTTTATCAGACAAGTGCCCAACTAGTTATGTTATATTACATGGTTAGTAAGAAACATCTTCCAAAGAGAATAGTTCCGTTAGGGGTTCCTTTCTCTTGGAGGCATGCCCTAAAGTGCATGTCCGGACTGCAAACGCAGGAAAATCATCTGGGGGCATACATATAAATAAGTAAAAAAAGGTCATCTTTTAGTTCACCGACTGAATATTCCCTTAAGAACGCTAGCTTTCGGCTTCACCCAGTGTGAGGTACACATTCGGCTGATCCGGCAGTAACAATCGCAGAGGTGGTTCCTTTACCACCTATCCGAACAATCGGGAACGTAGGGGTAAGCACAAGAGCCAGGCAACCCAACTTGGCCAAAACTTAAGTCAAATCGATGGATATAATAGTGAAGAAAAGGTACATGCGGAAGTTTGACACATGTGGTGGGCGTGAAGCCCGTATAAATAAGCTTCTATTAAAGAAGCCCCCAGGTTTAATGAGCACGAGTAGCACATCACTTGAGGAGCCTTTAAGGGCTATAAAAGGAAAGAGGGGAAGGAGAGAAATGTAAGACAGAAAATGTAAAAAATGAAAAGAGGAAGGAGACAAACACAGAGTCCGGCACTAGGCGTAGAATCTTCGGAGACGGGCTGCGTTCCATGGGTTCGGCTCGAGTCGGTTATCCGACGCATCTCGCAGGCGGTATGCTCCACCAGTCAGGACTTGGTCGATTATGAAGGGACCTTCCCACTTGGGCTTCAGCTTGTCCTTTTTCTTGTCCGGCAGGCGTAGAACTAATTTGCCAACGTTGTAGTTTTTGGCCCGCACTTCTTTGCTTTGATATCTTCGAGCCTGCTGTTGATAGAAAGCGGAACGGGCTTTTGCCACATTGCACTCCTCCTCTAAGGCATCCAAACCATCCTGCCGATCAAGCTCGGCTTCCCATTCTTCGTACATGCGCACTCGAGGTGAGTCATGAATTATGTCGCAGGGCAAGACTGCCTCTGCGCCGTACACCATAAAAAATGGTGTGTATCCGGTGGTGCGATTCGGCGTGGTCCGCAACCCCCAGAGTACGGAGTCGAGCTCCTCTACCCAGTGCGTGTTAGATTCCTTGAGGGACCGCACTAATCTGGGTTTGATGCCGCTCATGATGAGACCATTTGCATGTTCGACCTGACCGTTAGTTTGTGGGTGATAGACGGAAGCATAATAGAGCTTGATGCCCATGTTTTTGAACCAGAGTTTTACCTCATCGGCCGTAAAGTTTGTGCCGTTATCGGTGATGATGCTGTGGGGGATGCCATAACGGTGTACGACCCCGGATATAAAGTCTATCACAGGTCCGTATTCGGCCGTCTTAACAGGCTTGGCTTCTATCCATTTGGTGAACTTATCCACCATGACCAGTAAGTATTTTTTCTTGTGGGTTCCGCCTTTAAGGGGTCCCACCATGTCAAGCCCCCAGACCGCGAAAGGCCAAGTGATGGGGATAGTTTGGAGGGCGGTGGGTGGCATATGGCTTTGGTTTGCAAAAAGCTGGCAACCGGCGCATCGTTGGACCAAGTCCTGAGCGTCCGCCCGGGCCGTCGGCCAATAAAAGCCTGTACAGAAAGCTTTGCTTACAAGGGACCAAGCTGCTGCGTGATGGCCACTGAGTCCGGCATGAATTTCAGCCAGCAGGTTCCGCCCTTCCTCTTCGGAGATGCACCTTTGAAGGATTCCGGTAGTGCTTTTCTTATAAAGTTCTCCCTCATGGACTTTATAGGCTTTAGATCGCCGCACTATACAGCGTGCCTCGTTTTGTTCCTCTGGGAGTTCCTGCCTAGTAAGGCAGGCTAGGAATGGTTCTGTCCACGGGGCGATAACGGCCATTAGTACGTGGGCTGAGGTTGTGATTTCATTGGCAGAGCCTCCGATTATGTCAGATTGTTCGGCGTCGGACAGTGCGGTTGGGTCCGGGCTAATATTGCCATGTTCCCCTTCCCATACTACGGATGGCTTGAACAGCCTTTCCAGGAAGATGTTGGGGGGGACCGCATCGCGTTTTGCACCAATGCATCCCAGGACATCTGCCGCCTCATTGTTTTCTCGGGCTATATGGTGAAATTCGAGCCCCTCAAACTGAGCTGACATTTTGAGGACGGCGTTGCGGTAAGCTGCCATTTTTGGATCCTTGGCATCGAAGTCTCTATTTATTTGGGATATCGCGAGGTTAGAATCCCCGCGCACCTCTAGGCATTGAATGCCCATGGATATTGCCATCCGGAGACCATGTAAAAGGGCCTCATATTCGGCTGCATTGTTGGAGTCCGTGTACATAATCTGGAGTACATATTGAACTGTGTCTCCTTTGGGGGACGTCAGAACGACGCCGGCCC
Source organism: Triticum aestivum (assembly GCF_018294505.1). Taxonomy (NCBI): domain Eukaryota; kingdom Viridiplantae; phylum Streptophyta; class Magnoliopsida; order Poales; family Poaceae; genus Triticum; species Triticum aestivum. Next base: position 665,885,087 of record NC_057800.1, read on the forward strand.
CTAGTCCGGCCTACATTTTGGAACCGTCGAAGTGCATGATCCAGTTTGAATATGTGCCGTACTCTTTAGGGAGTTCGGCCTCCGTCCATTCTGCGACGAAGTCAGCCAAAACTTGCGACTTGATAGCTCGCCGTGGCCTATAAGTTTGATGCGAAAGTCTCGAAGACTGTTAAGACTGTACTGGAGTCCCTGAGGTGGTTTTCTGCGGCCTCCAGAATTAGGAGATCTTCGCCCCTTTTGGCCACCTGCCAGAGTATCCAACATGCTCTAAGGCTATGAGTTGGTGTGGTGTCCTCTGTACTATGAATTTTACAGGGTCCATTAAGCCATCCCTCCAGTACGGTTCCATGCCCTGTAGAGGGTTTTCGTTTTTTGGTTTTTAACCCGGGTGTCTGATGATGATGCACCCTTTTATTTCGGACGAGGTTTCTATTCAGGGCCGGATTGTCCCAAAATTTAGTTTTGGTTTTCCGGGCACTTTCCATCACACAGTACTTTTGTACTATGGACGCCAAGTCAAAGAAGCGTGTAATATCACGACGGCCTGTGGCGTTGAGGATTCCCTTGTCCGTGCAATTATGGCAAAAGATTGAGATTGTGTCTTCCTTGCGGCAGTCCTTTATCCTGTTCATAACCAGGAGGAACCTTGCCCAGTAATGATGTACTGTTTCTTCGGGCTTTTGCCTGATTTGGGATAGATCTCTTATGTTCGGGTGGGTGGGTGGAATTAAATCTGGAACTTCACCCAATCTAAGACTCAGAGGCCAAGGAGTTTCCGAACTCTGAAGTTTGGATTCTTGGATGTTGTCTAGTGAATCTAGCCCATTGCCTGATTCTAAGTTCAGGTCTTGAGTTACATCCTCCCCTCCGCGGGTATCCGGCTTGGAGGGATCGGGAATCCGTACCTAGCTAGTCTTTAAGATAGATGAAGAGTCGCTGCACTGTGCCTCTACCACGGCAACGTGATGGGTGACTTGGGGAGAATTAATTTCTCTTAGATCGGGTTTAAGCCCAACCTGGTCATAATCCGTAGTGACCCCCAAGGCGGCGATGCGATCCAAGAGCTCGTTTACGGAAGAGAGCTCCATTGGATCTAACTGCTCCACGAGTTCCGATCTGACGTGAAGATTGCTTTTGATGACCCGAGAGGTCACCGTCGGTGCAACGGCCGAACAGGCGGTCATGAGAAAACCGCCTAGCCGGAGAGTTTGGCCGACAGCCAAGGCTCCTTTAGTAATGGCGCCGTCTTTAAAGACGGGAAGAGGCATCCTTCCTGATTGCGACGGCACAGAGGAACTCTCAATGAAAGCACCAATGTCGGTGTCAAAACCGGCGGATCTCGGGTAGGGGGTCTCGAACTGTGCGTCTAGGCCGGATGGTAACAGGAGGCAAGGAACACGATGTTTTACCCAAGTTCGGGCCCTCTTGATGGAGGTAAAACCCTAAGTCCTACTTGATTAATATTGATGATATGGGTAGTACAAGAGTAGATCTACCACGAGATCAAGGAGGCTAAACCCTAAAATCTAGCTATGGTATGATTGTTTTATGATGAAGTTGTTCTACGGACTAAAACCCTCCGGTTTATATAGACAACGGAGAGGGTTAGGGTTACACAAAGTCGGTTACAATGGTAGGAGATCTTGAATATCCGCATCGCCAAGCTTGCCTTCCACGCCAAGGAAAGTCCCATCCGGACACGGGATGAAGTCTTCAATCTTGTATCTTCATAGTCCTCGAGTCCGAGTGAAGGTATAGTCCGGCTACCCGGACACCCCGTAATACAGGACTCCCTCACATGTGTTGGGCATGAAGCCCACTTGAATAAGCTTCTGTTTAAAGAAGCCCCCAGGTTTAATGAGCGCGGATAGCGCGTCACTTTATGAGCCTTTAGAGGCTATAAGAGAGAGAGAGAGAGAGAGAGAGAGAGAGAGAGAAGAGAAATGTAAGACAGAAAATATACAAAATGGACATAGGAAGGAGACAAACACAGAGTCCAACGCTAGGCATAGAATGTTCGGAGACGGGTTGCGTTCCATGGGTTTGGCTCGAGTCGGTTATCCGATGCATCCCGCAGGCGGTACGCTCCACCAGTCAGGACTTGGTCAATTATGAAGGGACCTTCCCACTTGGGCTTGAGTTTGTCCTTTTTCTTGTCTGGTAGTCGTAGAACTAATTCGCCAATGTTGTAATTTTTGGCACGTACTTCTCAGCTTTGGTATCTTCGAGCCTGCTGTTGATAGAATGCGGAACGGGCTTTTGCCACGTCACGCTCCTAAAAATGCATGGGTTGCACCTCTGAAAAGATAACAAAATCCTTAACAAAACATATGAAGGACTCACAAGCATATCATGCACACAACAATCATGGCAAAAATGACAAAAGTCTAAGATGAACTAGCAGATCTGACAATTAACTCACGAAGCCTCCTTCTAACAGCATTTGGGCATCAAGATGAACTCAAATAAAAATGATGCAATGGAATGAAATGATGTACTCATCGAGACGAACATTTTGATATGCTATATGCCCAAATCAGAGCTATGGATGCGGAGATACAGTAGGTCAAAGTAGGCATAAAAATTAGGGTTCGGAGGGAAAAAATCAACCCTAAACCGATCCGGATCTGGATCTGCGCGCAACCCGAGGTTCGCCGGACTTCGAGCTCCTTTTCGCCGGAGTTCTTGCCGGAGTAGAGGAGGAGGCCGGACGGGGAGAGGAAGGGGCCGGGGCGGCGCCGGTGGAGCTCGCCAGAGCGGGGCGGTGGCGGCGCGGCCTTGCCGGCGCGGTGGCGGAGGCGGCTGGCGCCGGCCGGCATCGGGACGGCGTCGGGAAGAGGAGGCGGTGGCCGGGGGCGATGGAGGCGGCGGTGCGGTGGCCCGCCGACGAGGAAGGAGGCGGGGCTGATGCGAGGCGGCCGCGGGCGGCGATGCGGGCCGCGGGGGCCGGCCTGGGGCTCCCGGGCCGCGGCGGCAGCGGGGATAGGCGGTAGGCGGCGGCGGATCCGGACGCTGTCCGGCGCGGGTCGGACACGTCCGGCGGCGGCGGAGATCTATTTTTTTTACGGTTTCGAGAGGGGATCCGCGGATTTCTGGAGGGGGGTGTATATATAGGCATAGGGGGAGCTAGGAGAGTCCAAATGAGGTGCGGTTTTCGGCCACGCGATCGTGATCGAAAGCTCTAGGACATGGAGTAGAGTTTGGTGGGTTTTGGGCCAAATTGGAGAGGTGTTGGGCTGCAACACACACGAGGCCTTTTCGGTCCCTCGATTAACCGTTGGAGTATCAAACGAAGTCCAAATGGTACGAAACTTGACAGGCGGTCTACCGGTAGTAAACCAAGGCCGCATGACAAGTCTCGGTCCAATCCGGAAATGTTTAATCCCCACACATGAAAGAAAGCTAGAAATGACCACCGGAGGAGGACGAAGCGTCGGAATACAAAATGGACAACGGGGAAAATGCTCGAATGCATGAGACGAACACGTATGCAAATGCAATGCACATCATGAAATGATATGAGATGCATGACAACGACAACAACACACGAAGACAAAAACCCGAACCCGAGAAAAAAAATATAACTTAACGCCAGAAACGGCAAGAGTTGGAGTACAAATAGGGAAAGTTACATCCGGGGTGTTACAACACTCCACCACTATGAAAGGATCTCGTCCCGAGATCTAGGACTGAAAGAACGTCGGGTACTCAGAACGGAGGTGATCCTCGCGTTCCCAGGTAGCTTCACGGTCGGAATGGTGTGACCACTTGACTTTGAGAAATTCGATTGACTTGTTGCGAGTCTTGCGTTCAGTCTCTTCAAGAATAGCAACTGGGTGCTAACGATAAGAGAGATCTTCTTGGAGCTCGATGTCCTCGAAGTTGACAGTGCGGTCAGGAGTCTTGAAGCACTTTCGAAGCTGAGAGACATGGACCACGTCATGAACATTTGCAAAGTTTGAAGGAAGCTCGAGTTGATAGGCGAGGTCGCCTCTCTTGCTGACAATCTTGAACGGTCCCACGTATCTAGGGGCAAGCTCCCCTTTGATACCGAAGCGATGAGTACCTTTCATAGGAGAGACACGGAGGTAAACATGATCTCCGATCTCGAAAGCCAACTCGCGGTGCTTACTATCATAGTAGCTCTTCTGGCGGGATTGGGCTGCTTTGAGGTTATCTCGAATGACTTTGCACATTTCTTCTGCTTCTGTGATGAAGTCATTACCCAAAAGCTGACGTTCACCGGTTTCAGACCAGTTGAGAGGGGTACGGCACTTCCTGCCATACATAATTTCAAATGGGGCCTTGCCCGAACTTGCTTGAAAACTGTTGTTGTAGGAGAATTCAGCATAAGGAAGACAATCCTCCCACTTCATGCCGAAGGAGATCACACAAGCCCTGAGCATATCTTCAAGAATTTGGTTGACATGCTCGACTTGACCGCTTGTTTGAGGATGGAAAGCAGTGCTGAAGCGGATGTTGGTGCCCATGGCCTTCTGAAAAGAATCCAAAAACTTCGAGGTAAAGATGCTGCCACGGTCTGAAGAGATCACTTGACGAATACCGTGCAGAGAGACAATACGAGAGGAATAGAGTTCCGCCAATTGAGCTACAGTGATCGACTCTTTGATAGGCAAAAAGTGAGCCACTTTGGTGAGCTTGTCGATGACAACGAATATAGCATCATTGCCACGCTTGGACTTTGGAAACCCAGTCACGAAGTCCATCTCAATGTGGTCAAACTTCCATTCTGGAATGGCAAGAGGTTGAAGGAGACCTGCTGGCCTTTGGTGTTTTGCCCTCACTCTTCTGCAGACATCACATTCATTCACAAATTGAGCGATCTCGCGCTTCATTCGAGTCCACCAATAAACTTGCTTAAGGTCCTGATACATCTTCGTGCTCCCAGGGTGGATGGAGAGGAGAGAATTGTGAGCCTCATTCATGATCACTTTGCGAAGTTCACCTTTGGGCACAACAATATGATCCTCGAAGAAGAGAGTGTCCTTGTCATCAAGGAGGTAGCACTTGTACTTGGACTGACTCTTGGCAATCCCAATCTTCACCTTTTTCACCATAGCATCAAGAAGCTGGGCTTGGCGAATCTGGTCTTCTAAGGTAGGAGAGACTTGAAGGTTGGCGAGGAAACCTTGAGGAACAACTTGCAGATTAAGTTTGCGGAAAGCTTCACAAAGCTCGGGTTGATAAGGCTTGAGAATAATACTGTCGCAGTAAGCCTTCCTGCTCAAAGCGTCAGCAATCACATTAGCCTTGCCTGGAGTATACTCGATACTCGGATTATACTCTTGAATCATTTCGACCCATTGAGTTTGCCTGAGGTTGAGATTAGGCTGAGTGAAGATGTACTTGAGACTCTTGTGATCAGTGAAAATGTCCACTTTTCTTCCCAATAGAAGATGTCTCCAAGTCAAAAGAGCATGCACAACTGCCGCCAACTCGAGATCATGAGTGGGGTAGTTCTTCTCATTAGGCTTCAACTGGCGAGATGTATAAGCAACAACTTTCTTCTCTTGCATCAATACTGCGCCAAGACCTTGGAGAGAGGCATCACAAAAGACCTCGTACGGCTTGGATTCATCAGGCGGAGTCAGAACTGGAGCAGTGATCAATTTCTGTTTCAAAGTGTTGAAAGCAATATCACACTCCAGAGACCAAACGTACTTGACGTGCTTATGAAGAAGATTTGAGAGAGGCTTCGCAATCTTGGAAAAGTTTTCAACGAATCTTCGGCAATAGCTTGTGAGACCGAGAAAACTGCGGAGTTGCTTCACGTTCTGAGGAGGTTCCCAATTCACAATTGCAGACACCTTCTTAGGATTCACGGCAATGCCCTTGGCAGAGATGATATGACCAAGATAAAGAACCTCATCAAGCCAAAATTCACACTTGGAGAACTTGGCGTAGAACCGATGTTCTCTGAGCTTATCGAGAACCAAACGCAAATGCTTGGCATGATCTTTCTTGTTCTTGGAGAAAACCAGAATGTCATCGAGATAGACCAAAACGAAGTCATTGGTGTAGGCGTTGAAGATGAAGTTCATCATGCGAGAGAACGTCGGAGGAGTGTTGGCGAGGCCAAAAGACATGACAGTGTATTCATATGAACCAAAGCTTGTTCTGAATGCTGTCTTGGGAATATCTTCTTCACGAATGCGAATCTGGTGGTAACCCATGCGGAGATCAAGCTTGGAGAATACTTGGGCACGTTTGAGTTGTTCGAACAGCTCATTGATGTTGGGAAGTGGGTATTTGTTCTTGATGGTCTTCTTGTTCACTGGACGGTAATCAACACAAAGTCGGTCCGTTCCATCCTTCTTCTTCACAAAAAGAACACCACAACCCCACGGAGAAGAACTAGGCCGGATGAGACCCATTTTCTCTTGCATATCGAGTTGCTTCTTCAGCTCCTTCAACTCTTCAGGTCCGAGCTTGTAAGGACGTTTGCACACAGGTTCCATGCCAGGCTCAAGTTCAATAACAAATTCAACTGGCCGGTGCGGAGGCATTCCTGGGAGCTCTTCTGGAAAGACGTCTTGATATTCGCAAACGACTGGAATTTGAGAGATAGCATCCAATTCACCCTTCTCATTGAGAGAAAACATACAAATAGTATCATCACGAGCGGCAAAGACAATTACATCATCAGACAAATGAGTCAACTGAATCTGCCTGGCTGCACAATCAAGTTGAGCCTTGTGCTTAGAAAGCCAATCCATCCCGAGAATAAGATCAATATCCGAGTCACCGAGAACCATTGGAGAAGATAGAAACTTGTAGTTACCCAAAGTGATAGAAACATCCGGGACGATGGAGTTAGCCTGCATGCGCTTACCGGGAGAGACAACTGCTAAAGGACTAGGCAAAATTTGCAAAGGCAAACCATGCTTAGATGAAAACGGTCTCGAGATGAAACAATGCGATGCACCCGTGTCAAAAAGAACTTTAGCTGGAATATCATTAACAGGAAGGTTACCCATGATCACATCTGACGAGTCCTCTACCTGAGCTGCATTCATCAAATTGACCTTGGCATGCTTGGGATTATGCTTGACCACCGCTATACTTGCCGATCTGATAGGAGGAGGAGGAGGAAGACGCCTCTGGTTGAGACACTTGTTGGCATAGTGACCCTTCTGTTGGCACTTGTTGCACGTGACCTCTGAAAGCGGACGGTGATATGGAGCACTCGATCTTGGAGCTTGAGACGAAGTCTTGTTCTGAAAGCCAGGGTTGGGTGGGTGGGAAGAACCACTGCCACCTTTACTCTTCTGCTAATATGGCTGATGGAACGGAGGAGGAGGAAGCCAAAACTTCTGCTGCTTGGCCACTTGAGTAGAGGAAGAAGGAGTAACATCTCCGACTCGCTTCTTGGAAGCATCACACCTCAACTGAGCAGCCTCTTGCTTCAGTGCCATGTTGTAGAACTCATCATACCTCATGGGCTCGAAAAGGACAAGAGCGAGCTGAATTTCTTCTCTAAGACCACCCCTGAACTGATATATCATGCTCTTCTCATCAGGGACGTCCTGCTTGGCAAAGCGGGCGAGCTTCTGGAACAACTTGTTGTAGTCATAGACAGACAAAGAGCCTTGCTTCAGATTGCGGAATTCCTCACGCTTGCTTTCAACCACGCTCTAGGGAATATGATGAGCTCGGAAATCTCGACGGAAATCATCCCAAGTGATAACACGTCCACCTCTCGAGTCCTTATACTGCTGGAACCATTCTGCAGCTTGATCTTTGAGTTGGAAGGAAGCGAACTTAACGAAGTCCTCAGGCCTAACGTTACTGCACTCGAAATGCTTACACAGATCCACAAGCCAATCGTCAGCATCGGTTGCCTCAACACAATTGCTGAAAGTCTTTGGCCCGTTAGCAAGGAACTGGTTGAGTGTAGCAAAGTGACTCTGATTGCTGCCTTGATTCCCTTGACTGCCTTGATTGCGCTCTTGGAGAATTTGCATGATCAGCTGTGTGTTGGCATTGGTTGCGGCCATCACAGCTTGCCATGCCTCTTGAGGAGGTGGAGGTGGTGGCGGATCAGGATTCGGAGTCGTGCGTGTTGGAGGAGCCATCCTGAAGAGGTTGACCACCATTAGCACTTGACAGATAAATATTGAAGCTGAATCCAACGGAATGAAAATTGCAACATATAGTCTTCACATCCGAACAAAATGAACGAATGCTTTCTTGAAATGGTCACATATCCATAAATTGAGAAGCCATGTAGAATTAAGGTAGAGAAATAAATCAACAAGGTACGGATCAAGAACGAATAATCGGTAGGAAATCCCAATAGCAAACCAATATCCGTGGAAGAAAAACTAGAGCTACTAGAATTCCCACCTATGAAACTTCCGAACCTTTCCGGTTATGGAATCAGGTGTTGGGGATACAGGGGAAGCATAATATCTCACGCAAACTAGCAAATCCTACATCCAGCTGTATCCATCCTTCAACACATAACCAAGAAACCTTCGGAAACCATCTACCTCAACCTTCGAAAAGCATCCGTTATACAAGTTATGGCGATACTCCCGAACTCCCGCCCTAGTACTGGGTGGCGTCGAGGTTATCTCACCAACGAACTGCATAAAAGTGATTTTCGATGTCGGCGTACTAGACTCAGGTATTCCAGAATTGCAATGATAAAATTATGATGACAACACCTCAGAGCTCAACTCCTCGGGACACTTCCACTAAACCCCTGACAGGAGGCACCAAGACAATGTTCTCATCATAAAGCCATCGGAACGATTCCAAGATACCCGCGTGATCCTAAATTTTTTTTAGTGAAATTTGAGAAGAGAAGAGTCAAAACTCTACGTCAAGATGCCTTACCAGAGCGATGAGGAGACTGGGAAGTAAAAAGAATTCCTAATCCTCTCCGATATATAATTCCTAAATGACTCAAAACATTTTTCTAGACACAACTCGGCCGCTAAAAACGATCAAGCAATGGGGATCCTAAGGTCGGGGAAGGCTCTGATTACCAACTTGTAACACCCTCGATGCGACTATAGCTCCCACGTGTCGAGGCACGACTTAGAGATATAATCGCATTGAAGGCATATGTCGCAAGTTATGAAATCTTCACAACATCCCATGTAATATAATAATAAAAGGGGAGAACATAGTTGGCTTACACTTGCCACGTCAATCAAGTACATAAATAACATTACATCAATCAAACACTCATGGCCTGACTACGGCGCCAAAATAAAAGAGAACCCAACATGCGACAACGGTCCCAGTCACCCCCAACTGGGCACCACTACTGATCGTCGGGAAAGGAAACATAGTATCATTGAGAGTCTTCGTCGAACTCCCACTTGAGCTCATACGCGTCTCCTGGAGCGGAATCATCAGGCCCTGCATTTGGTGTAATAGTAATCTGTGAGCCACAGGGACTCAGCAATCTCGCACCCTCGCGATCAAGACTATTTAAGCTTATAGGTATGGCAAGGTAAACTATAAGAGTGGAGCTGCAGCAAGCGACTAGCAAGTATGGTGGCTAACTTATTCACAAAAGAGAGCGGGAAGAGGAGGCAAAGCACGAGCGAGAAACTAGAGAGCAACCTGCGCAAACATTACTCCAACACCGTGTCCACTTCCCGGACTCCACCGAGAAGAGGCCATCACGGTAACACACTCGGTTGATTCATTTTAATTAATTAAGGTTCAAGTTATCTACAACCGGACATTAACAAATTCCCATCTGCCCATAAACGCGGGCACGACTTTCGAAAGTTCAATCCCTGCAGGGGAGTCCCAACTTAGCCCATGACAAGCTCTCACGGTCAACGAAGGAATAGACCTCCTCCCAAGACGTTTCGATCAGACTCGGTATCTCGGTAACTCAACACACTTCGACAGGTTAAAACAAGACCAGCAACACCGCCCGAATGTGCCGACAAATCCCGATAGGAGCTGCACATATCTCTTTCTCAGGGCACACTCAGATTGTCTTAGGTACGGGTAGGCCAGCCCAGAGTTGCCCCTGGTGGCCACCGGCAGCTGACAGGTGGACCAACACTCAGAGGAGCACTGGCCCGGGGGGGTTAAAATAAGATGACCCTTGAGTCTGCAGAACCCAAGGGAAAGAAAAGGCCAGGTGGAAAATGGTAAAACCAAGGTTGGGCATTGCTGGACAAGCTTTAATCAAGGCGAAATATCAAGGGGTTCCCATTATAAACCAACCGCGTAAGGAACGCAAAATCCGGGAACATAACACCGATATGACGGAAAATAGGGCGGCAAGAGTGGAACAAAACACTAGGCGAGAGGCCGAGCCTTCCACCCTTTACCAAGTATATAGATGCATTTAGATAACATGGCAACATAATGATATCCCAACAAGTAAATAAAAGATGTTCCAACGAGGAACGGCCTCCAATCTTCACCTGCAACTAGCAACGCTATAAGAGGGGGCTGAGCAAAGCGGTAACATAGCCAATCAACGGTTTGCTAGGACAACGGTGGGTTAGAGGTTGACATGGCAATTTAGGAGGCTTGCAAGCAAGTGGTAGGCACCATAGCAATGGCATAGCAAAAGAGCGAGCAAACTAGCATAGCAAAGATAGTAGTGATTTCGAGGGTATGATCATCTTGCCTGCACAGTTGTCAGAGTTGACTGGATCCTCAAAAGCAAACTCAACGGGCTCCTCGTTAGCGAACTCGTCTCCCGGCTCTACCCAAACAAGACAAACAAGCAACAAGGAAACAATCAACCACGTGCAAGACCAAGCAATATGATGAAATGATGATATGTTATGCGGGATGCGATGCGGGATGCAAAATGCAAGATATGACAGGAAATGCATGAACCTGGCCTCAACTGGGAATTCCAAGGGTGCCACTGGAAAGATGAGATAAAATCGCTTGAAAATGATATAAAGAACGCCGGAATCGGAGTTACGGTTTGGAAATGGCAAGCGATTCAAAAATGACACCGGTCTGCGATTTACAGCAAGTAGGCATCTAAATGCAACGAGATGAACATGCTACAGCCACAAAACATGACAACAAAATATATGGCAGGGATGCACACAAGATTCTTAACAAAAGTCTAGCACTGAGCTATAGCCAAATCATCCATTAACAGGTTCAAACAAGCATGACAAAAACGCAAATGACAAACAGTTCTCAGACTTGGTGAAATTAACACTTGTCTGGAATTTCAGATCATATAGCCCTCTTCGGAGCAACAAAACACATGCTACAGGATCTGAACATGACAAAGAAAGACATGGCATGGATCTACTCAACAAGCTTAACAAAAGTCCCTTAGTGACCTTGAGCCAAAAGGTATGACAAAATATACTAACAAGCACACGAACATAGCAAAAACATAATCAGTTTTCAGACTTAGTGAAAACTGAGACATGCTGAAACATAACTCACGAAGGCATGTTTACGAGCTCGATGCACTCACTATGGTGCAAGTCATGGCAATACAAGCATACACCCATAAAGAAGGCACAAAATACAAGCTAGGCATGGCAAGAACAATGGATCAACTACAATAACATCGGCAAAATCGCAAACAAGTTGACGATCTGCCCAGATTCACAACGAAGCAAAAGTAGAGCTCGATTGACTCAAGCTAGGGTGCTCCATAATTGCAAACAAAGGCATGGATGGATAGAGAATAACATGGTTAACAAAACTCCCTTACTGATCATCCTCAAAAGAGGCACGGATCACTAGGAAACAACAAGAATATATGGCATTATGAACTAAATAATCCCAGACTTAGTGAAAACTACTAAGTCCCTGAAAACACATTTACCGGGTGCCTCACTTTGCAAGCTTGCACAAGTCACCACACACATCTTAAAAATGCATGGGTTGCACCTCTGAAAAGATAACAAAATCCTTAACAAAACATATGAAGGACTCACAGGCATATCATGCACACAACAATCGTGGCAAAAATGACAAAAGTCTAAGATGAACTAGCAGATCTGACAATTAACTCATGAAGCCTCCTTCTAACAGCGTTTCCGGCATCAAGATGAACTCAAATGAAAATGATGCAATGGAATGAAATGATGTACTCATCGGGGCAAACATTTTGATATGCTATATGCCCAAATCGGAGCAACGGATGCGGAGATACAGCAGGTCAAAGTAGGCATAAAAATTAGGGTTCGGAGGGAAAAAATCAACCCTAAACCGATCCGGATCTGGATCTGCGCGCAACCCGAGGTTCGCCGGACTTCGAGCTCCTTTTCGCTGGAGTTCTTGCCGGAGTTGAGGAGGAGGCCGGCCGGGGAGAGGAAGGGGCCGGGGCAGCGCCGGTGGAGCTCACCGGAGCGGGGCGGTGGCGGCGCGGCCTTGCCGGCGCGGTGGCGGAGGCAGCTGGCGCCGGCCGGCGTCGGGACGGCGTCGGAAAGAGAAGGCGGTGGCCGGCGGCGATGGAGGCGGCGGTGCGGTGGCCCGGCAACGAGGAAGGAGGCGGGGCTAATGCGAGGCGGCGGCGGGCGGCGATGCGGGCCGCGGGGGCCGGCCTCGGGCTCCCGGGCCACGGCGGCGGGGGGGACAGGCAAGGGCCATGTGGCGGGCGGCGGTAGGCGGCGGCGGATCCGGACATTGTCCGGTGTGGGTCGGACATGTCCGGCGGCGGCGGAGATCTATTTTTTTAAGGTTTCGAGAGGGGATCCGCGAATTTTTGGAGGGGTGTATATATAGGCATAGGGGGAGCTAGGAGAGTCCAAATGAGGTGCGTTTTTCGGCCACGCGATCGTGATAGAACGCTCTAGGACATGGAGCAGAGTTTGGTGGGTTTTGGGCCAAATTGGAGGGGTGTTGGGCTGCAACACACACGAGGCCTTTTCGGTCCCTCGGTTAACTGTTGGAGTATCAAACGAAGTCCAAATGGTACGAAACTTGACAGGCGGTCTACCGGTAGTAAACCAAGGCCGCATGACAAGTCTCGGTCCAATCCGGAAATGTTTAATCCCCACACACGAAAGAAAGCTAGAAATGATTACCGGAGGAGAACGAAGCGCCGGAATGCAAAACGGACAACGGGGAAAATGCTCGAATGCATGAGACAAACACGTATGCAAATGCAATGCACATCATGACATGATATGAGATGCATGACAACGACAACAACACACGAAGACAAAAACCCGAACCCGAGGAAAAAAATATAACTTAACGCCAGAAACGGCAAGAGTTGGAGTACAAATAGGGAAAGTTACATCCGGGGTGTTACATCTTAACTAAGAGGAATCTGGCCCAATAATGATGTACTGTTTCATCGGGTTCTTGCCTGATTTTGGATAGATCACTTATGTTGGGGTGGGTGGGTGGAATTAAATCTGAAGCCTCACCCCATCTAAGGCTCAGAGGCCGAGGAATTTCCGAACTCGAAAATTTGGATTCCTGGATGTTGTCTAATGAATCCAGCCCGTCGCCTGACTCTAAGTTCAGGTCTTGAGTGATATCCTCCCCTCCGCGGGTATCAGGCTTGGAGGGATCGGGAATCCGGACGTAGCGAGTCCTTAAGATAGATGAAGGGTCGCCGCACTGTCCCTCTACCACGCCAACGTGATGGGTGAGTTGGGGAGAGTTAATCTCTCTCAGATCGGTTTTAGGCCCGATCTGGTCGTAACCCGTAGCAACTCCCAGGGCGGTGAAGCGATCCAAGAGCTCATTTATGGAGGAAAGCCCCATTGGATCTTAACTGCTCGGCAAGTTCTGAGCTGACATGAAGATTGTTTTCGATGGCTCGAGAGGTCATCGTCGGCGCAGAAGCCGAACATGCGGTCATAAGAAAACCACCTAGCCGGAGGGTTTGGCCGACAGCCAAAGCTCCCTTAGCAACAGTGCCGTCTTTAAAGATGGGGCGAGGCATCCTTCCTGATGGCGACGACACAGAGGAACTCTCAATGAAAGCACCAATGTTGGTGTCAAAACCGGCGGATCTCGGGTAGGGGGTCCTGAACTGTGCGTCTAGGCCGGATGGTAACAGGAGGCAAGGGACACGAAGTTTTACCCAGGTTCGGGCCCTCTCGATGGAGGTAAAACCCTACGTCCTGCTTGATTAATATTGATGATATGGGTAGTACAAGAGTAGATCTACCACGAGATCGAGGAGGCTAAACCCTAGAAGCTAGCCTATGGTATGATTGTTGATGTGTACGTTGTCCTACGGACTAAAACCCTCTGGTTTATATAGACACCGGATAGGGTTAGGGTTACATAGAGTCGGTTACAATGGTAGGAGATCATCATATCCGTATCGCCAAGCTTGCCTTCCACGCGAAGGAAAGTCCCTTCCGGACACGGGACGGAGTCTTCAATCTTGTATCTTCATAGTCTAGGAGTCCGGCTAAAGGTATAGTCCGGCTATCCGAACACCCCCTAATTCAGGACTCCCTCACCTGGTTCAACCTTTCCCTTCCGAAGCATGCATATGCATTGCATATCATTTTATTTGGTCAAGTAGTCTAATCACCCCCCTCCCTCTAGACCTACTTTCGATCCTACAAGTGGTATCAGAGCTTTGGTCTCCATTTGCCTTGATTTCCATAGCTTTGGTGATCATAGCCTTGGTTTCACAACCTATGAGAATATGGCGTCTAGCGAGGGAAATTATCACCGTAGAGGTCCTTAGTTTGATGGTACTAATTTTGCTAGTTGGAAGCATAAGATGAAAATGCATATTCTTGGTCATAACCCCGTCGTTTGGGCTGTTGTGCATATTGGCTTGCAAGGTGAATACTTCGAGGATGGAAGAGAACCAGGTCGTGAAGCATCCGCGGAAGAATTGAAGATGTTGTAATACAACGCTCAAGCTTCCGATATTCTCTTCAGCGGATTGTGCCCCAAAGAATTCAACAAAATCAGCTACCTTGAGAATGCAAAGGAAATTTTGGATACTTTGGTTGATATGCACGAAGGTACTGAGTCCGTCAAGGAATCCAAGTTGGATGTGCTTCAAAGTCAACTTGACATGTTCAAAATGAAGGATGGTGAAGGAGTTGGTAAGATGTACTCTAGGCTTGCTCTCACCACAAATGAGATTGCCAGCTCAGGAAGCAAAGAGATGACTGATATATTCATCATCAAGAAGATTCTAAGAGCCTTGTATGGGAAATACGATACTGTGTGCACATTGATCCAAATGATGCCCAATTACAAAGATCTCAAGCCAATGTAAGTCATTGGTAGAATTATTGCTCATGAGATGTCACTCAAGGACAAGGAAGAGCACCATAACAAGTCAATTGGTGCTTACAAAGCTTCATGTGATGCTCCCATAGCATCTAGTGAGAAACAAGTCTTCATTGAAGAATTGATCTTAATGGTGAAGAACTTCAACAAGTTCTACAAGAATAGAAGCAAAGAGAGAAGTTCCAAGTCAAGGTCCTACAATGACAAAAGATCTTCTAGTCATGATCGCAATAGCTACAATTGTGGGAGACCCAGACAGTACTCCAACGAGTGTACGACTCCCTACAAGAAAAGAGAAGATTCACCCAAGAGGAGAAGTAAAAGAGATGAATCACCACCAAGAGAGAGAAAGAGTAGAGATGATCATTATGAACGAAGACCCTCTCATAGAAGCAAGGATTCGAAAAGGAAGGAAAAGTCATCAAAGAGCTACACAATACAAAGACATCAAGCTCATGTTGGTGAATGGGTATCCGGTTCCGACTCCGGCAACTACTCCGAGAGAAGTTATCACTCCGACTACGAATATACTCAAGATGAAGGTGTTGCCGGTCTTGCACTTGTGTCATCCAACTCCTACAACATATTTGACTAACAAAATGAAGGACTTGGAAGATGCTTCATGGCTAAAGTCCCTAAGGTATCACACCCTGATGTCTACTACGCAACATTATTCTTGTATACTCGTGTTGGGCCTCCAAGCGTAGAGTTTTGTAGGATAGTAGCAATTTTCCCTCAAGTGGATGACCTAAGGTTTATCAATCCAGGAGAGGTGTAGGATGAAGGTGGTCTCTCTCAAATGACCCTGCAACCAAATACAAGCAATCTCTTGTGTCCCCAACACACCCAATACAATGGCAAATTCTATAGGTGCATTAGTTTGGCAAAGAGATGGTGATAAAAGTGTGATACAGATGGTAGAAATAAATTTTTATAATCTGAATAAATAAAAACATAAAGGTAGAAAATAGTAAACGGGCAAAAAAACGGTGTTGCAGTGCTTAAAAATGAGGCCTAGGGTCCATACCTTCGCTAGTGCAATCTCTAAACAGTGCTAACATAGTTGGATCATATGATTATCCCACAAAGTGTAACGAAGAATCACTCACGAGTTCCTATTAGGGGATAAAGAAAGATAGGAATTGTTTGAAGGGTACTAAACCACCTAAAAGCTATTCTTTCCGTTGAATCTATTCAAGAGTTCGTAATAAAATAACACAAAGCTATTTTTTCCGTTCGATCTATCCTAGAGTACGTACTAGAATAACACCAAAGCATATTCATATTCATAACACTCAATCCACACAAAGAACTACAAGAGTGCCCCAAGATTTCTACCAGAAAAACAAGGACAAGAACGTGCATCAACCCCTATGCATAGATTACCGCAATGTCACCGCGGGAATCCGCAAGTTGAGTGCCAAAACATATATCAAGTGAATCAATATAATACCCCATTGTCACCACAAGTATTCAATTGCAAGACATATATCAAGTGTTCTCAAATCTGAATATTCAATTCGACAAGACAAGACTTCAAAGGGCAAAGATTCAATTCATCACAACAAGAGTATAGAGGGGAGAAACATCATATGATCTGACTATATTAACAAAGCCCATGATATAGATCATGAGAGAGAGTGAGAGATTAAACACATAGCTACTGGTACAAACCCTCAGCCCCGAGGGTGGACTACTCCCTCCTCATCGTGGTGGCCGCCGGGATGATGAAGATGGCCACCGGAGATGATTCCCTCCCTCCGGTAGGGTGCCGGAACGGGTCTAGATTGGTTTTCGGTGGCTACAGAGCCCTGCGGCGCCAAGGGTTTCGGAATATTTGGGAATTTATAGTGCAAAGAAGGGGTACGGGAGGCCACCGAGGTGGGCATAACCCACCTGGGAGTGCCAGGGGGCCCTGGCGCGCCTTGGTGGGTTGTGCCCCCCTCGGGGCACCCCCAGGAGCAGCTCTGGCCCATTGGGTTCCTTCTGGTCCAAAAAAATCTCCAAAAAGTTTCGCGGTGTTTCGACTCCGTTTGATATTGATTTCCCATGATGTAAAAAACAAGCAAAAAAACAGCAACTGGCACTGGGCACTGGGACAATAGGTTATTCCCAAAAAATGATATAAAGTTGCTATAAAATGGTTGTAAAACACCCAAGAATGATAAAATAACAGCATGAATACTTCATAAAATATAGATACGTTGGAGACGTATCAGCATCCCAAAGCTTAATTCCTACTCGTCCTCGAGTAGGTAAATGATAAAAGAAATAATTTATGAAGTGTGAATGCTAGCAAAGTGCATAAGTTTGATCAATGATAATTTCAATCACTTTTCCTAGCATCATAGCAGCAATTCTTTCTTATGAAACTTCTCATGTTATAGTGGCAACCAATTCACATGTTAAGGTTCAAACAATGGATTCTCTTGAAAGTCAACAACCTATGTTCTTAATCACCAAGCAATTGCAATTCAACTTATTCAACAGAGTTTAAGTAAGAGCTCCACATACTCGATCATCATATAGTCTTCTATGATTGCTAACACTCACCGCATACACATGAGCAAAACATTTCAACTCGACACATAGAAAGATAGGGGCTTATTGTTTTGCCTCCCAACGTATTCACCTCAAGGGTGATGTCAACAATAATAACTCATGCTACCCATATTCAACTAGATATATGTGCCTAGATCTTTCCTTACTACATGATGCTTATGAAAAGAGAAAATGAAAAGGAATAGAGTGGAATACTTTGACTCTTTACATAAAAGTAAATATTGAAAAGTAAAAGATAGGCCCTTCGCAGAGGGAAGTAGGGATTTGTAGAGGTGCCAGAGCTCAAAGCGAAAATTGAGAGATAAAAACATTTTGAGAGGCATACTTTTCCCACCAACAAAAATGACTTAGAGTTCCCAATACTTTCCATGCTTAGATATATCATAGGCGGTTCCCAAACAGAAAATAAAGTGTATTCCTTTTTCCACCATACTTTCACTTTGCATGGCTAACCGTATCCACGGGTGCCCTCCATACCAACACTTCTCAAGGAATTTATTATTTGACAACATAAAGTAAATTCAATTTTTTGTGTTTCGAGACTGGGCATCCCTAATACCTTTGCCTTACTCTCGTGCAATGACAAGTGAATAAACACTCATCTTGAGAATAACACATCTAGCATGGAAAATATTAGCCACCCCTCACCGCTCCATGAGCGAAACAAACACACAAAAGAGAAGTTTATTTTGAAAGAAATGGCACATGCAAATTTGCTTAGAACGGCAAAAGAATACCACACATAGGTAGATATAGTGGACTCATATAAATAAGATCTGGGTTTAAGGGTTTTTGGATGCACAAGTAGTATCTCTACTTGGTGCGGAATTTTTAGCAAGCAAAGATGGGGGCAAGCACCACATGTTGAAGGATCTATGAAAATATAATTTCTATGTGAATATGAACAAACATAAACCATTATGTTGTCTTCCTTGTTATCAATGTCAAAACCGGCGGATCTCGGGTAGGGGGTCCCGAACTGTGCGTCTAGGCCGGATGGTAACAGGAGGCAGAGGACACCATGTTTTACCCAGGTTCGGGCCCTCTCGATGGAGGTAAAACCCTACGTCATGCTTGATTGATATTGATGATATGGGTAGTACAAGAGTAGATCTACCACGAGATCAAAGAGGCTAAACCCTAGAAGCTAGCCTATGGTATTTTTTTATGTTGTGGTTGTTGTTGTACGGACTAAAACCCTTCGGTTTATATCGACACAGGAGAGGGTTAGGGTTACACAAGGTCAGTTACAAAGGAGGACATATCCATATCCGTATTTCCTAGCTTGCCTTCCACGCCAAGTAGAGTCCCATCCGGACACGAGACGAAGTCTTCAATCTTGTATCTTCATAGTCTAACAGTCCGACCAATGGAGATAGTCCGACTGTCCGGAGACCCCCTAATCCAGGACTCCCTCAGTAGCCCCTGAACCAGGCTTCAACGACGATGAGTCCGGCACGCAGTATTGTCTTCGGCATTGCAAGGCGGGTTCCTTCTCCGAACTCATCACAGAAGAATTTGAATACAAGGATACTGTCTGACCCTGCAAAATAAGTTCCACATACCACCGTAGAGAGAATAATATTTTCGCAGATCTAATTTGCAGGCTTGTTCTGGCAGCATGACATTATGTCATGGCCCGGTGATTGTTCGAACCGTTTCCTTCAACCAGCCCCGCACATAACGCGAGGCAGTTTTTCGACACGTCTTGTCAAAGCAGAGATCGTGTCCACTTATTACAGGATTCTCATCAATACGGGCGTGGGTAACCCAACTGCGCCATCAATTACGACGCTTGGGGGATAAGCGAGTTTTACCAGTCAAGTGGGGCGCTTAGCTTCGTCCGCCCATATAAAGGGATAAGGATTCACCTTTCTATCCACGCCTTCTTCCTCATTCGATCATCCATTTTCGCACACTCGGGGTCAAGCGCCCAAGTCCACACTTCCCACCTCAACCTTCTCCAACCATGTTCGGAGCGGGAGGCAGGTGGATGGTCTCCTCCGTCACGGGGGGAGACATCAAGAATCTGCGCGGAGCCGGATACTTAGCCGCGAACATCGCGCATTGGCTGCACGCTGCGGGGCAGATCGTCCCTACCCCGGAACCTCACGAGAGGGTAGTTTTCCTTCACCACTTCCTCCACGGACTAGGGTTTCCCCTCCATCCATTCGTCTGTGGTCTCATGTTCTACTATGGGCTGGACTTTCATGATCTGGCCCTGAACTTCATCCTCAACATTTCGGCGTTCATCGTCGTGTGTGAGGCTTTCCTCCGCATCTGGCCCCACTTCGGCCTGTGGTTAAAGACCTTCAATATCAACCGAAGGTGGTACGAGGCCAACAAGTAGAATGCGGCGGAGCCATGGTGGGCAAGATGCCCAACGTTATATGGCTCCAAGGCTCCTTTGTGGAGACAATAAAGGGATGGCAATCGGCGTGGTTCTACATCACCGAGCTGCGCGACGCCAAATGGGTGGCAGCCCCCGAGTTTCGATCCGGATTCCCTACACGGCTCACTTCCTGGAAAGAGAAGGGCTTGTCGTGGGGTTCGTCGGTGGAGCTGGATGGACTCCAGAAATGTATCCGGAGTATGGCGAGCAAGAAGCTCAAGCTTGTCAACATAGTCCAAGTTATGCTCATCCGTCGGATCCTCCCGTGTCAACAATGGGATTTTACCTTGTGGGAGTTCGACCCGGCCCGGCACCAGACTCTGAGCGAGCTCTTTGATACGACGCACAAGGACGTCTGGAAGGTGCTGTTCAAGGGCGCCAAGGTCCCTCCTTCTCTCGCCGAGGACCGAGGACTAAGCACAAAGTGCCTAGCGCGTTTGGTGAGTTCAATACGTCTCGTAGGACATTTGTTTTCCCTAGCTTAATTATGTGCGGGGTCTAATCTCCATGCCTTTGACAGGACTGGGTGGAGATGTTAGGGCAGATTAACTACCCGTCCCCTTTGCCCAAAGATACTGCGGGCGCTCTCCTGACGGAGATGCTGACTCCGACTCCTTACAAGGTGCCGGAGAAGACCAAGAAGGCAAAGGGAACCCGAAAGAGTTCCTTGCACCAGGTGTTATCGGACTAATCGTCCGATAACTCTGCGGCACACTCCTCCCCCGAAGACGAGGATGAAGAAGAAGATGCTCCCCCTCCAGGCGGGGGAGACAAGAAAAGGAAGGCCACCCCAACTGGGGAAGCCGAAGGGTCCAAGAAGGGGAGGACTCTCCTTCTGGACAGTTCCACCGCCGCCGACGAGGGCGAAGACGAGTGGTTGCCCCGGGCCAAGCCCCCGGGGAGATCGTAAGTATTCAGATACCAGATTAACTCATAAAATTCCTTTGTCGCACTATTTTTCCTAACGCCGAACATAATTATGCAGGCCGCCAAGAGCCAGTATCGATGTATCATCGGATGGCTCCCTAGGCTTATCGGACATGGATAGCGATCCTGTCCCGACCGCCACCTCCCCTCATCCTGCTGACGACGCCGAGGTGCTGTCTCAAGAGGCACTGGGTCGGGGGGAGACAGTCCTGGAGGCGCCTCAAGGAGACCTTCCGGACTCCGGGAGCCGAGGGGACGGGGCCCCTGAGAGCTCTGAGTTCGGCCCTCAGCCGAACACCGCGCCGGAACCTCCAGCGGTTCCAGGCTCAGGCAGGCGGCCTCCTCCTAAGAGGGGCAAGACACATGTGCTGGTGACCTCTGTCCATCCAGAGGTGTCGGACAATCTGCTGGAAGCGCTTCACAGCGCTTCCATCGACGAGGAGCACCGCAATATCATGAGTGCGGTGATCCAGAAGGTTCAGTCCGCCAAGAGCGGATTGACTGAAGCCTGTGCCAGCCTTCTAACAGGCTTTGAGGTAAGTGTTTTAAAATGTAGTAGAAATATTACAGCATAGACAGTAGCCCCTGATGCTTTGTTCGGTGTTCACAAAGAAAAGCCGAGCAGAGGACCAAATAATATCGCAGGAGTCTAATATAAGTATGTCAATATGCATATGCAGGCTTCGCTGCTGGCGTCCGCCGCACTGACTGCAGAGGTCGCTGTACTGAAGCAGGACCTCGACGGGTCCAGGAAAGAGCTCGTCCTTGCAAAGAGGCAGCTCGAGGAGAACAACGGTAAGTAATACCCTGTCTATAGATATGTATATATAAAAGAGGACGTGATTGCAAAATGACAGGATCATCGTATGTTTGCCAGGGGCCATGGCCGAGGTGGCGACCCTGAAGCAAGCGCTAACCAAGGCCGAAG
Source organism: Triticum aestivum (assembly GCF_018294505.1). Taxonomy (NCBI): domain Eukaryota; kingdom Viridiplantae; phylum Streptophyta; class Magnoliopsida; order Poales; family Poaceae; genus Triticum; species Triticum aestivum. Next base: position 665,907,106 of record NC_057800.1, read on the forward strand.
ATAAAGAGGCCAAGGAGCGCACCGAGCGAGAGAAGCACGAGGCTCGGGTGGGCGAGGTGCAGCAAGAGCTGCAGGCTCTCATGGCGAAGCACGAGGCGTTGGCGCTTGACTCAAAGACGCGGGAGGTCGAGCTTGCCGCGGCCCTTGAGAGTGCAAAAAGTGCCAAGGCTGAAGCCCAAAAGGCCCTCCAAGAGATCGACGCGATGAAGAAGATAGCGGCGGGTAAGGCTTTCTATATGCAAAGCAAGCATGTAAAAGTAAATTACCGATTACTTACTCGACTCCGGAGCTCTCCAGGAGCATTCGCAGATTTGCCCCACAGTGTGTCCGATGCCGCACAATTTTACCAGGCCGGGGATGGAAGCTCAACGGAGAAGTTGTTCTGGTCTCAGTATGCTCAGGCCGAACACCCGGTGCCAATGAGCGACCAGCTGAAGCAGATGGTCGAGCTACATAAGGCGGCCGATCGGGCCATGAAGAGCTTTATAGTCCGGCTATGGCCTTGGGACACCCTTCCGAACAACTTCTTCGGCCTGGTGAGGCGGCTTGTGGATGCCTGCCCGCGGCTGGAGGTCGTCAAGCGATCTGTCTGCATTGAAGGTGCACGCCGGGCTTTCGCCCGTGTGAAATTGCAGTGGGTCAAGCTAGACGCCGTGAAGCTGATCAAGGAGGGGCCACCGGAGCGCAAGGAGCACCGCCACCCCGAGATGTACTACAAGGGTGTTTTGCCGGGTGCCCGCCTCATTGCGGATGACTGTTCAAAAGATGTAATATTTGAATGAGACTTGCTCGTTTTATCCTGTATTTATGAAAACTTGTTTCATATGCGCTATGCAACGCTTGTTTGAATTTAGAATATTACCTTTTGTTTGGCTGTTTATCCAATCTGAGAGATGGCTAGTCCTCGGCTTCTGCCCCCATGCCACGAGTGCTGGGGTGTTCGGCGTAAACCTGAGCACTCTTGTTCCCATGTTTGGGTCCTTCGAGGGAGGTGCTCAGCGCAGCGAACAAGGCAACTGGACTAATAATGCTTCATCACTCTCACTTAGCCATCGAATTCTATAATTTTAAATTTCGGCGAAGCTGAAAGCACAAGTGCTCCCTAGGTGGTTTTGGTAATTGATGACAACATATCTCTTGTTGGACTAATGTTTCTATCTAGCATGTTTCAGATAAGTTCAACAATGGAGTGGCATGGACTAAAGGTTATGGGAACTCCTTCAAGATGCTAAGGACAAAGGATTGGCTAAAGCTTCAAGCTCAAGACTCATCATTTTACATTTTAGTGATCCAAGATCACATTGAGTCTTTAGGAAAAGCCAATACTATCAAGGAGGGATGAGGTGTTGCTTAATGAGCCTCTTGCTTCATGTGCTTAGTGATATGCTCCAAAACCCTCAACTACTTTCCCATATCCACATATGACCTAAACCCTAAGCCAAACTCGGTCCTACCGATTCTTCCTATCCGGCGCCACCGAGTTCCACTTGTCATAAGCCATTGCCAAACCCTAGCAATTCGGTCCTACCGATAGGGATCTCGGTCTCACCGAGATGGGGTTGCAAACTCTCTGTTTCCCTTTCGTAACTTTTCGGTCTCACCGAAAGAGCGAATCGGTCCCACCGAGATTGCAATGTAAATTCAGTGTTTCCCCTTTGTAACTTTTCGGTCTCACCGAAAGAGCAAATCGGTCCCACCGAGTTTGCCTGACCAACTCTCTGGTTAGCTAATTACCAAATTCGGTCTCACCGAGTTTGTGTAATCGGTCTCACCGAGATTACGTTATGCCCAAACCCTAACCATATCGGTCCTACCGAGTTGCATGTCAGTCCCACCGAAAATTTCTAACGGTCACTAGGTTTACATTTTCGGTCCGACCGAGTTTGTTGATTCGGTCCCACCGAGATTGGAAAACTATGTGTAACGGTTGGATTTTGTGGAGGCTATATATACCCCTCCACCTCCTCTTCATTCGGGGAGAGAGCCATCAAAACACATACACCATTCCAACTCATATGTTCTGAGAGAGAACCACCTACTCATGTGTTGAGACCAAGACATTCCATTCCTACCATATGAATCATGATCTCTAGCCTTCCCAAGTTGATTTCCACTCAAATCTTCATTCCACCAAATCCAAATCCTAAGAGAGAGAGTTGAGTGTTGGGGAGACTATCATTTGAAGCACAAGAGCAAGGAGTTCATTACCTACACACCATTTGTTACTTCTTGGAGAGTGGTGTCTCCTAGATTGGCTAGGTGTCACTTGGGAGCCTCCGACAAGATTGTGGAGTTGAACCAAGCAGTTTGTAAGGGCAAGGAGATCGCCTACTTCGTGAAGATCTACCGCTAGTGAGGCAAGTCCTGTGTGGGCGATGGCCATGGTGGGATAGACAAGGTTGCTTCTTCGTGGACCCTTTGTGGGTGGTTGCTTCTTCGTGGACCCTTCGTGGGTGGAGTCCTGTGTGGACTCGCGCAACCATTACCCTTGGGTGGAGCCCTATGTGGACTCGCGCAACCGTTACCCTTAGTGGGTTGAAGTCTCCATCAACGTGGGTGTAGGATAACACCACCTATCCGAACCACGGGAGAAACATCCGTGTCTCAAATTGCGTTTGATCTCTCCAAACCCTTCCCTTTTACATTCTTGCAAGTTGCATGCTTTACATTCCGCTGCTCATATACTCTTTGCATGCTTGCTTGATATGTATTGTGTGTGTTGAAATTGTGCCGAAACACCACTTAAACCGAAAAAGCTTAAAAAATTGCAACTTTAGCATTAAGTGTCTAATCACCCCCCCCCCCCTCTAGACACATCTACTTCTTGATCCTACAAGTGGTATCAGAGCTTTGGTCTCCATTGCCTTGGTTTAATCACCATTGGAGGAAGATGGATGTGTCTACTCTAGGGAGTCTAAGACATAGAGTGCCTATTCTTGATGGAAAGTATTTTCATGAGTGGAAAAATGAGATGCTTCTAATCTTCAATCAACATCATTTGAACAAGTATATTGCTAGCCCTTGTGCACTTCATATTGATCCTTTGCATCCTACCCTAGATGAAGATATTGACTTGATTCGCAATCTTAGAACTATTGAGCTCATCATTAGAGGATTGCCCAAAAACTTGATTGCTAGTTTGCCTACTCAAAGTTGTGCCTATACTATATGGAAATTTCTTGAGGAACGATTTCCCGATCATTCCTTGAAAACTTTGGATGAAAATTTCCATAAATCTATTGCCTTGAGTAAGATGAATTCTAGTGATCCTAGTTTTGGTAAATGTCTACTTCAACTTACCAATCTTAAGCATGCTAAAGGAGATGTTGGAATCATTAATGATATCATATTCAAAGCTATAAGAATTCATAAAAGTGACCACCTTGATGATCATTTATCTAATGAATTACCCTCTCTAGGAAATGATGAGTCTCAAGATCATGATGAACATGAATATTATGATGATGATGATAGTGACTTCGATCTTGATAATGCAATGAGACATTTTGGTCTTATGGCAAATCTTCGAGGATATGAATCAGGAGGAAAGGAATGGGTCCTTGATAGTGGATGTACTGATCATATGACCGGAGATGAAGAGATTTTTCATGAGATTGCTGGAAATGACGGCCCTCGAAAATATGTCACCTTTGGTGATAATTCAAAGGGTAAAGTGGTTGGCCTTGGTAAGGTGGCCATCTCACATGATAGTTCCATTCAAAATGTCATGCTCGTTGAATATCTTGGCTACAACTTACTTTCAGTATCTAGACTTGCTGACTTCGGTTTGAATGTCCTATTTACTGAGGTAGATTGCCAAGTATTTCGTCGAGACAATCATAAAATGGTCTTTACGGGTATGCGTAGAGGTGATCTTTACATTGTCGATTTCTCTAAAAAGGCACAACCTAAAACTTGGTTTGTTGCTAAATCCTCAAAAGGTTGGTTGTGGCATAGACGACTAGGTCAAGTTGGCATGAGAAACCTTGACAAACTTATTAAAGGAAATCATATCCTTAGAGTCAACGATGTCATATTTGATAAGGATAGACTTTGCAGTGCTTGTCAAGCAGGTAAACAGGTTGGAGGAAGACATCCCGTCAAGAACATCATGACCACAAGGAGGCCACTCGAGCTACTTCACATGGATCTTTTTGGTCCCAATGCCTACAAGAGTCTCGGTGGAAATTCCTTTGGTCTAGTTATAGTTGATGATTTTTCAAGATTTACGTGGGTGTTCTTTCTTAATGACAAGTCGCAGGTCCATAAGATCTTCAGAAACTTCGCTAGGAAAGCCCAAAATCAGTTTGATGTGAAGATCAAGAAGGTTCGGAGTGACAACAGAACGGAGTTCAAGAACGCAAATGTGGACACCTTTCTTGACGAAGAAGGGATTTCACACGAGTTCTTGGCTACGTACACACCTCAACAAAATGGAGTTGTTGAGAGGAAGAACCGGACGCTCGTCGAAATGGCAAGAACAATGCTTGATGAATACAAGACGCCAAAGCACTTTTGGTCAGAAGCGGTTGAGACAGCTTGTCACGCAACAGATCGCTTATATCTTCACAAGCTACTCGACAAGACGGCATACAAGCTTCTCACCGGTAACAAACCCCAAGTTGGATACTTTCGAGTATTCGGCTCAAAGTGCTACATTCTTGATAAGCATCGTCGTTCAAAGTTTGCTCCTAAATCTCATGAAGGTTTTCTACTTGGTTATGGCTCAAACTCTCACACTTAAAGTGTCTACAACAATTTCACCCGAAAGGTTGAAGAGACGGTAGATTTGAAGTTTGATGAATTTAATGGCTCGCAAGTAGAGCAATTGCCAATTGATGTAGGAGACAAAGACTCTTCAGAAGCAATTCAAGACTTGTCCATTGGAAAAATTCGTCCAACGGAGGTGAAGGAGAGTACTTCATCCGTCCAAGTGGAAGCTTCTACTTCACGACAAGGTGAACCAAGAATAGACACGGAAGCATCCACAAGTGGGACACACCAAGATGAAGAAAACGAGGAAGTACGTCAAGATGAACATCAACAACCTCCTTCTCCACCACGACAAGAGAACGACGACGTCAACAATGAAGAAGGCCAAGAAGAAGAACAAGGTGAAGCAGATGTTCAACGAAGACCCAAGCAAAAGCTCTCACGAGTTCGAGCAAGAATTGCCAAAGATCATCCCGTCGAGCAAATCCTCAATGATATACAAACCGGGAGAATCACTCACTCAAAAACTCGTTTAGCTAACTTTTGTGAAAACTATTCATTCATCTCTAGCATTGAACCTATGAAGGTTGAAGAAGCATTGGAAGATCCAGATTGGATAAACGCTATGCATGAAGAGCTACATAATTTTGAGAGAAACCAAGTTTGGACATTGGTCGAGAAGCCCGATAACAACCACAACATCATTGGTACCAAATGGGTGTTTCGCAACAAGCAAGATGAAGATGGACAAGTGGTTCGCAACAAAGCACCTCTCGTCGCCCAAGGGTACACACAAGTCGAAGGTATGGACTATGGTGAGACGTATGCCCCCGTTGCTAGACTTGAGTCCATTCGTATCTTACTTGCCTATGCTAATCACCATAACATCACCTTGTACCAAATGGACATTAAAAGTGCTTTTCTAAATGGTGAAATAGAGGAGTAAGTTTATGTCAAACAACCTCCCGGCTTTATCAATCCTAAGAAACCAAATCATGTTTACAAACTTCATAAAGCTCTTTATGGTCTTAAACAAGCTCCTAGAGCATGGTATAAATGCTTGACCAAGTTCCTTACTACAAGTGGTTTTGAAATTGGTAAAATTGATTCTACTCTTTTTACTAAAAGGGTTAATGGAGAGCTATTTGTATGCCAAATTTATGTTGATGATATCATATTTGGTTCAACTAACCCTCTCTTTAGTGAAAAGTTTGGAAAGCTAATGTCAGAGAAGTTTGAGATGTGTATGATGAGTGAACTCAAATTCTTTCTCGGGTTGCAAATCAAGCAAACTAAGGAAGGTACATTTGTCTCTCAAACAAAGTACACCAAGGACTTATTCAAGAAGTTCAATATGCAAGAATGCAAAGGTATGTCTACACCCATGCCTACTAGTGGACATAATGATTTAACCAAAGATGGTGAACCTGTTGATCAAAAGGTTTATCGCTCTATGATTGGTTCATTGTTATACCTATGTACTTCACATCCCGATATTATGCTAAGTGTGTGCATGTGTGCACGATATCAAGCTGCTCCTAAAGATTGTCATCTTAAGGCTTGTTAAAGGATAGTGATATATTTAATCCATACACCAAATTTTGGCATTTGGGATCCTAAGAGGTCTTCTTTTGATCTTGTTGGCTATTCCGACTCGGATTATGCCGGAGACAAGGTTGATAGAAAGTCCACTTTGGGTACTTGTCAATTTCTTGGTAGATCTCTTGTGTCTTGGTCTTCCAAGAAACAAAACTCGGTATCCTTATCCACCGCCGAAGCTGAATACATTGCCGCTGGTTCATGTTGTGCTCAATTACTTTGGATGACACAAACTCTTAAAGATTATGGGATTTATGTGAAACATGTTCCACTGCTTTGTGACAATGAAAGTGCTATCAAAATTGCTCATAATCCTGTACAACATTCTCGAACTAAGCATATTGAAGTTCGTCATCATTTCATTCGAGATCATGTTGCTAAGGGTGACATCAATCTTAAGCATGTTCGCACCGACAAGCATTTAGCGGATATATTCACTAAACCACTTGATGAGAAAGTGTTTTGCAGGTTGAGAGGAGAATTGAACATCATTGCTGCTTCGAACTTGGAGTAGAAACTTCATTGGATACATGCAAGACATGAGCTTATGACTAATCTATGATATATCTCTTATGATAACTATCTTATGTCTTGGATATATTTGCACCTTGCATGTTGCCTAACCCATGTAGGTGCTTGGTTGAATCTAATTCCATGAGACTGCGATTCACTCACATCTTGATCAATCTCCACATCACCAAGACTCTACACAATAGTGGTTGAAGACAAGGAAGCACAAAACCATTCAAACATATACTTTGACAAATTGATTGTCATTTTTGGACACACAAGTGCTCTTCCTTGCAAGAACTAACCCATGCAGGTAGATGAACTCAAACTCCAAGTGGCGCTCCCAACTCTTACATCAACCTTGAGCACCCACACAAGTTCAACTACATGAGCAAGAACCACACCACCACCCAAGGTATGTTATTCCATCTTAGAGAAGCTTTACTCCAAGACATGAGTCAAAGCAACTCAACAAGATGTGAATACATCAAGATACTTAAACGAAAAATGGTAACCCCATTTTGAGCTTAAATGATGAGTATGACCTATGATCAAGTGTTCTCACTTGACTCCTAAGTCAATATACTCTAACATAGGTGACTATATCACCGCCCAACTCTAGATGAAGCTCTCTTGTGTTCTTTCTTTGTGTTATTGCATTTGTCTCATGCATGTTTATTTTCTCTCTCCTTTTTCAAAAACAAAAAAACTTCATCTAGATCTTTCAGTTTCTTCTCTTTTCTCTTTGTTTTTGTTCTGCATTTTCTACACTTAATTCATTGCAAATCTTTGTGAGATCTTACTTGACTAGTGAGCTGAGGTGACAAGTGTTTTTCTCTGTGATGAACTCGGTTTCACCGGATTGTCATTTTCGGTCCAACCGAATCCCTTCGGTAATACCGAAACATGCCACTCGGTGCCACCGATTTTGCAACAGGAAAAACAGTTTGCCACATATTCTATATCTCTTCTGATCCAGCTCCACTCAATGAATCTTGTCCTCTACAAGCATCACTGTTTTATTCCCTGCTTTGTACTAAATCTCAAGGACCAAACCTATTCGACGGATTCCAGGAAAAACCTTCTTGGAAATTGATGTCAAAGGGGGAGAGAGAGATCACATCAAAGCTTATCATCAGGGAGAGAGAGAGAGATCACATCAAAGCTTATCACCTACAAAGGAGAGAAAGTACTAAGGGGGAGAGAATACTCAAGGATCCCATATATTAAGGGGAAGAAAGAAATCTCCAAGGGGGAGAGAATACTCAAGGATCCCAGATGCTTGATCTTCAAGAGGAGAGATGCCACATGTCTTTTTGGGGGAAAGACATGTTCATATGAACTCATTTGAATTTAGTTCTATTCATATCTTTCAGCTCTGATTTTCTGTTCCCTATCTTCTCCCAATATCCCATGTAAGATTCAGGGGGAGCAAGATACCTAAGGGAAAGAAATTCCGTCATATCTTTACTCTTGGGGACATGTTGAATTCAATGTGGTACTTTGTACTCAGTCTCTACATGTCATCCCAGTCTTGGTATTCTTGTGGTTTCTTTTGTTTACTCTGGCTAGTGGATGTACATGTGTTATCTAACCTTGTTTGTGCAGGTTCATTCCATCCTAAGCCAACTCAAGACCACAAGGTAAGTATATGCATCAAAATCATGAGTATGAGGAGTTCTTGCTTATGTACATACTGTTTGCAAGAAGGACTCATGAGCATGAAGGTATTTTCCTTGATAATCTTTTGCTCTGATGCATATGGCCAAGATACATGTAACACATTGCCTACTCTGTCATGGTTATGCTCTCACATGCCTCTATATTTCATATTTACTTGAGTGCATACATGTAGGGGGAGCCTATGCTTGTTACATGTCCTTCCAAAGCTTTACTTGCTGGCCTTTATATCTTTATCTAAAGCTTTGATGTATGTTGCCATCAATTACCAAAAAGGGGGAGATTAAAAGCACAAGTGCTCCCTAGGTAGTTTTGTTAATTGATGACAACATATCTCTTGTTGGACTAATGTTTCTATCTAGCATGTTTCAGATAAGTTCAACAATTGAGTGGCATGGACTAAAGGTTATGGGAACTCCTTCAAGATGCTAAGGACAAAGGATTGGCTAAAGCTTCAAGCTCAAGACTCATCATTTTACATTTTAGTGATCCAAGATCATATTGAGTCTTTAGGAAAAGCCAATACTATCAAGGAGGGATGTGGTGTTGCTTAATGAGCCTCTTGCTTCATGTGCTTAGTGATATGCTCCAAAACCCTAAACTACTTTCCCATATCCACATATGACCTAAACCCTAAGCCAAACTCGGTCCTACCGATTCTTCCTATCCGGCGCCACCGAGTTCCACTTGTCATAAGCCACTGTCAAACCCTAGCAATTCGGTCCTACCGATAGGGATCTTGGTATCACCGAGATGGGGTTGCAAACTCTCTGTTTCCCTTTCGTAACTTTTCGGTCTCACCGAAAGAGCGAATCGCTCCCACCGAGATTGCAATGTAAATTCAGTGTTTCCCCTTTGTAACTTTTCGGTCTCACCGAAAGAGCAAATCGGTCCCACCGAGTTTGCCTGACCAACTCTCTGGTTAGCTAATTACCAAATTTGGTCTCACCGAGTTTGTGTAATCGGTCTCACCGAGATTACGTTATGCCCAAACCCTAACCATATCGGTCCTACCGAGTTGCATGTCAGTCCCACCGAAAATCTCTAACGGTCACTAGGTTTACATTTTCGGTCCGACCGAGTTTGTTGATTCGGTCCCACCGAGATTGGAAAACTGTGTGTAACGGTTGGATTTTGTGTGGAGGCTATATATACCCCTCCACCTCCTCTTCATTCGGGGAGAGAGCCATTAGAACACATACACCATTCCAACTCATATGTTCTGAGAGAGAACCACCTACTCATGTGTTGAGACCAAGACATTCCATTCCTACCATATGAATCTTGATCTCTAGCCTTCCCAAGTTGCTTTCCACTCAAATCTTCTTTCCACCAAATCCAAATCCTAAGAGAGAGAGTTGAGTGTTGGGGAGACTATCATTTGAAGCACAAGAGCAAGGAGTTCATTACCTACACACCATTTGTTACTTCTTGGAGAGTGGTGTCTCCTAGATTGGCTAGGTGTCACTTGGGAGCCTCCGACAAGATTGTGGAGTTGAACCAAGGAGTTTGTAAGGGCAAGGAGATCGCCTACTTCGTGAAGATCTACCGCTAGTGAGGCAAGTCCTGTGTGGGCGATGGGCATGGTGGGATAGACAAGGTTGCTTCTTCGTGGACCCTTTGTGGGTGGTTGCTTCTTCGTGGACCCTTCGTGGGTGGAGCCCTATGTGGACTCGCGCAACCGTTACCCTTGGGTGGAGCCCTGTGTGGACTTGCGCAACCGTTACCGTTAGTGGGTTGAAGTCTCCATCAACGTGGATGTAGGATAGCACCACCTATCCGAACCACGGGAAAAACATCCGTGTCTCAAATTGCGTTTGATCTCTCCAAACCCTTCCCTTTTACATTCTTGCAAGTTGCATGCTTTACATTCCGCTGCTCATATACTCTTTGCATGCTTGCTTGATATGTATTGTGTGTGTTGAAATTGTGCCGAAACTCCACTTAAACCGAAAAAGCATAAAAAATTGCAACTTTAGCATTAAGTGTCTAATCACCCCCCTCTAGACACATCTACTTCTTGATCCTACAGAAGCCCCTGGTATTCGGAAGGCCGGATTTGGGGCGCGATACACGCCTTTAAGCCGGACAGGGCCGGCCCCTCGCTCTAAGCGGCATAAGTCTTTAGGGACTCGAAAACCTCGCCGAACAGCGACCAGTCTCTCACCTTATCATCACAGTCAGTTTTAGCTTTCTCTACTGAGGTGCTGAACCTAGCAGAACCGGGGCATAATCGCAGTAGTTCTCCTAGCGCTACCTTAGCTGATAGAGCGGAACGTAAGGTACCAAAACATAGGAGCCGGGCAAACCCAACATTTGACCAAAGACATGATTCGGAGTTGATGCATATAATGCTATAAGTTCGGGGTGCCGCACTTGTGAAAGTGTTCGGACTTTTCACACCGCATTGTGGGGTACGTAAGCCCCTAGTGTATTGGCCGTACCAGAGTGTACGGTTGCAAGGCGTCATTAATGAACATATATATATATATAAACACTATTCTGATCACGGGATCAGAATAATATTCTGATCACAACCTGAACTGCCTGAGTAACACGACTGACCTACCCTCTTTACGAACCCGACGATCGGTGTCAAAACCGGCGGATCTCGGGTAGGGGGTCCCGAACTGTGCGTCTAGGCCGGATGGTAACAGGAGGCAGGGAACACTTTGTTTTACCCACGTTCGGGCCCTCTCGATGGAGGTAATACCCTACTCCTGCTTGATTCATATTGATGATATGGGTAGTACAAGAGTAGATCTACCACGAGATCAAGGAGGCTAAACCCTAGAAGCTAGCCTATGGTATGATTGTGTATATTGAGTTGATTGCCTACGGACTACAACCCTCCGGTTTATATAGACACCGGATAGGGTTAGGGTTACACAGAGTCAGTTACAATGGTAGGTCTCTTGAATATTCGCATCGCCAAGCTTGCCTTCCACGCCAAGGAAAGTCCTATCCAGACACGGGACGAAGTCTTCAATCTTGTATCTTCATAATCCAGGGGTCCGGCTGAAGGTATAGTCCGGCTACCCGAACACCCCCTAATCCAGGACTCCCTCAGTAGCCCCTGAACCAGGCTTCAATGACGATGAGTCCGGCGTGCAAATTGTCTTCGGCATTGCAAGGCGGGTTCCTCCTCCAAGTCCTTCATAGAAGATTTGTAAACACCAAGAGTAGTGTCCGATTCTGCAAAATAAGTTTCCACATATTGCCATAGAGAGAACGATATTGACACAAATCAAATTTGCTGACATATTCCGCAGTGCGCTATCACACTACGGCCAAGTCCTTTACTCGAATCGTTTTTACTTTTCCACCTCAGCATGTTTTGCGAGGCGGTTTCCTTGGCATGTCTTGTCAAAGCAGAGATCGCGTGCCCTTTTTACGGGATTCTCATCAATACGGACGTGGGTAACCCTAACCGCGCCATTTACCATGGCGCTTGGGAGGCAAGCGAGTTTTACCAGGCTGGTGGGGACGCACAACCGCATCCGCCCATATAAGGGGATAAGGATCCACCTTTTTACCTACGCCTTCCTCCTCCTTTGCTTGTCCATCTCCTGCGCACTCAAACTCCAGTGCCCAAGCCCGCACTTCCCACCTTAACCTTCTCCAGCAATGTCCGGAGCGGGAGGCAAGTGGATGGTCTCCTCTGTCACAGAGGGCGACGTCAAAAAGCTAAGGAAGGCCGGATACTTGTCCAAAGACATCGCGCACCGGCTTCCCGAGGAGGGGCAGCTTCTCCCCACCCCAAGGCCCCATGAGAGGGTAGTATTCCTTCCCCACTTCCTCCGCGGACTGGGCTTTCCACTTCACCCATTCGTTCTTGGGCTCATGTTCTACTACGCCTGGATTTTCACGATCTGGCCCCGAACATCATCCTCAACATCTCGGCGTTTATCGTCGTGTGCGAGGCTTTCCTCCGCGTCCGCCCCCATTTCGGCCTCTGGCTCAAGACCTTCAACGTCAAGCCCAAGGTGGTGTGCGGCAACCAGGCGGAGTGCGGAGGCGCCATGGCGGGCAAGATTGCCAACGTCCTGTGGTTCGAGGGCTCCTTCGTAGAGACCCTAAAGGGGTGGCAAGCCGGTTGGTTCTATATCACCGAGCCACGCGAGCGAAATGGATCACAGCCCCCAAGTTCCGATCCGGACCCCCAACGCGGCTCATGTCCTGGAAAGAGACGGGCCTATCGTGGGGCAACGAGAAAGAGGTGACCGGACTGAAGACATGCATCCAGTCTCTGGTAAACAAGTCAATCAGGCTTGTAAATGTAGTCCAGGTCATGCTCGTTCGCCGAATTCTCCCGTGTCAACAACGAGACTTTACTTTGTGGGAGTTTGACCCGGCATGGCACCGAACCCTTAACAGGCTCTTCGACACGACGTATGAAGACATCTGGAAGGCGCTAATAAAAGGTGCCGAGGCTCCCACATCCACTTCCGAGGACCGCGGATACAGCTTGTAGCGTCACGCTAGCGAGGTAAGCTATTTTCACCTTTTACAGGATGTTCAGCTTTTTTCATAGTTTAACTCTATGCGGGATCTAAACTCCCTTACCTTTGACAAGCTTGGCGCGCGGTATCCGGACCGATTAACTGTCCGGCTCCGTTGCCCGAAGATCCAGCCCCAGCTCTACTAGTGAAGCTGCTAGCTCCGGCGCCTTATGTGGTGCCGGAAAAGAAGGCCAAGAAGAAGAAGACCACGGGGACTCGAAAGAGTACCCGCAACGTGGTGTTTGTCGGACTCGTCATCCGACGAGTCCGAGACGCCCTCCTCCCATGAAAACAAGGAGGAGGAAGGAGAAAGCTCTCCCCCCCCAGCGGAGGGAGGAAAGAAAAGGAAGGCCGCCCCAAGGGGGGAGGCCGAAGGGTCCAAGAAGAGGAAGACCCCTCCGCCGGACTATGTCCCCGACGCCGACGAAGACGAAGAGGAGTGGCCGGACAGGGGCAGGCGTCCGGCAAAATCGTTAGTGTTCGGATAACAGAGTAACTCATGATATTCCTTTTGTTGCACAACTTTCCCTAATGTCGGATATAATCATGCAGCCCGCCCCGGGCCGAACTCAATGAGTCGTCGAGCGGCTCCCTGGATTCATCGGACGTGAACTCAGTTCCGCCTGTTGTCTCCCCCCGCACTGCGGATGACGCCGAAGTGGCGTCGCAACGAGCTCCGGGGCAGGAGGAGGTGGTCCTGGAGGAGCCGCAAGGCGACCTCCCGGACTCCAGGAGTAAAGGGGACAAGACCCCCCAGGGCTCCAAGTCCGGCTCTGATCCGGACACTGTGAGGGAATCTTCAATGATTCCGGACCGCGGCAGGCGAACTCCTTCCAAGAGGAGCAAGCCTTCTGAGCCGGCAGCCTCAGTCCAACCGGAGGTGCCGGACAATCTGCTGGAGGTGCTTGAAGGCGCCTCCATCGACGAGGAGCACCGTACTATTATGAGTACGGTGATCCAGAAGCTTCAGTCTGCCAAGAGCGGACTAAGTGAAGCTTGTGCTAGCCTCCTAACAGGCTTCGAGGTAAGTAAAAAATATGTAAAAATATTACCGCATACACAGTAGCCCCTGATGCTCTGTTTGGCCTTCGGAAAGAAAAGCCGAATAGAGTATCTATTAAATTTCGCAGGAGTCTAACAATAAAGAGTCAATATGCGTATGCAGGCTTCGCTGCTATCCACCGCCGCACTGACTGCGGAGGTGGGAGTCCTAAAGCAGGACCTCGAGCGGACCGAGCAAGAGCTTGGCCTTGCCAAGCGGCAACTCGAGGAGAAAGAAGGTAAGAAATACCTTACAAAAAAAGGTGCCTATAGAGAGGCGTGATTGCAAAAAATAACAGGAGTGTACTGCTTATTGTAGGGGCCACGACTGAGGTGGCGACCCTCAAGCAGGTGATGTCCGAGGCCGAAAATAAAACGGCCGCGGAGCGCACGGAGCGAGAGAAACTTGGGGCTCAGGTCGGCGAGGTGCAGCAAGAGCTTCAGGCTCTAATGAATAAACATGAGAGTTTGGAGCTTGAGTCAAAGACCCAAGCGTCCGATCTCGCGACGGCCCTTGAGACTGCCAAGTCTGCCAAGGCCGAAGCCCAAAAGGCCCTCCAAGAGTTGGAGGAGGTGAAAAAGATAGCAGCGGGTAAGGCATTCTTCATGCAAAGCAGAAATATAAAAGTAAACTACTTGTTACTTACCCGAATCCGGAGCTCTCCAGGGGCATTCGCAGATCTTCCCCGCAGCATATCCGACGCCGCCACATTCTACCGAGCTGAAGAGGGCAGCTCGACGGAGAAGGTGTTCTGGTCTCAGTATGCTGAGGCCAGACACCCTGTGCCCTTGAGCGACCAGCTGAAACAGCTGGTCGAGCTCCACAAGGCGGCCGAACAGGCTGTGAAAGGCTTCATAGTTCGGCTGTGGCCCGGAGAGGCCCTGCCTGGGAGCTACTTCGGGCTGGTGCGGCGGCTGGTGGAGGCCTGTCCAAGGCTCGAGGTCATCAAGTGGTCCGTCTGCATTGAAGGAGCCCGTAGGGCCCTTACCCGTGCGAAGGTGCACTGGGGTAAGCTGGATGGTGAGAAGCTTGTGAGGGAAGGGCCGCCACCGGGGAAGGAGCATCGCAAGCCCGAGAACTATTACAAGGATGTTCTTGCAGGTGCCCGCCTTGTGGCGGATGAATGTACCAAGGATGTAATTTTTGAATAAACTCGCTCGTTTTTATCCTGTGCGCTGAAAACTTGTTCATATGCGCTAAGCAATGCTTATTGAATTTAAAATATTATTTTATGTGCGGCCGTTTATCAAAAATTGAGAGATGGCCAGTCGTCGGCTTCTGCCCCCATGCCACTAGTGCTTGGGTGTTCGGTGATAAACCTGTGCACTCTTTTTCCCATGTTTGGGTCCTTCGAGGGAGGCGCTCCGCACGACGAACCAGGCAATCAGACTATAATGCTTGAACACTCTCACTTAGCCATAGAACTTTATAATTTTAAATTTCGGCGAAGCCCCTAGTTCGGAAGACCGAGTTCGGGGCGCTATCCACGCCTTGGCTGGGGTTATCCAGCTCCTCGCTCGAAGCGGCATAAGTCTTTAGGGACTCGAAAAACCTCTCGAACAGCGACCAGTCTCTCGCCTCATCATGACAGTCAGTTTTAGCTTTCTCCACTGAGGTGCTTAACCCAGCTCAACCGGGGCACAATCGCAGTGGTTCTCCTAGTGCTACCTTAGCCGATATAGCGGAACGTAAGGCACCAAAACATAGGAGCCGGGCAAACCCAACTATTGACCCAAATCAAGATTCGGAGCCGATGCATATAGTGCTATAAGTTCGGGGTGCCGCACTTGTGGAAGTGTATGGACTTCTCACACCATGTTAAAGGGTACTGAGGCCCCTGGCGTACTTGCCGTACCATAGTGTACAGGTGCAACATGTCATAAATGAACATATATAAAAGAGAGTAATGCAAGAAATAGACAAAAACCTATGCATTGTTTATAAAGAGGCTATTTATCAAAGCCGAACGATACAAATAGTGCGGTAAGCAAAAGATATTGGACTATTCAGTATGTCCTGACTAGGGGCAGGCCGCGGAATTGAATTTAAAACAGGTATACCGCTCGTAACAGAGACCACCTGAGAGTTCCATAATGCGGCATGGCTTGTCTGCCTCCCTGGATCTTGCATCGTTTGTGCGGCAGTCGAATTGCCGAACAGGTCGTCCGAAGTATGGAGTCCTGAAAGTAAGAAAAAAAAGAATCTGGCAGCCCCTAGTACATTTTAAGCCGTATTTTGGGCGTGCCGTTATTGTGCCCCTTCCCCTGTGCCCATGGTATTTCCAGGGCATAGTTATGTACGCGACGTACTAGTTTCACTATGTTGCGAAAGCTGGGGTTGGGGCCGCATTGCTACGCTTGCTCAGAGCGTGCCAGGCGGTCCTGCTGTGGATTACTCCGGGCGCGCTTGGCAGTGTCTGGCTTTTTAATGGCCGGACTGGAGAATTGCCTGAGAAGACTACTTTGTACCTCTGCTGCGTGAGCCGCCGTATGCTCCTCCGTACGGAGGGAGCGTTCGATGTTTCCGTTGACCGTAATTACTCCTCGAGGGCCTGGCATCTTGATCTTGAGATATGCGTAGTGCGGCACCGCATTGAACTTTGCGAATGCGGTTCGTCCGAGCAGGGCGTGATAGCCACTGCGAAACGGGACTATATCGAAGATTAACACTTCGCTTCGGAAACAGTCCGGGGATCCGAAGACCACATCAAGTGTTACTGAGCCTGTACAGATGGCTTCTACACCTGGTATAACGCCTTTATAGGTCGTTCTTGTGGGCTTAATCCTTGTGGGATCTATGCCCATTTTCCGCACTGTATCCTGATAAAGCAGGTTCAGGCTACTGCCGCCGTCCATGAGGACTCTTGTGAGATGAAATCCGTCGATGATTGGGTTGAGAACCAATGCGGCGAAGCCGCCATGACGGATGCTAGTGGGATGGTCCCTTCGATCAAAAGTGATCGGGCAGGAGGACCATGGGTTGAACTTTGGAGCGACTGGCTCCATCGCGTATACGTCCCGTAGCGCACGCTTCCGCTCCCGCTTGGGAATGTGGGTTGCGTATATCATGTTCACCGTCCGCACTTGTGGGGGAAAGTCCTTCTGTCCATTGTTGTTCGGTGGCTTGGGCTCCTCGTTGTCGCTGTGTAGACCCTTGCCTCTGTTTTCTGCCCTTAACTTGCCTGCCTGCTTGAACACCCAACAATCCCTGTTAGTGTGATTGGCTGGCCTTTTTGGGGTGCCATGTATCTAGCACGAGCGATCGAGTATTCGATCCAAACTGTACAGGCCCTGAGTATTCTTTTTGAATGGCTTTTTTCGCTGACCGGATTTATAGCCTTTGAATCCGGCATTGACTGCCGTGTCTGCATTGTTGTCGCTACTAACGCGGTGTTTTTGCTTATTCCGACGTGTCCTGCCACCTTTGTCCTTGGTATCCGAATTAACAGGGTTCTTTGATAAGTTGTTACTAAGAGCTAGCCAGCTGTCTTCTCCCGCGCAAAAGCGGGTCATGAGTGTCGTGAGGGCTGCCATGGATTTCGGCTTTTCCTGTCCCAGGTGCCGGGCAAGCCACTCGTCGCGGATGTTATGTTTGAAGGCTGCTAGGGCCTCTGCGTCCGGACAGTCGACCATCTAGTTTTTCTTTGTTAGGAACCATGTCTAGAATTGTCTGGCCGATTCTTCTGGCTGCTGAATTATGTGGCTTAAGTCGTCGGCATCTGGCGGTCGCACGTAAGTGCCCTGGAAGTTGTCAAGGAATGCGGCTTCCAGGTCCTCCCAAGAACCGATTGAGTCTGCTGGCAGGCTGTTGAGCAAATGCCGGGCTGATCCTTTAAGTTTGAGCAGGAGGTATTTGATGGCGTGTAGATCATCGCCGCGTGCCATGTGGATGTGAAGGAGATAATCCTCTATCCATACCGCCGGGTCTGTTGTGCCATCGTATGATTCGATGTTTACGGGTTTGAAACCCTTTGGGATTTTATGATCCATTACTTCATTCGTGAAGCATAGCGGGTGTGCGGCGCCTCTGTACTGGGCTATATCACAACGCAGCTCGGAAGAGCTATGTCTGTTGTGTTTGGCCCGGCCGGATTTGTTGTATCCGAAGTGAAGATTACTGTCACATGCCGTAGGGCGCCTACGCGATCCGTAGATCGATCTTGTTTGTCTTGCCTTATCCTCTAGTATGTCTCGCAGGTCGGGCGCATTTTCCCGTGCCTTAGTTGAGCGGTGTCGGGGCATGGCTTCGGTGGAGGGCCGACAGGCCTCTCTGTCGCGGCCGCGAGGTGGCCGGTCTGCCATGTCATGCGCTGGTGATGTAGGTGCTTCCTCCTCTGATCGGGGTAGCGGCCTGCGCTTCGGGTAACTCTTGGAGGGGTGTTCGAGTTCGTACTCTTCGGCCGCAAGGTCTTCAGTCCATCTGTCAGCCAGCAATTCTTGGGCAGCTCTAAGCTGTTGCTGCTTTTTCTTGAGGCTGCTTGCCGTAGCTAAAGGCCTGCGTTTAAAACGCTCTTGTTTGGCGGGGTCTGATGGTATGACGAATTCGTCGTCATCGAGGCTAGCCTCGTCTTCGGAGGGAGGCGTATAGTTATCATCCTCGACCTCTCGGTCTGCCACTCTTTCATGAGGGCTGGTTTCTCCATCTTCCTATGCCGAATTTTGCTGAGGTGGGTGTTCTTCGGCGCTATCCGGGGTAGTATTATCTCCCGTGCCGGAATCACCGTTTTTGCTTTGGCGGGATTTAGAGCGGCGCCGCTGACGCCGACGCTTTTGCTGTTTCTTGTGGGCGTCATCCCCCACTGTTCCATCGCCATCTCCATCTTTTGGAGTATCCACCATATATATGTCATATGACGAGGTGGCCTTCCAGCGCCCTACAGGTGCTGGTTCTTGTTCGTCTCCTGCATCGTCGTCCATGCCGTCGATGTCTTCGGAATCGAAGTCAAGCGTGTCGGTTAAGTCGTCGACAGTGGCTACGAAGTGGGTGGTGTGTGGGCTTTGAATTTTTTCGTCGTTCGTATCCCAACCTTGCTGACCATAGTCCGGCCAGGGCTGTCCTGATAAAGAGAGAGACTTTAGAGAATTCAGGATGTCGCCGAAGGGCGAGTGCTGAAAGATGTCCGCTGCGGTGAACTCCATGATCGGCGCCCAATCGGATTCGATCGGCAGGGGCGCGGGGGGCTCGGAGCTGGGAGAGGAATCCGGATCCTCGGAGTCACGGGACATGCGGAGTGCGGGGCTGGAGTTCGGCTCAATCGCCTCTGAGATCGCAGCCCCTGAGGCAGCGTCTAACCGCTGATCCTCGATCGGTGCAGTAGGCTCCGAATCAATGGTCGGAACCGATGCATGTGCGGCCTCCAAGGCGCTGTTCGGTGGCAGAGCTATATCATGCCCATCGAGACAGTGCGGCGCGCTTGGCTATGGCTCGAATCCGTCGAAGATCAAGTCCCCGCGGATATTGGCCGTGTAGTTTAGGCTTCCAAACCTGACCTGATGGCCAAGGGCGTAGCTTTCGATCTGCTCAAGGTGGCCAAGCGGATTGGCCCACAGTGTGAAGCCGCTGAAGACGAAGATTTGTCCGGGGAGAAAAGTCTCACCCTGGACTGCATCATTGTTCATGTTCGAAGGAGCCATCGTGCCTAAAAGCGACGACACAGAGGAACTCTCAATGATAGCACCAATGTCGGTGTCAAACCGGCGGATCTCGGGTAGGGGGTCCCAAACTGTGCGTCTAGGCCGGACCGTAACAGGAGGCAGGGAACACTTTGTTTTACCCAGGTTCGGGCCCTCTCGATGGCGGTAATACCCTACTCTTGCTTGATTAATATTGATGATATGGGTAGTACAAGAGTAGATCTACCACGAGATCAAGGAAGCTAAACCCTAGAAGCTAGCCTATAGTATGATTGTGTATATCGAGTTGATTGCCTACGGACTACAACCCTCTCGTTTATATACACACCGGATAGGGTTAGGGTTACACTGAGTCGGTTACAATGGTAGGAGATCTTGAATATCCTCATCACCAAGCTTGCCTTCCACGCCAAGGAAAGTCCCATCCGGACACAGGACGAAGTCTTCAATCTTGTATCTTCATAGTCCAGGAGTCCAGCTGAAGGTATAGTCCGGCTTCCCGAACACCCCCTAATCCAGGACTCCCTCACCGACCTTCGGGCTATCTTCTCAACCGTGCCTTCTACCGCAAGTTTTTCTGATCGTTCGTGTTGTTGGCGATGTAAGTGTAATTTTTACACGGTTTTTAGAATCTAAATGCTTGTTTTGATTAGGAATCTAGCTCGTTAGCGGATTTGCTCTCGGGCGGTGATGAACATGGGTCTATCACAAGTGTTTTGCATGTACTGGATGTTCTAGGATCCCTAATAGGATGAGAATTGGGTTTAGGTACGAGTTTACTTTCGAACGAATTCGATTTGGTTTTCCTCCACCTCTGTTCTTCGTCTGCGGGATTGGTTTTGGCCGCTGTTGTAGATTTGTTGGTTTTCTGTTCAAATTGGGTGTGGATTTGTGTGCGTTAGTGAGACAAAATGCTGCCCATGTTGTTAGTTTGAATATGCGAGCTCATACAAATCGAAATCTGGCGATTGGATCTTCTGCCTCCCGCCGTGGTTTTTTGTTCGAGGGACAGTATGATGGGGATCATTTTCTTATTTATCCAAAGCATGATGACGTTCGAAATAGCGGTTGAATCCTCCTCGTTTTGCTAATTTGATTTGGCTGGCTCATTCATTTCGAAATTGCGGATTGCACTTTCTGCCTCCCGTCGCGGTTTGTTGTTCGAGCGCACTGATTGATGGCGGATCTTTTTTGGATGTTTTATCTGGAGTATGACGATGTTCGAAATGGCTTTTTGACGTGTTGGAATTGACCCAAACGATTAAATCTGGGAACCAAATTTAATCGAGGTTGTTGTTTCAATCAATTTTCATTCTATTGTACAAGCTGGACTGCTAGAACTTTCACACCTGAACTTCTGTGCTGTAAGTAGATGCTTGACTTCAGTCGATGGTTTGTTATTTTTGATGATCCACTATCTTCATTAGATGCTGGACTTCTTTCTAATTAATGGTTGAACTTCTGGTTTTCCACATTGCATTCCATATTTTGCAAGGCAAAGGTGCATGGTGCCATATATTTTATTTTTTTTTCTTTTTTTATAATTTTAGTTCTTGAGATGTTATTTTTAGAGTTTGTCTCGTGGTCAATCATGGGATTAGTCCAAGTATACATGCACTTTTTCCATATCATCTAAGGGTCGTTGTACAAGCTGGACTTCTATACTGTTCATACTTGAACTTCTGTTTTTCCTTCTTTGCAAGGTAATGGACCAAGCCCTATGTGTTTCTTTCTTTTTTATGTTATTTTCATTCTTTTGCATTGCTTTGGATTTTTTTTGATAGTCCCATTAGCAACCATGTAATTGGCCTACATATATGCGTATATTTCTTATTTTTGCTAGTATGTTTTCGTACTTATAGTAGTTGTTCAATCTTCTGTGAATAACTATCCTGAACTTCTATATGCTAATCATTTTTAAAATGTTAATTTGAGGTTTTGACAAAATCTATTACTCAGTGTAGATTTGTTTTTGTTTAGCTAGAACTCGGTGTTCTTTTTGCCTTTGATGTGTTGCAGCATGTGGATCTTGAGCCTGTGCGCACTGAAAGACCGGGAGAAAAAGTTGCATATTACAACATAGCTAGTAGGTGGTCCTGAATTAATGAGTGTTTTCTATAGAGTTGATGATATGATCGGTTCTTGTTCTAACGATGTTTCTTAACTTAGACCACTATAAATGGGCCTTGGATGAGCTATTCATTAAGCATGATTTCCATCGAGTAATCATTCTGGAAGGTCTGATCTCCTTGATGGTTCTTGTTCTTAGATGTTTCTGCATGCCATCTCATTTCCATGGTTAATTGGTTAACAGATGACATGGAGATCACCCTAGATTTCTTTGACTACTTCGAGGCTGCAGCGAAATTACTTGATACTGACAAGTATGTTAGAACTGTACTCTGATTATACATGCCAAGACAATGAATAAATATCAAGTGTGTTTAATTACGTCACTGTAATTGTTGTTGTTGTGGTATTGAAGGATGATAATGGCTGTTTCTTCTTGGAATGACAATGGACAAAAGCAGTTCGTTTATGACCCAAGTTAGTTCTCTATTCTGATAGGCCTCTGTTCACCTTTATTTCCGCATTAGAAGGGAGAGTTGCTCAATTTTTCTAGATAATGCTTTGCAGAGGCTCTTTACCATTCAAAGCATCGAGGTCGGGGTCTGTTTTTAAAATGCTCAAGATCTTCATTGAATAACTGTCCTGAACTTCTATATCTTTTCTATTTGAACTTCTTTAATTATAATTATGTTTGTTATTTTAGGATTTAAATGGGCCTATTGATAAATGCGGTAGCACGAGGCCGAGCAGGGGGGAGGGGGTCGGTGCAACGCGTACGGGCTTGTGATTAAGTACTTGCTGCTGGGAACTTCTGAGCTTCTTCATGCGTCTCTCGTCTTCCTGTCAAAAAAGAAAAAAATGTTGATTAGCACACAAGTTACATCTGCCTATACCTTTCTGCCTGAACTTCTCATATATAAAGCTATTTGTAGCCTGGACTGATGCTCATAAACTACTTGAACTTCGCATGGCTGTAAGCAGGCAGTTTTTCTACTATTTGCAGCCTGGACTGATGCTCACAGACTACATGAACTTCACATGTTACAGCAGGCAGATTTAAAAAAAGCTTTTGTAGCATGGACTTATGCTCAGAGATGTACCTGAACTTCTCATGGATGTGAAGTTCAGGCAGATTTACTACTATTTTTGGCAGTCTGAACTTCTCATGGACTGATGCTCATAGATGTACCTGAACTTCTCATGGATGTGAAGTTCAAGCAGATTTACTACTATTTTTTGGCAGCCTGAACTTCTCATGGACTGATGCTCACAGATGTACCTGAACTTCTCATGGATGTGAAGTTCAGGCAGATTTACTACTATTTTTGGCAGCATGATCTTCTCATGGACTGATGCACACAGATGTACCTGAACTTCTCATGGATGTGAAGTTCAGGCAGATTTACTACTATTTTTGGCAGCCTGAACTTCTCATGGATTGATGCCACACACCACCTGAACTTCTCATGGCAGTAAGAAAATAACAAGCAGAGGGAAGAAGTTCAACCATACCCTGGCTAGAAGTTCGGCCAACCTTTTTCCAGCAGCTGATAGGCCACCTTGTGAGCAATTTGTCACAGAGCTAGGAGAGAAACCGCATGGCAATCCATGACTTGCATAGGGCGTGAAGTTCATCTGCACGAAGCAAGAAGGTTAGGCAAGGGACGACTGAAGAAGAAGGTGACAAGTGGGAGGAAGTTCATGTACCGCTGCTGGATTTGAAGGCGCCTCCGATGTCGCCTTCGCCACGGAGTTGCCCCGTTAGCCGCGCCGTTCGCCATAGCTTGCGTCGGGGCCATCATCTTCTCTGCCAATGCGTCGAGCGGTGAATATGGAAGGAGGATGCGGCTTCCAGAAGTCCATGGCGGCTTCGCCGCGTCCAGGCGACACGGGCTCCCTCGCGTCGGCATCCACCGTCGCTCACTCGCCCGCGCCGGTGGTCGGCCAGGATCTGGAGAAGGAGGGGAGGGGCCGAATCCGGCCGGCCAGGAGCTGGAGACATGGGGAGGCGGCGGATCCGTCCGGCCAGGAGCTGGAGACGGGGGGAGGCAGCGGATCCGGCGAAGATC